>NW_012114777.1:441643-447441 GCF_000951035.1 Colobus angolensis palliatus | reverse complement strand
TCACAACTTACTTTTAAGAAGGCATCTTTTTTGGATCTCAAAGAGGACAATTTCACATCCAATATTGGCTATGGAATTCCCACATTGCATCTTTAGCATAGCTACTTATTAAGCACAAGCTTCTACTAACATATTTTATTCACATGGCCCTTTGGAGCCAGTTTTACAATGTTTTCAGTCACAAGCAAAGAAACAAGTAGCTGAAAGCAGGCAATTAGGATTGTACTGAGAGTTTTGGAAGTGGGTGGAATGTCCTTAAAATCCGAACATCTGGTTGTTACACTTGGTGAGCAATAAATGATTAAAGTGTTGCTGATACCAGTTAGCAGAAATGTATTCCAAAGCTTTGGTTTATGTGGGTTTTGTTTTTAAAAGGGCCAATGATAAAAATATAATCATTCCAAATGTGACTAACACACACGATTAGCCTCCCCCTTTTCAATTCATCCAATTTAGTATTCTATAAAGTATATTAAAATGATTGGTGAAATGGTGTTCACGATGATTGCTATGTCTACCACCCCTCTAAAGCACAAATGCTCCTGAATTTACAAGGGTGTTATGTCCAGATAAAACCATAGTAAGTTGAAAGTTGAAAATATTGTAAGACAAAAATACAATTAATATAGCTAACCTACCTTACACATGCTCAAATCACTTCCTTAGCCTCTGGTTGGGCAAGGTCATCTGGCAACATCACATGCTAGAGGCTCGATGGTTCACCCTCACGATTGCAGGGCTGACTGCTTGCTGTGGATCTGTCCCTGCCTACCATTGCGAGAGAGTATGGTACCGTGTATCACTAGCCTGGGAAAAGATCAAAATTCAAAGTATAATTTCTACTAAATGTGTATCACTTTTGCCCCATCGTAAAGTCAAACCATCAAAAGTGGATCCTAAGTTGGGGACTGTCTATAAATTCGAGGATTCTTCTACATGAAATCACTTTGAGGTTTTCCAGATGCAACACGGAGAACAGTGTTGAGATAACTTTTATTTTTGTGGTGCCATCTCTTTAATAGTTGGAAATTGGAAATTCAATTCACTTATTACCTGTAGGCACCACTGACATCGGGAGGCAAATTATAAAAAAATAACAATTTCACATTAAAAAACAATGCTAGCCAGTTGCAGTGACTCACACCTGTAATCCCAGCACTTTGGGAGGCTGAAGCGGGCTGATCACCAGAGGTCAGGAGTTCGAGACCAGCCTGGTGAAACTCTTTGTCTACTAAAAATAGAAAAATTAGCCAGGCATGGTGGCAGGTGCCTGTGGTCTCACCCACTCGGGAGGCTGAGGCAGGAGAATCACTTGAACCTGGGAGGTGGAGGTTGTAGAGTCGAGACCACGCCACTGCACTCGAGCCTGAGCCAGAAAGTGAGACTCTGTCTTAAAAAAAAATAAAATAAAATAAAATAAAAACAATGGTGAAAGCAAATAGTGGGGTAGTTTGAATCGAAAATTATTCTTTCCTGAATTTTCTGTTTATTTCAGAGCATAAACAAAAGCTGTTGGGCGCTGTTTATGCTGTTTCCTCATCTCATTGGGAATGGTGATAGAACTGTCCTGCCTGATGGAATAACCGCATAAAGTGAAACTCTCACCAAGGCTCTTGAATGTTACCTTCTTGTTAAGTGGAAAATTTTGGGACACTGGATCTAAACAAAACAATACAAAACATGTTCAGTTTTGCCCAAAAAGTAGAGTGGAAAATGGAAGTAAAGGAAGGACAAAGACAGTTCCTTGAAGTATATAACAAAATGCTCAGAAGTTGAACCAATTGATCTGTGGAGCACAGAGGAAAGTTTTGAAGCTAGAATCATAAAATGTTACTGGAAATCTAGAGGTGGTAAAGTAGGACAGTTTGGTTGTCTTGCAGGATTCTAGACATTGGAATAGAAAAGACTTATGTGTGGGAAAGAAGTTGAGAGACTGGCCAGTGGTCTCAGTAAGTCTGATTTTGTTTGATTGCTTATTTCTCTCTTATTTTATTTTATTTATTTATGAATAAAATAAATAGCATCTCTTTCCTAAGAGTCTCTTAGAAAACAGAATTTGTGTGGAATCAAGGTCAGTCTGTTGTTAGGTTAAAGTAAACTCAGTTGATAGCAGAAGAGTCCTTCAGATAATTCATTTAATGCCTTTCTCAGGATCAAGAGTTTCTGTGGCCAATAGCTGTGTACTGAAATAAAGAACCGCACTCCACCCTTCCTGCTCCCACCACAGACACACACTGTGTGTACTTTTATTAAAGCTTATGAAAATGAATTTACAGAAAATCTCACAGGCAAAGTGACTGTGAGTGAAAAGCTCTCAAGATGCTCAACTTCCAGCCTTGTTCAGGATGCCTGCGGAGGCCTTGTTATATGTCAGGTCTGCTTGAGGCCCCAGCTCTACCAGATGTCAGCTGGTCCTCCACGCAGACTGCCCCCCTCAACCAGGCCTCCGATAGGCGCTCTCCTGCCAGCCCATCCATGGATCGAAGCTCAGAGCTGCTCCCACCAGCACATCCCTAGGCCTGGCTTGCCTCCTCTGATCCTATGAGAGATTCTGTTCATGCCTAGAATGCATATCCTCAGTAGAGAGAAGGGGGTTTTCTTTCACTTGCTTCCTTTTGTAAGTAAACTGCCTTTTGATTGTAATACATAGGTGAATTTTCTCAGGTGGACAACAATGTCACTTTATTCCTCCAGCAGATTTCATCTTGCTCTCAAGGCCTTGCAGTGGCAACAGCAGGGAGGATTTAAGCTTGCCAGTTCCACATACGCCAGTTTCTCCCAGTTGAAAGCACTCTCTTCAAATTGAAGTTTGACTCCCAGTCAGGATGATTTCTTTTCCCCCAGACAGCTTCCCTGCCCCTCCTCCTTCCCAGGAAGGGACCTGGGTACAGGGAGCTTCCATTTCCTGTGGCTGTAGGGGAGGGACCCATGGTGCCATGCTTTCTGGAAACTTGCTGTCCTCTGCAGCATCCTGCAGGTCACTGAGTGCCCTGCACTGGTGCAGTTGGGGGTGCTGGCATCACTTCGAGTTTAGGCCACTCTTCTGTTGTTGGCGGTGCTGCCCATGCCTCCATCCACAGGGTCCTCAGACTCATGCTGATTTGGGCCACTGGTTTGCTCAGGGGACATTTTCTCTGGCCAGTATATCCAGATATGTCCTCCTGCCAAGGGAGAGGCTACTCTGAGTGACAGCCCACCTCCCCAGGCTGCACTGGGGAAGGAGGAAGTGGACCCCCATGTTCTCATAGGCTGGGTAACCCATCTGGGTTTTGGTCTTTGCCCCCTCCTCACAGAAGGTTTGGTCCTGAGAGGTAATCAGGGCTGGCTGTCTGCGTCCCTCTCTCCCCCTATATCACTCAGGCTTCACTTTTGATGGGACCTGCCCAGTTCCTCCCTCACTGTCCTTCCCCACTTGGGGCAATAAAGACAGAAGGGATGATTCAGGAACAGAAAAAGATGACTAAGATGTGGAAAATACTAACATACAGATGTTTCAAAAATATATTTCTTACTTGCTCTATTTATTTTTATTCTCTACTTTCTTATTGAATCAAGGGTGTTCTGCAGCCTCGATTTGAGAAGTAGCTGGTGGAGTCTCTCTCCCTTTCTCACTTCTACCGTCTTCCTGCCCAGTTTGCCCTGTGATCTTCCCCTGTATACAAGCCCTGATCACGGTTAACTGCCTTCCAAAAGGACAAACTCAAAGAATCCAGCCAAATCCTCAAGGATCACAGTGTTATCAACAGTCATCTGAGTTGAGAAAATATACAATTATATACAGAATGTATTCTTTAATCTTATTCTAACAAAGTTACATATAAAAGTGGGGTTATTTTTAAGGTCCTTCATAAAATGAAGAGAATGCTTCCAATTATGCCTAATTAAGCCCATACATGATTTTTTTTTTCTTCCTGATTCACTAGGCCTTAGGAGCAAGAACTCCAGTACCTAAGGGAAGGATGCTGCAGCTGCGTGTCTGGGATACTGAAGGAGCAATGACTGGATGGAGAGTCAGCTGAAGATTTTCTTCAACAAGAAAAATATTCTGTAGAGAAAGTATGAATGGATCACGTGAATAAGTAGGGAAAACACTGTTTAAAAGTTCAAGAGAACAGAATATTTTAAAATTGTATCTTAGAATCTGCCACTCATGTACACATGTCAGATGTGCCCATTTCTCTCCATCTTGCTCTAGTCTAAAACAGTCAGTGAAGAGCAGTACATTTTTGGCCACATTGAGGACATATGCTGTGGAAGGTTGTGCTTTGGCCTTAGGACCACAGAATTCTCAGTGCTAATCCCCGCTTGCCACTTAATAGCTGTGTAAGCTTTGATAAATCAAGGGATTTCAAATCACTTGATTTCTCTGTGCCCCAATTCCTTCTTCACCCTCTGGGGATCTTGTAAAGACTGAGTTAGCACACAGAATATCTAGCTAGTTCATTATATGGCAGCATATGGTACATATAGATACTCAATAAATATTAGTTCCTTCCTTTTTTCCCCTCCTTTCAGTTGCTTCATTTATGTAAAAATTATACATCTTCTTATATTTAAAAAGAAATAGTTCAAGACCAGCCTGGGCAACATAGTGAGACCCTGTCTCTACAAAGTAAAAATATTGACTGGGCATGGTGGTGTCCATCTGTCCCAGCCACTCAGGAGGCTGAGGTGAGAGGATCTTATGAGCGCAGGAGTTCAAGACCACAGTGAGTTATAATTGCGCCACTGCACTCCAGCCTGGGCAACAAAGCAAGAACTCACCAATAAAATAAAATAAAATTTAAAATAAAATAAAATAATTTTAGGCTTTCCATTGATTTAGATTGTTCTTCCTCAAATCAGGACTGATTGCTGTTGGTCTAGGTAATAAGACTAATTCTATTCTGAGACAGGGATGAGAAATTTGCTTTTAGCTTTGAACTCTGCCTCCAGAACTGCAAATCCAATATCAGGTCACTTACAGAATGAGCCCCTTGCTGATGTGTGAGGTGCTTTTCTATATCTGTATTCTGGAAACAGTGGAACCTGTAGTATTTGGAGATATCACAAAGAACTTGTGGCAGAGGTGGCTACCGTCTACCAAAGATTCATATTTTCCTTCTAACCATGCAGAACGAGGTGGTTCCCAGCCAGATCCGCACTTCACAGAAGTTTTTCCCACTTCTAGACAGCGGCCTAGAGGGGCTGGGCCACTTATCTTCAATGGCAGTGTCAGAGCGGAGTGCTCTCTGTCCCTTCAGGTGGATGTTGTGGCAAATCAAGGCACCCTCTTCATACCTTTTTTCTTGTCTTGTCCAACAATGGATGTTGATGGTCAGGGTGACTTTGGAGACCATTTCTTGAAGATGGCCGAGTTTCCATCATACCTAAAGGTAAATAGGTTCCCTCTAGCAACCCACTGAGATTAATTAGCACCCTCTGTGATTCCAGTCCCCCGCCCCACCCCTGCTGCTGCCTGAAGGCAAGAACCAACCTTTATAGGGAGACCAACGGATGGGGAGTAGAGTCTGGTTCCAGGGAATCTGAGCTTGGGCAGCTGCTATGAGTCAAATGGTGTGGGGTGAAGGGTGCTGGACCGGGGGTGGACTACTCGATCCACTCACTTTATTGTAAAGCAGTTAGTTTGTAAAAAAAAAAAAAAATTGACCGGGCGCGGTGGCTCAAGCCTGTAATCCCAGCACTTTGAGGGGCCGAGACGGGCGGATCACGAGGTCAGGAGATCGAGACCATCCTGGCTAACACAGTGAAACCCCGTCTCTACTAAAAAATACAAAAATCTAGCCGGGCGAGGTGGC
>NW_012114777.1:438301-441503 GCF_000951035.1 Colobus angolensis palliatus | reverse complement strand
AAAAAAAAAAAAAAAAAAAAAAAAAATTGACCTTGCAGTGTTCTTACATTGGTTTTAGGAGCTTGGGTAATGTGACTCTGCCTGAGAGATGATCATTTTCCCAATTTCTGAGTCTTCTGATGGAGGGCCACACCTAAACAAGGTTAATTTCTCCAGGACGGGCTGTTATATGTTACTTGAGAATCAGGATTTAGAGTGAGGACTGTGAAAATTGTGCAATTGTTTGTATAAAACTTCAGGTTGAAGAATCACTCAGCGAAACTAAACAACAACAACAAAAAACGAATTAAAAGAAAATCTGTTAGATGATATCTTGGTATTCAAGCCATCATCCCCTTAAAATAACTATCAACTTCTAAGTGGTAAATGGGAGATGAGTGGAAAATTCTAAAATTCCGTTTGCCAGCAGATTGTTTTCCATTCTTTTGTAATTTTTGGCATCTATAAACCTTAGTTCGTGTTAGGCAATGTGCTTTTTCAGAAGATTAAGAAGATGGCCAAGTTGCACCTAAAAGGCACCCTGTATGTTGAATCTCCACATCATGCACCTCCACTGCAGTGAAGCCTCACAGTTGCTTTTGAAAAGTATGAGTTTCTACAGTGAGCAAACAAAATAATGCATAGTTCAAAGCACTTTGTAAACTATAAAGGATTATACAAATGTCAAGTATTATTATAACAGAGCAATTTTGTCTTTTTCTTTGAAATGTTTTTTAAATCCCTGATAACATAAAGATGTGGGTCCATCATGTCATAATGTAACAACTCTGTTCATTTCTCTGTAACTTAAGTTTGTAAATTTTCTTTTTGAATACCCCGAACTGCCCCCTCCCCTAAAAACACACACAGACACACACACACACACACACACACAGAGCCCAAAGGACTACTAAATACTAAAAATTTAAAAAGTAATTCTGCTACTAAATACTAAAAATCAAAAATGATTATATTAAAACAACCTAACATTGCATAGCTACCAAATCCTTCCCGTGTTGACTAAGGAAAGGGGATGTATTTCTATTTTTCAGAGTACCTATGATGGTTTGCTATGTAGTATCATGTGTAGCACAATCACTCAAGTCAATGCTGGAGAACTGAAAGAAATAATTGAACATAAAGCAAGTGCTTTTTGGTATAGCAAACAAACTGTGTGTACAGCAGTACCAGGTGTGATGATTTCATTGTGTTTCACACTTTTGAGGTTGGAGTTACCCTTTCCCGAAGGCAGGTGTGGGGCCCACTGAAACGGCACAGTCAACGGCATGGTCTGCTCCCCAGGCTGGCTGTAGGAGTAGTGAGATGCAGTCATTGCTGTTGTTGGAAATTATAAGTATTTTGAGATGTTTGATCTTCTTATTTAAACAAAAAGGTTCTCCTGTAGGTGGGAGACCAAATGCTATGCAGCAGATGTAGCTGGGTAGGGCAAGTTGATGGTGACTGACGTGGTGATGGTGGTTTACAGTTTATTTTAGGTGCATTTACACACATGAGTTTTCTATTTTCTTTTTGAAGATACAGAAAATAGATTTAAACTGCTTATTTGAATATATGGCTTCTAAAATGTAATGCATAAAAATACATAGAATATTAATTTTTATTTATTCACTTGTTCAGATGTTTGAAATTGAGAAATATTTATATCCTTTCTAGTAGTGTAAATCTATATTTTTGTCACTAGGTAAGGAAGTACTGCAGGAAAATAGGAGAGCTGTTCTGGAGACTAAGCACTGTGTGTCTCTTGTGCAGTCTCTGCATTTCTCAGAAAAGACGGTATATTCCCTGTATGTACTTCAGGGAAAAAGCAGGCACGCAAACAGACAAAAAGCAAAACAAGACCAAAACAATAGCACAATCCCATGAAACTAAAAAGGTCTCAAGGAAAAAAAAGACATTTATTCAATTTATTATTTAATCTTGATAGTTTTGAAACTAATGTAGAAATTTCACTCTCATTACAGACAGCAAAAAGAAAAGCTGAAAAGGAAAAAATTGTTTCATAACCCCCATTATTTTTCCTGAAAGCAAATGGAAATCTTGGGTTTTCAATATAAATGTACTTGGCAACTATTCTAAAAGACTCAAGGCTTGGGAATGATGATGGCTCTTCCTCTTCCTCAGTGAGCAACAGCTTTCGTTTGGATAAAATGACTCACACCAACTTTACATCATCTGATGAATCAGTTATGACCTAAACATCTGCCAAAAGTTAAAACTTTGCTCCGCACTTAGATACAATGATGTCTATCCAATGAGAAAAGGATTTCCAGGTTTTGCCTGAAAATTGACAAGAATTAACACAAAACAGAATTGTATCTAACAGACACGCATAGGGAGCTCCTAGAAGTTGGGAAAACTTGACTCCCATTCACCTGACAAATATAGGTGGACTTCTCTTCCTCCTCTCCCTCCTCCCTCTCCTCCTGCCCTTCCTCCTCTTTCCCGTTCTCTTCCTCCTCCTCCCTCTGCTGCTTTTTAAATATAAGTTCTATTTTTATTAAAATTACTTGAATTCATAGACATTCCTTCCCCCTCTTCTTTCCCTTCCTCTTCCCACTCCTTCTCTTTCTCTCTTTCTTCCTCCCCCTCCCCCTGCCCCCTCTCCTGCTCCTTTCCTTCCTCCTTCCCCTCCTACTTCTCCTCCTCCTCCTCCCACTCTTTCCCTTCCTTCTCCTCCTCCTTCCTCTCCTCTCGCTTCTCCTCTGCCTCTTCCCCTTTCTCCTCCTCCTCCTCCTTCTTTATATTTTCTTTGATCCTAGGTGTGTCCTCCACTCTCATCTTTTTCTTTCAAAATTACTTGAACAGACAAAAACTCATTTCTGTCCTTTTTTGAAGCGGGCAAAGGGAAAGATGCCTGGGAGGGGAGGGGAAGTGGAAATAAATGGCCTTCCTTCAGTTATTCTTTTGTCTTCTCTTTTCTCCGTGGCCCATTTGTTCTTTCTAATTAAGATATATTCAGAGAAATGCAAATCAAAACCGTAATGATATACCATCTCACACCAGTTAGAATGACAATCATTAAAAAATCAGGAAACAATAGGTGCTGGAGAGGATGTGAAGAAATAGGAACACGTTTACATTGTTGGTGGGACTGTAAACTAGTTCAACCATTGTGGAAAACAGTGTGGCGATTCCTCAAGTATCTAGAACTAGATTTGACCCAGGCATCCCATTACTGGGTATATACCCAAAGGATTATATG
>NW_012114777.1:396387-437826 GCF_000951035.1 Colobus angolensis palliatus | reverse complement strand
GCACATGTACCCTAGAACTTAAAGTATAATAAAAAATAATAATAAATTAAAAAGAAAAAAAGATACATTAGTGAAAAAGATACTAGAGGCAGAATATTTAGGCCTCGTTTTCTGAGTGCACTCTTCTACGTGGCTGGCGTCTCTGTGCCGAGGTGCTGTGACTGGCAGTGTAGACACCCTGCTCTCATCCCTGCAGCCGCGTGGGATGGCCCCGGCGTGTGGCGAGTTTTCCATGCCTGGCGCTGGTATGTGTTCTCTGTCTGAGGGGTTTCCTTCAGCAGGTGGTGGTGAAGTGAGCAGGTGAGGTGTAGCACCCCCAGGCAGCCCTCCCCATCTCACAGATTCTCATCGATTCTGAGGACTGTTCCATAAGGGTTCTTGGAGGGTTCCCAGCAGAATCGAGCCCAGTTCCCACAGTGCTCACCAACTTGCTGTTATACACTTATATTATTATAGTGCATTTTCTCTTTCCTGATATTCTAATATATTTTCCCCCTTCTTCCCTGTGCTTCCTGAGGTCATCTTCTAACTACCTGTCCCCAAGTCCTTTGCTTCAGTTCTGCCCTAGGAGGAACCCAAAGTGTGATGGCCACTGTCCTGAATATCATGGAAGATAAAGGGCTTGGAAGCATTTTCTTATGAACAACATTCACAGGGTTCTGGTACATATATTTTAATGGGATTTTCTAATAGTGTGTGACAATTAGATAGTGCTTTGTGGTTAACTACAAGCTATCAGACAAATTATTTATGTTGATCCTTAGAGGTTAGTATACATGCAATTATTATTAACATTTTACTTATGAATAAATGGTGTCAGAGAGGACAAATGGCTTATTCAAAGTCACAGATAAGATCTGCAAAGAAAACCCAGGTTTCCTTTTACTATGTGAAATTCTGTCCATACAATTAGGACATTTATCCTTTACTGTCAAATTTATGGAAAGTGAATTTTACTAATTTTTGTTTGATTTTTCCTGCTGTTTTTATTTTGACTTTCTAGTTGTGGGCCTCAAAAATAGTAATATAGTTGTTTCCTGCTTTTCCCAGTGAGGAATAGAAATGAGTCAGTTAATTTTGTAAGTTACAGCTATAGTTCATGCCTATGTACAACAGGCCAGTGATATAATGTAAAAGTGAGTGATATAGTCCCTGGAAATTAATTGGGCAATTCTGTTATATAGTTGTATGATGATTATTTTATCTTGTTCCCAAAGCAACCCCCTAGGAGAGATGGAAATGGAGGTGGATGGGGTGGGAGTTGGAGAGAAAAAATGAATTATGTTTAGCAAAAAGAAGCAAATCTTGGGTGATTCATTTCAGATTGCCTAGGAAGACTGTCATCTCACACACACACAAAAAAAGCCTATTCTCGTAAGACTTCCCTACCCACTCTGCAGTGTTAAAGGAAAATTTTCTCCAAGAAAATTTTTGCATAGGCACTTATCTTACTGTAAAGACTAATTCACTAGGTCTGCAATTCTTAATGCTGAAGCCTCAAAGTCAAAACTGCAGTGAAATTCCCAATACTTTCCTAAACAATTAGGAGATAAAATTCAACAGACAGCCAGGATAGAAGTGTATATTTCTTGCATTCTCTACGTGCCAGTGTGCATGTAGTACTGGAAATTATTTTCTATAAAATTCAACAAATCCCTCAAGTTTTTATAAAGTTGTCTATTTTAAGGATGGCTTCAGAAACGTCTAAAACGAAGTAAATAGAGTCGCTGTTGACAAAATTTCCAAAATAAAAACAAGTTTTATTCCTAAACTTCCAGCATATTTAACTTTCTGGTTTGATTTAAGTTGCAGTTAGCATTTTGTAGTGAAGAGTTATGATGTTAACCACAAGGAACATAAAAGTAAACATAAAGTCTGTTTCAAAAAAAAAAAAAGCAAAACTGAAATATCAGCCACCTTATTAAGCAGAAGTTGTCTTATACCTGGTGTCTTGTTAATTTTTGTTGAAATCTTTCTAGGATAGATTTATCTATCTTCCATGGGTCTGGAGGGCTACCTGTACCTTTTGTGTATTTAATATTTAGTATTATAATCATAAGTGTTTTTTTAAATTATCTGTTGTTTTTGTTTTTTGTTTTGGTTTAGGAATGTGAAGAAGGTAATATATTGGGGTTTTGGTTTCCTTCCTTTAGGAAAAAAGACTAGTTTGAAAGAGGTTTTTATTTCTGGGAAATATAAAAGAGAAGGGAATGTTTTGATGGAAAATTTCCAACCTCCTCTTCTTTTAATCCAGAGTCAGGAAACACTTTTAAATATAGGATCAGATTTGGTACATATAGTTATGTAGGTGAAAAAGAACTGAACTGAACTTGGGCTGGACACGTAAATGAAAGTCAGAGTTTAAAAAAAACATGTTTCTGTAAATGAAGAAAGTGGAGGCTTTGCATTCATATTGCTAATTAACTCAAAAATTAAGTACATAGCTTTTTCTAATGTTTTCTTAAATAAATCTTGTAGGGATATGATTGCTTTTGGTACATAGAAGAGTAGAATTATTTGAAAATTCAGGTTAATAGGTCAGTCGAAGGTTGAAGTTAGTCCCTAAGAATGTTACAATTCCTTGCTCCCAAGATTTTTTTGTTAACAGTGAGATATTGGGTTAGCAATGTTTTCATTCACTTGCAATTCACAGGATCCATTTTCTTTTTTTAATACCATTTGTTTGACTTAAGCTTTGGAAAAATCCCACTTTTGTATTTGTAAAAGACAGGTTTTTTAATTAGAAAATGAGACATGTTCAATTTTATCTTCTGACAGGTAAAAAGTCTTGGAACAAAAGAATTAACATTTATTTTGCTAGCATAAATGTGAAAAGTCTCCAAGGACTTCTCCTTTTGGGAAATATATTTCAATCAACCTGACTATTCTGCAAAGTAAGGAGTGAGTTCTTTTTATCTTTTATTGTATTCTGAATTTGATATCAAAGAGGAATCTCTGGAGACAAGAGGCCATTATTTTGTGATCTAGTAGCTGCATGATAATGATGAAACCACCTTCCTAGATTTCATAACATGCCTCATACTTCTTAGCTGAATTTTAGAACAGAGCAAAGCTTTGCATTGCCTGGTATGTCCAAAGCAACTTTGAGCTTTGAGTACTGATTTGAATTTCTGTGCTCTCGTTGCCCTTGACTTTCCATGTGATGTTAAGCAAGTGATTTCATTTTTCTGGATCTCCATTTCTTCACCTATTGTGCGAAGAGGCTTTGTCCAGATCTTCTCAGTGCATCTCTTAGGCAATACCCTCTATTCCATAATGACTTTTTCAAATGTGGCAAAGCTAATACTACACAATTCATGGGCAATGCTCTCAGATGCTTTAATATTTTTCAAAGGAAGACTTTGAATTCTATGTTCAAATCAGATGTGAGAAATATTTGCAATGATTTATCAGACAGTGTTATTTTCTCCTCTTACTGAGTAATCCCACAGGAAAAGGAGTTAACATAGTAGTATTCGAATCATATCAAACCTTGAATCCAAACAATAGCTTCAGAAAAAGTTGTAGTGGTGGGAGCTGTTTGGAGGCAGCAACAAAGAGCACAGGAACTGTACAGGCAAAGTCAGAAATAAAGTTTCTTAAACAAGACCTAAAACACAGTCACAAAGGAAAAGACTGATAATCGTTCTTACAATAAAATTTAAAACTACTACATGAAAAAAGACACCAGAACAATCTCAAATGACCAACGACAAATTGAAAGACTTGTGCCATGAATATAACCCAACGAATTAATATTATGTGTATATATATATGCATATATGATTTATAGAAAAATATAAATTCCTATAGAAAAATGTGTAAAATATATTTGAACTATAATTTGAAAATATAAGATGTAGAAATTATTAAATGTGTAAAATATTCAACCTTTGCTAATCAAATAATTGAAAATTCATGTTTCACATAAAATATCTTTCACCTATTAGATTGAAAGATTTTAGAAAGAATGGTAATACAGTTGCTGTTCATGTGGAAAATTTCTTTGGGTGAAACTAGGAATTTGTGCAATATTTTCTTGGCATTTAGGCAAAAGTATTAAAAGGACTTAAAAGAGCATACCTCTTGATCCAGCAATTCTATTTGTTAGGAATCTATTCTGAGAGCAAACTGATGAAATACACTATACATGGTGATTTTTAGAGTATCTTTACAGTAGCAAAAGGTGGAATTACCCAAATGTTGAGAAAAATTAGCTAAATAAATTATGGTACATCTGTAACAATGAATAATATGCAGCTCTTAAAAATGATTATACATGGGTTTATTGGAATCAATCATTTATGTATATCACCAAGTTTTTTTTAAAAATTACAGACCATGATGTAGCCGTGATGGAAATGTTTTTAAAAAAAAGGAAAAGAAGAAAAAAATAGACTGTGATTTGTTTGCCATAACTGAATAGAAAAAAAAGCTGAAAGCCTATAAACCAAAATGAGGTGACCAGTTGTCAATTAGTTTCAAATTTGGGATTATTTTTCTTATTTGTGTATACTTATATTTTCTAATTTTCTACAGCAAATACACATTCTTTGTGAAATAGAGAAACTAGTAAAATATAACAAAATTTGTATCATTTATCATTGTAATTTCACTTCTAATAACTTTCCTAAGCAAGTAATAGGAGCTGTAGAAGAACTTTTATGCAATGTTGTTTATCAAAATGTTATTTAAAATAGGGAAAATATGGGAGTAAACCTAAAAGTACAATGAGAAATGGTGAAATAAACCATAGTACCTCCATGGTATGGGATGATTACTCTTACTAATAGAAGAAAGTACTATATTTCATGAAATAAGAGGAATACAGCAAGATTTCAAGTATGAACTCCAACAACAACAACAAAAAACCAACATTTTCTCTTACATAAAGGGGTAAAGAAAGGCTGGGTAAGCATAAACACACACCACACACACTGGCACACACCTGCCACCGCCCCCTAAACACACATTCAGGCAAGCCAAAAATGTTCAGGTTTGCTTCGTGGGTTTTACAAATGGTTTTGTCTCTTTGATGTGTGTTAGCATTTTCTAAATTCTCCCCATTGAATACTTACCACTATTTTAAAACACCCCACATCAAGCTTAATGCCCTTAATTCCTGGTGTAGGGTGTAATGGTACTAGGCAAAAAAACTGTGCCGTGACGTAAGTGTGATGCATTTGAACAGGTATGCCTTTTTTTCCCTACAGTGTCCATACTGAAAATTTTCTCCCCACCGTCTGTTATGCTGTCATCTTCTCCTTCTTTAGCACACACTACATTTTATAAAAATTAGGTTTTAGATACATTCTCACGGGCAGTTA
Source organism: Colobus angolensis palliatus (assembly GCF_000951035.1). Classification (NCBI taxonomy): domain Eukaryota; kingdom Metazoa; phylum Chordata; class Mammalia; order Primates; family Cercopithecidae; genus Colobus; species Colobus angolensis. The sequence goes on along the minus strand of NW_012114777.1, from coordinate 432,499 downwards.
AACAAATATTTCTCCATGATCATGACCTCACAGGGACTGTGCACACACACTCACTGAAGTGCCGAGTGGAAAAGGAGACCTGCAGGGGTTAACTGGTAGCTCTGCAGCTCTGAGAGCATTTCTCTGAAGTCACAGGGACAACAAGGTGGAAACATCTGTGGTAAAGAGATTGAGTTAAAGATTTTATTTTTTTCTTTTTCATTACAAATAGGTTTAACTTATATTTCCATGATGATTTGTGATGTTGAGTATCTTCAGGGAATTGCAGGTCAAAACTACAGTGAGAGATCACCTTGCACCTGTAGGCCATTATTTAAAAAAAAAAAAAAGAGAGAGAGACAACAAGTGTTGGTGAGAGTGTGGAGAAAAGGCAACCCCTGGTCATTGCTGGTGGGAATGTACATTGGTGCAGGAGAACAGAGTGGAGGTTCCTGAAGAGATTAAACATAGAGCTATCATATGACCCAGCAATTTCTCTTCTGCATATATACCCAAAGAAAATGGAATCACCACCTCATAAACACATCAGTACTCCCATGTTAATTGCAGTGTAATTCTCACTAGCCAAGATATGGAAACAACCTAAGGGTCTGCTGATGGATGAATGGATAAAGATGAATGAATGAATGGAATATTATTCAGCCTTTAAAAGGAATCCTACCATTTGCAACAACATCCATGAATCTGGAAGACATTGTACCAAGTGAAGTAGGCCAGATATGGAAAGAAAAATACCGCATGATCTCAATTTTTTTTTTTTTTGAGATGGAGCCTGGCTCTATCACCCAGGCTGGAGTGCAGTGGCGCGATCTCGGCTCACTGCAAGCTCTGCCTCCCAGGTTCACGCCATTCTCCTGCCTCAGCCTCCCGAGCAGCTGGGACTGCAGGCGCCCACCACCGTGCCCGGCTAATTTTTTGTATTTTTAGTAGATAACGGGTTTTCACCGTGATCTCGATCTCCTGACCTTGTGATCCGCCCGCCTTGGCCTCCCAAAGTGCTGGGATTACAGGCGTGAGCCACTGCACCCGGCCTGATCTCACTTTTATGTGAAATGTTTTAAAAATTGAATACATAGAAACAGAAAGTAGAAGAGTGGTTCTCATGGTGTGGTGGGGAAAATGGGAAGATGTAGGTTAAAGAGTACAAATTTGCAGTTATGTAAGAAGAATAAATCTAGAGATGTAAAGCATGATTTTCATAGTTAGTAAAATGGAATTTTATGCATGTAATTTGCTAACAGCAGATTTTAGGTATTCTTACCATACACACACAAAAAAGAAAGGTAACTATGTGAGAAGATGAATATGTCAATTTACCTGGCTGAAGTAATCACTTCACCATTTATATATATGTCACCATGTCTATATACACCATTTAGTATACAGTAAATATGTACAATAAAAAAGAATATGAATTTCTCCATGAAATAATTTTCTATATGAAAATTGTTGTGCTAAATTTTCATGAGATTTTTTTAAATGATTCATTTGTAATATTACTACCTCCAGGTCACCTCTCTTTTTTTCTGTAAGTCTGGCTAATGACGTTATCTCTTGCACACCCAATGTCTAGACCAGTATTAAATAAAGAATGTATTTTAGTGCCAGCTAATTATGTAGTGTTACAATTTTTTAACATATTCTTGAAAACCTGGTTTTCAAGAATCAAACCTTTTTTTTCAGAAAAACTTTCATTTTCTATTCTTTATTAGAGTAAAATTTTATTACACTAGAACCAAAACATTGTTGCTTCTGTACTATAATAAACAAAAGGTTTTCAGGCTGGGTGCAGTGGCTCATGCCTGTAATCCCAGCACTTTGGGTGGCCGAGGCAGGAGTTTGAGACCAGCTTGACCAACATGGTGAAACCACATCGGTACTAAAAGTACAAAAATTAGCCGGCCGTGGTGGCACGTGCCTGTAGACCCAGCTACTCAGGAGGCTGAAGCATGAGAATCGCTTGAATCCAGGAGGCGGAGGTTGCAGTGAACCGAGATTGCTACCACTGCCCTCTAGCATGGGCAACGGAGTGAAACTTCGTCTCAAAAAAAAAAAAAAAAAAGAAAGGCTTTCAACCATTGTTGATTGCTGTTGCCAAGGCAAAGATCTACTAGAATACTTTTCAATTAGATCAATCATATACAAAATCAAAAAGTAAGAAAAAGATATTACCCAAACTTTCACCTTAATTCAGGAACAAATGAATATTCATTTCCTTCTTTTTCAAACAGTTTCTTTCTGCACTGGGAGTTTTTAAAAATCATAGGTTAAGAACTCAAATGATATTTAAAAAAAAGTTTTAGAAATTCAAAATATCTGTTTTTTGTGAGCATTTTATGTAAAAAAGTATTATTGACACACATGACATAGGGAAAGAGGCTCATAACTTTCTAAAATTCACAGCTCAGTTTAATCAAGCAAACAATTTTCTAATGTTTAAAGAAGTACAGCTTTAAGCTAATATTTATTACTGGATATTCGTACGTGCCTAAATGTGTGATGCTTTATTAGAAATAAACTGAAAAGGATGTGTGCAGACTTGGTGTGACGACTTGTCAACTGTGTGGACCTCCAGTAGTTCTCTGTACTCATGGAACGATTCACAAGGCAGGAGGTAAAGGCATGTGTGAAGAAAAAACCAAAATCAAAACAGAAAGAAATGCTTTCCCTATGTTTAGTATTAAATGAAAAGCCCAGCATACACGAAAGAATATATGGTATGTTCACCACATTAGAAACTTTCTCTACAATAGGGTGTGTCTCTGCTTTTAGACATATGGGTGATTTTTCTCTTTCATTTTCTACATTTGCCATGTGGTCTGTTATAAGTACATTTTACTTTTATAATAGAAGAAAGACCACATTTTGTCTCTTCTGTTTCAAACATTTTGCTGAGGTCAGAGAAAATTACTACTTTCCATAAGATAATTTTCTTATTTAAGTTGTCCTCAGAAATGCATCCAAGTGGTAATTCTAATTGACAAAGAATTCTTATTCAGTACATGATTGTTTATTTAGGAATCTTCTGCTTCTGTGTCACACAATTAGCACACAAAGTATTTTTATGTGTATTAATCTAGTAACTTGGAGGTAATAATCTTTATATAATTTATATCTTTTACAATTTGACTTTGATTTTCCCTCTGAATTTTCTTTAAATCAATATCAGATAAACAATTTAGTTGACAATTTGGTTTTGATTTTCCCTCTGAGTGGTGTTTCTCTTATCAATATTCACTCTTTGAAAGAATCTGTGGCTTCAGAATGCTGTTAAAATTATAGTGCCAAGTACCAGAAGATATCCCATGGACTCTCTGTACATATTTGATTGTGTCTTGCATTGTTACCTCTTATTTTATTAAAAGATATTTAACTGATACTAAATCCTGATGTAAAATCAAAGGAGCAATTTGACATTAATAGGGATTCCTGGGCTTTGCTAGCCAGTACTCTCCTATTTTCAGAACACGTGGGGCTGATGCCCCAGCCCGCACCATTGTGAGGTAGGGGGCAGTTCTCTCTGGCACACCTGTGCCCTTGCATTTTCACTGAGCAGTCACCTGTCCAGATGTGTTGGAAAGTGGACATCCACTGCCATGCACTTTCCTCAGGGTTTCTGGATTTATCTTGGGACTAGTGTTTTGTAAACAATATATATGCTTTTTGTCTGGCTAGATGAACTGGGTATTTCCAAGTGTTTATTTCATTATTTCTTGGCCCCATAGCAGACTGAGACTGAAGTATGGTTTTGATATTAACAGCACCTCACTTCACAGGCCACAATACAGACCAGACTGGGTCCCAGAAAGCTGCTCACTTTCACTCTTCTGCTTCATCTTGAGAGATACATAGGTGACCTTTAAAAAATGTTGCTATGGTTAAAATAACATCACAATAGTGAAACATCAATAGTAAAAATAGTTAAAAAAAAAAAAACCATCACAATAATGTTTATTTAGCATTTCTGAAGGTTGTGGAAATCTGGGATGGGAGAGAGAATAGCTATCAGTTATTTAGGAAGACCTTTGCGGGGTAACTTGCTAAGGATCTACGGATCCCTAGTGATAAAGTCACGGCTTGCGTTTTCATGGTGCTTTCAAAGTACTTTCCTATATACCATTTCGTTTTCACTTTCCTACCCACCTAATAGAGTAAGAAGGACTGATATTAATCAATTAAAGCTCAGAATCCTGGAGCAAAAGAAGGTTTGCTCTTTTTTTTTTTTTTTTTTTTGAGGTGGAGTCTCGCTCTGTTGCCCGGGCTAGTAGTGCAGTGATGCCATCTTGGTTCACTGCAACCTCTGCCTCCCGGGTTCAAGTGATTCTCCTGCCTCAGCCTCCTGAGTAGCTGGGAGTTCAGGCGCCAGCCACCACGCCCGGCTAATTTTTGTATTTTTAATAGAGACAGCGTTTCACCATATTGGTCAGACTGGTCTCGATCTCCTGACCTCAGGCGATCCACCCACCTGGGTCTCCCGAAGTGTAGGGATTACAGGTGTGAGCCACCGTGCCCGGCCAGAAGTTTCCTTCTAAATAAGACTAGGGACATTACCTATTTTGTTCACGCTATATCCCCGATGCCTAGAATGGTGCCTGACAAATATTCAATTTCCCCTAGATCTCTGTTGAATGAAACAAATGAGAGAAAAAAGCTACCAGGTTTCACAGTCAGGACTAGCATCTCCCCAACCCCCTTACCCCAGAGATTCACATTTCTGATCAGTGTTTTTTTAATATCACATAAACTTAATCCTTAGAATGTGAGACTAACTACCAATTAACTTATTTCTTTGAATGACAGACTAAACAGCAAAAGATACTCAGAAATAACATTCTGGGTCATCCAAATTTTAACTGGAAAGTTTTAGCCCTCACTGTGTGGACTTGCGCATGTGTACTTGTGTGGTTACTAATACTCCAAGTGCCTGCTTGCTTAAACGTGGTTGATATCCATAGATTCAGTGATGTCAAGCCAGGTTAATAGACACCAAATTGAAGTAAAAGTTTGGTGGCTGAGGTACATGAAAAACTAGCGATAAGCCTCCATCTGCTTACCTACCTACCTTTGAAAATAAATCAATGATAAACAAAAAGTTTGTAGAATCAGAACTGAGCACTTGTCTAACTCACATTTACCTGATTATTGCCAGTGTATCACTTTATTCATATTATAAAAAATCAATGAACAGGTATTTATGACATAAAATCCAATGCTACAAAATGTTGATGTTAAAAAAAAAAAAAGCTTTGTATCTTTATATTTGACTCACAATAAGGGAGTAATATATTTAGAATAGGTAAATAGAAAATTGTTTCTCAAGTTGAAGTAACTAACCCTGTAGAATGTCTTAACTGAAGAGACCTTGTTATCTATCAGTGTAATTCACATGGAGCGCCTCAGGGCTAAGCAGTGCTCAGCTGTAGGCTGGGAACTGATGGAGCTATCAGAGCTGAAGAAACAGTTTGGTGATAGGTGTCTGGAGACAGTAGCTAGCTCTTCTCAAAAAGCAGCCCTAAAATATCCTAAAATTGCTGGTTGCACAAGAGACAAAAGAACTGATTAAGAAAATGAGAAAAATAAGATAATAAATGCCACACGAACACTGAGTGGATGTGGAACATTATTTCTGTATTTCAGAGCCAACTACTGTTATAAATTATGAACGTTCCTTGTCCCTGAGATAAAAGGATGAGGGCTTCGTGAAGCTGGTCCTGTGGCTATTTCCCACTGGTGCTTATAGCTCTTTTTATCATCTTGACAAGTATTATAAGTGAAAGCTTTTTGTGACTCTAATAATAAATTTTTGTAAAATTCATAAAAAATCCATTTTCTGGCTGAAAGAAAGGGAAATTACGATGATAGTTTTAGGCGTTTTGTGATAGTTTAATATGTTATATATAACAATGTTTTATTTTTACTCTCTTTTCATTAAGAAGAAGCTCTTTAGAGTAGTATCAGTGGAAGTTATCATCAAAATAAATACTGCTATTCATTCTAGCTTAGTCAAAAATAAATTTATAACTAGGTTTGGGCAACTTAAAGGGTGTTATTCTCAATAATTACTTCAATTAATGACAAAGAGAAACTAGTCAGATTCTAGATACAACCCAGTGAAATAAACCACTTCCTGTCTGTACAAATATCTTCGAGATAATATAAAAGGACATTATTTATCTGTGGAAAATGCATATAATATAATATTTCAGCCTGAATACCTTTTTTCCACAGAGTACTTGAATCCTTTCACAAAATAGTATGTAAATTATGAATTGCTAAAATGTACATATGTATATATTCCTAAATAAATGTGTATGCCTGTATAAGTATGAATAAGACTTGTATATTAACTTCTTTATATATATCCTATTTTTTCCCTGTAGCATTACATGCATTCTTGACTTACATTTTTTTTTTTTTTTGGTAATTTCCTGCTAATTATTCTTTCCATATCAATCCAATCTTTTGACTTTTCTTTAACTCTTATGTATTATTTTTCTAATACTGGCTTTTAAATGATTCAAAAATTTAATGGAATATTACAAATTTTTTTCTAGTCTCACACAGTGTGTTGACTCAGAAATTCCGCAGCATTTTATATGGGTGGTTCTGGCTCAGGGTCTGTCATGGGTTTGCAGGCCAGGTTGTTGGCCAGAGTTGTTGTCATCTGAAAGCTTGACTGGGGCAGGAGAATGTGTTTCCAAGAAAGCCCACCCAGATGACTGTTGACCAAAAGCCTCAGTTCTTTTCTGGCTGTAGGTTGAGGAGCTCTGTTTCTTGCCACTGGGTTCTCCCCTTAGGGCTTCTCATGACATGACATCTAATTTTTCCCAGGATGAGTGATTTAAGAGACAGAGAGAGTGAGAAGATTACATTGCCTTTATGACCTAGATGTTGCAGTCTCACAGTATATCTTCAACTTTATTCTGTTCATTAGAAGTTAGTGACTAAGTTCAACCTGTACTCAACAAAAGAAAATTAGACCCAACTACTGAAAGTTAGGGATGTCAGAAAATATGTTGACTTCTTATACACCATCACATCTTCTAAGATTTTTTTTTAGTCAAGTAACAATCAAAACCCAGGATTTGTTTCTTTTAGTCAACATCAGTCTTATGCTATACTTTCTAAATAAAATTACTGTCTTCTGGAGTGTTAAAATAGAACTTGAAATTCACTACTCAGATTAAGAAAGGAAATGGAGTGTATCTCTCTACTTCTCCTGCTCCATACCTATTGACATTCAAAATACTAAATTAAAAATGAATGCATACCTATGGTTCTAGAGTAGAAGAAAAGGTCTCATAAGTGGACCAGTAGTTAGGGGACAAGTTTGGAATGCAGATAGTACAACATTCAAAGAGCTGAATAAAGCATGGCACAAAAGATGGTTCAGATACAACAGCAAGCTATCCCTAATTCTCTAATTCAGGAGAAGCCCTTCAAAACAAAGGACCTAACCTTCCCACAGGCCAGCTACCTATGCTAATCAGTCTTTTTCCCATATTGTACAAAGACAATGAAATGTGAAACATTTAGGAAAGCTATTGGTAAGACATATAAAAACAGAAGTGAAAACAGAGAAATTATTCTAAAGGAAAAAGATAATTCAGACAATTCTTTGAGGATTTTCAATTTTCTACTCATTCAGAGATGCATTTTATTCACTATTAGTTTTGTAGTGGGAAGTTATTCCAAATATCTACTCCACTATTTTGCCAGGAATTGTAGTGTAAAGAATTTCATAAATATAAAAAGAATCTAACCCATTCTTAAATTTATTATGAATTAGTGTCATCTATTGGGTGAGGGCTGAGATCTGTACTGAAAGCAGAATTCAGGGCCAGAGAAAAAGAGAATATTTAAAATTGTTTTTAAATGCAGCAAATGATCTGACCAAAGTAGTCAGATTCCGAGCCAGGACACAGGTCGAACAGAAAGTAAAAAGCCAGCAAAGGCCGGGCGCGGTGGCTCAAGCCTGTAATCCCAGCACTTTGGGAGGCCGAGATGGGCGGATCACGAGGTCAGGAGATCGAGACCATCCTGGCTAACACGGTGAAACCCCGTCTCTACTAAAAAAAAAATACAAAAACTAGCCGGGTGAGGTGGCGGGCGCCTGTAGTCCCAGCTACTCGGGAGGGGAGGCAGAGCTTGCAGTGAGCTGAGATCCAGCCACTGCACTCCAGCCTGGGCGACAGAGCGAGACTCCGTCTCAAAAAAAAAAAAAAGCCAGCAAGCTGACTGACACAGAGCTCTTGTAAACTTAGTGGACATCCGGTTGTCTGCCTTTGTAGAGATGGCTACAAGGGCTTTCTGCTTGATTTAGCTAGCTAACCTAGTCCTCCAGTGAGATATAATTAGAAATTCATAATAATTTCGCCACTCGTACTTAGAAGAATTCTGAGAAGTAATTCTCTAGCAAACTCCAAGTCAGTTTTGGTTTTAATTTTCCAAGTGGAGAAGTGAATTTCTATTGAAAGAATGCCACATATGGCATTATAGGAACACAGAAAACCCCTATTTCTTTTACTTTTGACTTGCCCAGTTATAAGGAAATGGTTGGTTTTAGCTGGCAATTGCCTTGTGGAAAAGTGATGACCCATAGGACATTTTTAGCCTAAATTTTGCTTTGAAAATTTTTGCCTTATTTCTGATTTCTACATGTCTTTTTTTTTTCACTTTCCCATTTTCATTAAAATATGCTATATCCTGCCACAAAAAGTGTAGCTGTCAATCTATAAAATAGCACAATTTCAGTAATCGTGTCTGGTGTTTTAAATTGAGAACGCTGAAAAAAATATTATTATTATGGCTCTGAAGAATATAGAACTCCTCAGGAAACCTCATAAAAAAGAATTCAGAGTGTGTGTCATCCCCAGAAAGGAAGGAAGGGAGGCAGAGAGGGAGAGAGAAAAAATTTAGTAGATCATTTGAAGTTACAGAAAATGTAATGAAAGGAGAATAAAAATTTTTAGTTCAAGAGAAAAAAACATTAGTTTCATGAAAATTATTATTTGTTTTTCTTTGTTCATGCCCTTTTTTCTTTAACCTTTTTTTTTTTTTTTTAAACAACAGAAGATATTTAGATCATTAGGTCTAGTTCCTAATAATTCATGAAAATAATGAGATCACTGGTAAACTTTTTTTAGTCAACATAAAACATAAAAATGTATGTTTAGAGTTGAAGCCAGAAAATGTTTATGCATCTATTTGGTGCTTGCTTTTAAAAATATAACCTACTTCATCCTTTGTTTTTTTCCTTGCATAATACATCAGCAATGTGAGGTAAAAGGAGTCTGAATTAAAGGAATGTTATGTCTACATTGTGGGCCTTTCTCACAGTAGCCAAGCAACAAAATACTTGCATTTAATTCTGCATACTATGTTTTGAGGAGAAAGTTGACAAATTAGGGACATATGTTATGAAGTAGATGTGGACTCAAGATAAAAAAAAAAAGGATTATCAAATCACTGGAATAATGCCACAATGGGGATCCCTTAGGCAGCAGCAGGTCCCCATAATTTGAATCAAAGGCAGACGATCATCAATCAGAAATGCTGCAGAAAGAGTTTTATCAATCTATAAAGGACCTTGGGTAAAATTATTCTATGGGTTACTTAAAACCCACAGTTATAGCAGCTGTCAGTCCTTGCAACTTAGAAAAGATTTAGTGACTATACAGAAAATACAAAGAAGAACAACTAGAATGACTAAAGACAGGAGGTGCTCCTTATAAAAACATACCAAAAATATTAGAACTCTCATTTGAAAAGTTAAAGACATGATTCAAAATTTCAAAAAAATTGGTTTGTTTACATTAATATTAAGAAAGACTTTGTAACGCATTTACCCTTTAATCCACATTTTTAAAAATCAAGGCAACATCTAGTGTTAGAAATAAAAGCAACCAAAGAATAAGTCACTGTCAGTCCATTCTTGCAATGTTATAAAGAGATAATTGAGGCTGGGTAATTTATAAAGAAAAGAGGTTTAATTGGCTTAGTTTCTGCAGGCTGTACAGGAAGCATGGTGCCAGCATCTGCTTCTGGGGATGCCTACAATAAAGGTGGAAGGTAAAGAGGGAGCAGCACATCACACGGTGAGAGCAGGGAGTAAGAGAGAGATGGGGGCGGTGGGGGCACACTTTTTAAACAACCAGATCTCACGTGAACGCACTGAGTGAGAGCTCACTCCTCACCATGAGGATAGCTCTAAGCCATTCATGAGAGGTCCTCCATCGTGATCCAATCACCTCCAACCAGGTCCCACCACCAACATTGGAATCACTTTTCAACATGAGATTTGGAAGGGACAAACATCTAAACCATATCAGCCACAATGTTGTTGATGTGGATGTGGTATAAAAGACTGATGAGAGCTCCTCACAGACCTCCCATCTCTCTCTGTTTCCACCAATCATACACATTAATGGCAGATTAATCTTCCTAAAGCCTTCAGCTAAGTCCTACTTGAGTCACTTTCCTAATCAGAATCCTTCAGTGGCTTCTGAGTTCATACCAACAAAGTTCAAATTCGGTGTCTTCCGTGGTCTGATAGATATCAACTATCTACCCAGACCCACTGTCAACTTTTTATGTATCAGCCAGATGCCTTGAACTTTCCAAATTTCATGTCTCAGTTTTGAATATTCCCATCTGCTGGCATAGCTTGCTTTTGCATCTGCAATTGTCCACCTCCTACCTACTCTTTGAGACCTAGCTCAAATGCTGTCATCTCCACCGAGCTCTCCTGATCTTACAAATAGAAATAATCTCTCATTCTAAACTGCAAACATATTTTATATCTTTTCAATTTCACTTTAATTTTTTACACTCAAGTTGTGTAAGTACATGTCCTAGTCCACCTCCTAAACTGCTACAAGCAAAAGCCAGCTCTTATGATTCCATGATCCCCAGAGGGCCTTCTGTATGACTCAATGAATGAATATTTTGCCATACCCAATGATTACTAGAAATGCCAGTCAGTCCCAAGGATGTTTCAACCTACTGCATCATTCATGCAGGGTTGACACAGGATTCTAGCAAGGAAAGATGGCACCAGCCCTGTGAGCAGATTACAGACCTGCTCAATTGCAGCCTTGATCGCCCATATGGATTGCTTTTTTTCCTTGCATTTCTTTTCTCCTCTTCTCTTTATATTACATTTGTAGTTTCCAGGAAGCTGGGCATAGGCACCCAAATTGAATATTATATCTACAAGCATATTTTCCTTCAATTTTTTTTTTTGTGTTCTTTGTTTTTTTGTTTTTTGTTTTTCTGAGACAGGGTCTCACTCTGTTGTGCAGGCTGGAGTGTAGTGCAGTGCAGTGAAATGATCATAGTTCACTGCAGCCTATAATTCTTGGGCTCAAGCAAGCAAACCTCTCACTTCAATCTCCTGAGTAGCTGGGACCACAGACGCATGCAACCAAACTTGGCTATTTAAAAAAAAAAAATTATAGAAATGGGCTCTTGCTATGTTGCCAGGCTGGTCCTGAACTCCTGGCCTCAAACCATTCCCTAGCTTTGGCCTTCCAAAGTGCTGGGATTGCAGGTGTGAGCTATTGTGCCTGTCTCCTTCAAATTTCTCGATGAATCACTGACTGAAAACGCTTTCTAGCCTGCCCCACTCACACCCACACCCACCGTGTACAATAACCTTTTTTAACTGTCCATTTTATTTTATTTCCTTTCCCTCTTTCTTTCTTCCTTGCCTCCCCAGCTTGATGTGTTTAACCAACAGTTTTCCCAACAATTACTTCTCAATTTACGCTACTTTGGTGATTTTATTTTCTCCCATCTTATCAAAACCACCTCTATTAACAAGCCATCTTTTAAGGAAACATATTTGAATATCCTTAATGATTCTTCTCTCACACATCGTTATCAGTAGACCCACCAGACCTAAAGTTTATAGTACAATGAAGTCAATTTTATAAACAAAAAGCTACAGAATAAATTTTGGTGATGATATTAATGATATGTATTTTTTTTCTTTTTGAGACGGAGTCTCGCACTGTCGCCCAGGCTGGAGTGCAGTGGCGTGATCTTGGCTCACAGTGATATGTATTTTTACAGGGTTTTCATCACAGCTTTTCTTTCTTACTGCCTTTAATTTGTTTTTGTTTGAATGTGATATACTATGTGACAAAATTGTATGTTGCCACTTTTCAACAATTGCTTATAGGATTAAAAAAACATTTCTAGGCCGGGCGCGGTGGCTCAAGCCTGTAATCCCAGCACTTTGGGAGGCCGAGATGGGCGGATCACAAGGTCAGGAGATCGAGACCATTCTGGCTAACCCGGTGAAACCCCGTCACTACTAAAAATACAAAAAAACTAGCCGGGCGAGGTGGCGGGCGCCTGTAGTCCCAGCTACTCCGGAGGCTGAGGCAGGAGAATGGCGTAAACCCAGGAGGTGGAGCTTGCAGTGAGCCAAGATCCGGTCACTGCACTCCAGCCTGGGCGACAGAGCGAGACTCCGTCTAAAAAAAAAAAAAAAAAAACATTTCTAATTAATTCAAATGTCTGGCTTCCAAATTATGTTCATGTAAAAATATAATATTTAAATTTTAACATCAAGCGCTGGTGATTTTTACCTCTTTATTAATTGTCTATTTTCAAAGTTATTTCCATAGATAGTAAACTTAGTTGGAGCCACTGCTGGCTGTTTCCAAAAGAGAATTGAAAACCTGAGGGTGACACTCATAAGACTGGCATTTCATTTGAAAGCCCATGGGTTTAAGACACATCTAGGCATGAATCACATGGGCTGCCCAGGTGCTTATTTGCACATGGGACCAAGAAGCATCCCAACAAAACACTTACCATGAAGGAAGGAGTCAGCTCCATTAGCCTAAGCCTATTAAAATGTTTTCAGTAACTGGAAGGGAGAGAAAACTTCTGAATTTGGATGATGCCTGTCATCATCCTGGATTTGTCTTCCAAAATGCAAAGGAGTGGATTCTATGGAAAACAGAGAACTAAAAACACACACACACACACACACACACACACACACACACTGAAGAACGATTTTGGTGGAGTCTCTACAGCAACTTCTTCTCCACCCACATAATCATGGACATTGTCTCATGTCTCATGAGCTTCCAAGCATCTTGGGTCCTGGGACCCCGCAGAACCTTGGCGTGCTAGGGAGCACTCTCAGTACCAGAGGTAGCAGATGTTTTGTGCAGTACATTTGAAACTTCCAAGAAATACCGGGGTGACTTTTCAAATACATTAGCTAGGGTGAGAACCAGTGACATTAGGTCACCACTCTTAATGGGGCCCCACCTGTGCTCACTGGCTGGTGAAAGGTAAGGATACTCAGGTTTCACAGGATAGTACTTGTAATCTACTCAATGCCCTGAGGCAACAGGAAAATGAATAAAGCATGCACATATATACATACAACTTTCAGAGTATGTATTACACTTTTGTGACTTCTCATCTCACCTTTGAGACCTTCCTTGATAATCATTGAAACCATTTAGGTAAAAAAATGAGAAATTGGAAGAGTGAGTGACTAGTCTTTTCTGGGCCCTGTGCTCCTTAAAATGCATATACCCTTACAGCACAGCTTTGTTGCAGGGGAAAACATGGAATAATGTCTTTCTTTCACAAGTGCAGCAGAGTATAAATAATTCAACAGTAAAACCTAATGTACTTCCAACAATGTTTTTATTCTGTATTCAATATCATCACTAAATTCAGTAGCAGGGGAAAAATTTACAGCTGTGCTTTCTTATAAGCACTGTCCTAGGTACCACCAAAGAACCATTGCTGACAGTCAGATGGAATCAATATTCATGGAAAGGTTTTTTGGGGTAGCCCAGGGCTTCAGACACAGATGTCCAAATCAGGGACTAGGGAATGGCGTTTTTGGTTATTGCTGTTATGCTATTGAGCAAGAGTCATGTTCTCATTCCAGCTTTTGATGATGTTTCTCTCTGGGCCTTCTGTAAAGAGCCAGTTGGTGCTAATAACTCAGAAAAGGTATAAACATTTCTGAGAACTGCATTTTGGCGCTGAAGTAGGCTTTGCACTGTCTCATCTGTAATCAGTGTTTGTGGCCCAGATGGAACTATGACAACCAGTTATAGCTAAAAGATGACCAAGAAAGGCAGCCGTTAGTTTACTGAGTAGTGCTTTTCAAACCGTAATGTGCACAGAAACCAGGTTGGGAATTCTTGGTGACACACAGATTCTGGCTTAGTAAGTTGGAGTTGGGCCCAATAATTTACATTTCTAACTAGCTCTCAGGTGACAGTGATGGTGATGCTGGTTCAAGAAGAGCAATCTGAGTAGCAAGCATCTAAGACAGCACCTTGCATGCCAAACTAAGACACCTGGGGCAATTCCTCTATGGGAAAACAAATTACAGAAAAGTTTTAAGATGAGAAACAACATGACCAATTTAATATTTGAGGGAGATCAAAGTCTGCACCAAGTAAAGCACTGTGATTGATAAAGAGAAACAGAAGAAATTTGAAAACTTTGGTCTCTGTCTTACAAAGAGATTGCCCCCTTGTAAATAGCAAAGGACATTGGGTATTGATATTTTACTGTAACCCAAATGTGCCACCTGTCCATGGGCTCAAATGACATCAGATAAACTTTCTTCATTAGGTTTCATGGGCCATGGTTCTGACCTACATAGCTTCAGCACCTCAAGCCTTGCCTCCTGCTCCCGTCATTTCCAGGAGTCTCCCATAGGTTGCACATGTTCAGGAACTGCTCTTTTGTGTGTTTGGTTCTGGTTTCCTTACTGGTGTCCACTTCAGGCAAAGTGATTTGAGGCTAATGCTCAGTCCCTGCCAGTGCCCTCTGTGGCCTACTGCTCTCTTCGCAGGGCTGACTCCTGACGGTCCCAGAGCTGCAGGATGCTAAATGTGAAAGTCAGGACACGCTGTTGAAGGGAAACCTTATTCTCCATCCCCTGAGGTTTTCTTTCATGTGGAGGAACATCCATTAATGTAACATCACTGCCCTCTCCCCACCTCTCCTTCCATTTCAACTTATTCCCTGACCAGGGAAGAGATATGGCTTCATTGGATTCATGTTTGGAAGAAAAATTCCGATTTATAATCTAGCTTCTTTTTTCCCCTTTCCTTAGAGCAGTGGTTCTCAAGGTGTGGACTTTGAATCAGCACATCAGCACCACCTGGAGCTTGTTAGAAATACAAATTATCAGGCCCAAACCAAGCTGCAAAATCAGAAACTTGGGAGTGTAGTGGAGAGTGAGGTCCTGCAATCTGTGATTTAAATACTCTCTCTGGGTGGATTCTAGGACACTGGTTCTCAAACATTAGACAGCATCAGAATCACTCCTGCAGTTTCTGATTCTAGAGAAAGGTCTGCTGTTCTTCAGAAAACGTGCATTATTCAGTATTTTTTGAGGTAAGGTTTTGCTTTCCTTGGGCTTAAAGTTATATAAAAGCAAAGCCTACTAACTCTTCCTATAGGAAACAGATATGTTTACCTGAAAAATTAAATTTTAAATCAAACTAATGCAACATATAAACATGCACTTGCAAGAATAACAAAACATAATTTGTGAGGAAAATTACATAGCTGTTGAGGAGTAAGATCACTCCTTCCGACCTAGCTGGAAGTTGTAACCAGGAAGGAATGGGCTGCTTATTTTGAAAAATAACAAAGAACTTCTCACTTCTTTAGGGGAAAGAATTTTTATGGATAATGTTAAATTTAAATGCCATGGCCATGAAGAGACCCTGATTTCTGAATGTATTCTTCATCTTTCAATCGGCTGTGATTCTTTATTTACTCTAGAAGACACCACAACCCGGATAAAGTCTACTGGGGTGTTGGTGAAAAAGGAGTCCTGAAAAATATACCTAGCCAGGCCCCACTTGCACAGCATGAAGAGTAACTCATAAAATGAGAGGCTTGGCGCCTTCCTGGCAAATGCGCCTCCAGAAAATATTTAATTCATTTATTCAAACACGTTTTCATTAAACAATTCCAGAGACTTTTTTTGAATACTTACTCTGTGCCAAACTCTGAGGCTAGAAACATGATAATTTATAAGAAGAAATTTGGCCCTATACGTGAAAGCATTCGTCAATACATTTTATTGGCAATAATATGTGTGAGATTGACAAAATGCTTTCACATGTAATATTCCACTCAGGTTTTCCAGAACCTTATAAGATAGGCATCACTTCACCTTTTATGGATGGGGAACCTGAATGAGGCCCAGGTCAAAAGGGCAAATCAAGGCCTCCTGTGCCGGGGTCCTGTTCCCAGACCCTACCCTCATTGTTCTTCCATCACAACATGCTCGGCTCCTCACACAGGGTGGTCCTGGCTCGCTCTTTGATGGAAACTGTGGATATGAACTTATTTGGACAAAATGTCTTCGCAGACGTAAGTAAGTAAAGAATCTTGAAATGAGATCACTCTGAATTATCCGGTGGAGATTTAAACTAATGACAAATGCCTTTAAGAAGAAGGGAAGACACAGAGGGAGACAACCACATAAGGATGGAGGCAGAGACTGGAGTGACGCTGCCACTAGCCGAGGAACACCCGCAGCTGCCAGAAAAAGAAGAGGCAAGGAGGGGCCTTCCTCTAGAGCTTATGGAGAGAGTGTGGCCCTGCAGCACCCGGATTTCTGACTTCTGGCCTCCAGAGTTGCAAAAAAATAAATTTCTGTTGTTTTAAGCCACTATGTTTGTGGTCATTTTGTGATGGCAGGCCCTGAATTAGGATACTAATTCAGTAGTCATCAATTCATTTCTGAAATTACTCTCCTTGGCAATTCTAAGCTCTGTTTGTGACCTTTCTTGAATCCTAATCTCCTGAGAGCAAGGACTCTGCTTTACATTGGACCCTATTCTGTTCAAATGCCTGCCAGTGAAGTATCCTTGAAAAAAAGATTGAAATAATGGAATAAGTTTTGGTGTTCTCAGTGGACTTGCAGTTGTTCCCAAAAGATGAAAAAAGGAAAGAAGCAAATATCTATTTAGTTTTTTGAGGTTACTTTACATTTGTAATTGATTTTATTCTACAGTTAACTTTTAAGGTCACTAGGTATTTCTTTAATATAATTATGCTATTTTCTTAAAGAAGGAAATATATGAAAGCTGCAGAGCAAGCAAAGTACTCTACCCTGCGCTGGTCTTTCCCCATGCAATGGTTACATCCTTGGGCGGCGTTAAGCTCCAGGGGTATTACCCTACTCCTTGCAAGTGCTCAGCTCCTGCAGCTGTAACCACTGATCCTATGCCTATTTTCAAAGACTTGAATCATGGTCTGTTCCCTTTCAGGAAAGTTAGCTAGAAATATAGCTCTGTGCAAAGCCTCCTAGTAGATCATACTTGCAAACAATTCTTTTCATAATCATCTTTTACTATAAAGTGAAAGAGAAGCAAACCAAGTAATTTTCTCTAAATACCTTATGAACAGTGTACTGCGCTGTATAATTACAAATTAATTATAATGAGTGGATTCAGGTTGATATTTTAATTGCATCTCTAGCTAGCCACCATTGGAAGTATGTGTTGGAGATTTAAAACCTAAAAGCAAATTTACAACTTGCCACAATCCTTGCCTCATAAATGCCACTCATACATGCCAGTGATCCAACTTCTGAGCTTGATTTGCAGAGAAAGAAACAAAAAACTATGAGTGGATGATTCTTGTTCTTAGAACTGAGAAAAAGCTGTGCATAAATCACATAGAATAGGCTTTACTATTTCTTCTATAAAAATATATTGAGACACAGAACAAAAATAGTAAGTGGACAGTGCATCTAGATATTTTAAAATAGAATGACATGTGGTCTCACAATCTGAGGGTGGTTTCTTCACAGCTCATTTTGGTACAATTTTGCTTGAAATAAAACTGGAAATATGACTCTCCACTGAGTGTTTTTAAAGCATCCATGTTGCTGGTGGAATTTCCTCAGGACTTGACATGAATGTTTACTTTCGAGGTGTTTCAGACAGTAATCTCACCTTATTTTTCTTGCTCTTTTAGGAAGTTTCTTGAGACTGGATAAAGAAAAAATAGAAAAAAGTTTTGCTCTTTTATCTCTGCCTGAAACTTCTGAATTAAAGCCACTTGGCTAGCCATAAATTCTGAGTACCTTCTCTCGTAAGGATTGCCAAGTCTGCGTTGTAACAACCAAGATGATAATGAATCATCATTTCTTTCTGTCATCTTGAGTTGATGAGAGTTTCCTTAGCTTTCTGTTAAGTGCCTTCTGATACACTTGATAAAATTGTTCATCACTATAGAAGCTACATTAGTTATTTCTGTGGGTGAGGCAGAGCCATTCGTTGCCAGATAGTAAGATGGTAGGAGTGTAGAAAGCAACTTATTCTTTATAATGCAGGGGCAGAACTCAATTCCGGGGCCCAAGATACGGGATCTAAATAGAGTTTCTCTTCATATTTGAATATATTATCACTCACACTGAAGCTATTTGTGGTGTAGAAAGATCATGAATAACAAATTGTATTCTACCTTGCATTTGAAGGAAAACTACCTGCTGGGTCTTAGTTCGGATTCAATTCAATTCATTCAAAGTTATAAGCATTAAAAGGTGATGATGTTTTCAGGAGCAGCCTAGTGGGATGGAGAGACATTTTCAAAAACTAAATATCAAGTAGAATGTGACAAGTGCTTTTATTAGAAATAAACTGGATGAGAAGGGGACAGTGTGGTAAGCACGATTAATTTTAACTGGATGGCTTAAGAAAGACAAAAATCAACTGAAAATAGATGAAAGACTTAATACAATACTTGAAACTATAAAAATACTAGAAGAAAACATAAGAGAAAAAATCCATGTTCTAGACAATGAATTTTGGGATATGATTCGCAAAACACAGGCAACAAAAGCAAAAGTAGACAAATGGAATGGCATTAACTAAAAAGCTCATGCACAGCAAAAGAAACAATTAGCAGAACAAATTGACATCCCACAGAGCGGGAGAAACTATTTCAAACTATTTATCCAATAAGGGAGTTAATATTAAAAATATATAAGGAACTCAAACAACTCAATATCAAGAAAAAAATCTGATTAAAAAAATGGGCAAAAGACCCATATACATTTATCAAAAAGGAACGTACGAATGGTCAACAGGTTCATAAATAGATGCTCAATATCACCAATCATTAGAAAAATGCAAATTAAAACCACAATGAGATATCACCTCACATCTGTTAGAATGGCAATTGACAAAAAGATGAAAGAAAACAAGACAAAAGATTGGCAAGTATGTGGAGAAAGGGGAACACTTGTACACTATTGATGGGAATGTAAATTAGTACACCTAGTATGGAAAACAGTATGGAGGTTCCTCAAAAAACTGAAAATAGAACTACCATATCATCTAGCAATCCCACTGCTGGATGTATCATCCCAAAGAATGGAAATCAATCTATCAAGGAGCTCCTATGTTTATTGAAGCATTATTCATAATAACCGAGATGTGTAATCAACCTAAGTGTCCATCAACAAATGAATGGATAGAGAAAATGTGATATATGTACACAATGGAATACTACTTAGGCATTAAAAAGAAGAAAATTCTGTCATTTATGCCAACATGGGTGAACCGAGAGGACATTATGCTAAGTGAAATAAGTCAGGCACAGAATGACAAATACTACAAAATCTCACTTACATGTAGAATCCAAAAAAGTTGAACTCATAAAAGTAAAAAGTTGAGTGGTGGTTACCAGAGGCTGGAGCGGAGAGAAAAGGGATTAGCAGGTACAAAGTTTCAATCAGAGAGGAGAAATAAGTTTTTGAGAAATATTGCAGAGCAAGGTGACTGCGGTTAATAAAGCTTCACTGTATATTCCAAAATAACTAAGAGAGTAAATTTCAAAGAACTAACCACAAAAGGTGATAAGTAAGTGAGACAATGGAGATGTGAATTAGCTTGGTTTAATCATTCCACATTGTTTATTGGTATCAATACATCAGTCATAGCTCATAAATGTATACAATTATTACCTATTAAAATAATGATAATTTTTTAAAAGGCTTTATGAAGGAGGTGATATTTGTAGCATGGAAGAATACTTAGGATTTTGGTAGGCAAAACTGACGAGGAAGGCACCACAAAATGGGCTAATGATTGCAATAAAACCAGGAGAAGAGACAGCATTTCTAGACTTTTATTCTTTTGTAACTTGAAGAAAAATAATATGTATATAGACCAGCTCCAAAGCCTCAGGGATGTCCAAGAACTGACCTCAATCTTTCACAATCCACAGGACGAAGCACTGTTTGTAAATTTATTACATGATCCATGTCTCTGACTGAACGTTTCTGTTAGCTTTGTATTTTTTAGACTATTGTGGTTATAGTAGTTCTCTATACCTATGGATTTTCGGTTCAGTTCTCAAAAGACCTATCACAGGTATGAGGCTGACGTGAGCCAGAAGTGTCATAGAGTTTTCTAAGAAATACAGACTTTTCCAAATTTAGGAAATCGTTTTCAGAGGACACTTGGAATCATGACTTTAATTTATATAACCCAAAATGTTGTTTTTAGTGAGGAGGAAGCAGCACTCTAAAATGCCCACCTTATTAATTGTGATAAAGTTGAGGTCATTTTTTAAAATATTTTTAGAAATGGGCACATTCTTTGAAATGCCATTTTATTTTTCTTCTTTTTACTATTTACCAGATGTTGTGAAGAATTTTACAATTATTGTTTTAAATTCATTTAAACAGAAAATGCTTGTTTATTGAACTCTCTAGTGAGATGCCTTTTATGTATTTTCTTGAAAACATTTTTCAAGGAAGCATTAACTTGGAAGGCAGTTTAGTTTCATAAGGGAAGCTCAAGGCAGGAAACCAGACACATGGTCTTATTGTCCTGTGACTTTGGGTAAGGAATATCACTTCCTTGTAGCTCAGTTCTTACCGTTATTTTTTTAATAATAGAGAGGGTATTAAATAATATCTATCACTTGTTATCTCATACAAGTGAAATGAGAATATAAGGAAATAGATAAATAAGACTGTTTAGATAAAAATACTTTGATTATTTGAATAGCCCTTTAGTAAATTCTTTTTGACTCTGGTTAGAATTCATAAAGTTATGTAGGCGAGTCCACTAATAAATACGTGGTTTTATCCTGAGCCTTAGCTTTAGTGTCTGATGTGATGTTGATTTTTGATAAATTTAAAAATAAGAAATTTGTACAAGAAACTTCTGCTCTTCACCCTGGCTAGAAATCAGCTTGCTTTAGGCTTAAATCCATAAAACATAATCAGAGTTTTTGACGAGGAACACTTACTAAAGTCATTAAATAAAGGTCAGAATATCAATATAATACTCTATTATTTTTTAAAAGGATTGCGAGTTAGCCAATGGTTATAAATTTTCCTGCAGATTTATTTATGTTCTGAGTGTCTGCACAGTTCTGTGTGCCATAATTCCATATTTATACTCCACATGTCTTTGGCACATCAGATAAATATATTTTATTGTGTTATTCTGCTTCTGACATGTGACTATTTCTCTATTCCTTTCTAAAATCTCTTTTTTTCCTGCTTCTGGTTTCTTATCTTTGAACTACTTGTACTTTTCTCAAAACTACTCTTAGTATTTCATACCTGTCATTTTATGAGTCATCATAGTGCATACATGAGACATTATAAAAGTTTATATTACCTGCTTTGGGCAGAAAAAATAGAACCAAGGAGAGGTTGTGTTAGGAATCATCACGGAGACAATGGAGCCAAGATTTCAAGGTGCTTTTACCTGACCAAAAAGTGTGCCCACATCTCCCCATCAGCAGACCTTGCAAAGTTCTTGATTGAGTCATTTTATAAATCTTGATTCTTTATAAGATTTTATATTAACTCACACAGGCTGATATTTAAGATTTATGGAAGAACTATGACACAACTCTATGAAATGAAAGTAAACATATCAATAAAGCATGAAAAAAGTTTTATTTCACAATACATAAATAATGGTTGATTTTAAACCAAACTGTACCATGTATGTAAATCGTGTCAATTATTTAGTTGTCATATGCTGTATTTCTTACGGGTTCCATTTGATGCACAGATTCCAAGGTAGGGGATTTCTAGCTCAGATTAAAGTGTCAAAGGGGCACAGCTAACAGGGACAGGTAGAGGTCCTATTTTGTAGCAGAGTGTGATTATTCTACCAACTCAGGGTGTATTATAAATTAAAGGAATTCAAAAATAATTTTCCCAAAACATGTTTATTCACTTTGCATATTTTTCTTTCCTACTATTTTGCCAATTAAATTTACACAGGCTGGTCTACATGTTCCAACAATACTCCATGATGCAGGCATGCATGCTCTTTTAGTACTTCTCTCTGCAGCAAAGCTACCTAACCTGTGGCCCCTGGGCCCTGAGTGGTTCAAGGATGGTTTTCAGCAGCTCTAGTCACTCCCTGGAGTTGTGTATACAATTTTATGGGTAGCACATACGTGCATTATTTTGCACAGAGTAACTTTCATTAAAAGACCTGAAATATATTCCTCCAAAATAAAGAACACCTACTTATCTGTTCCTTTCGTTTAAACATCTGAGGACACACAGATCTCATTTATGAGCCCTGATTCCTGCAACATACACAGAATAGATTTCTATGAGAAAAATCAATGAGAACAGTGATTAAATCAAACAAATTTTGGTTTAAATGCTAGATGCATTTGAGATATAATTGATGAAATAGCTATAACTAAGGTCCCATTTCACTTGAGGTTCTTGAAGTGAAGAACTCCATGAATACACAGTGATTTTAAATGATTTTAAATGCCCAATAGACAACAGAAGTGGGTAGAGCAAAAGGAAAATAAGAATTTTAGGGAGCAAAATATTGGGTATCTTAGGCCAGGGGCCCCCAACCCCTGGGCCACAGAACAGTACCAGGTCACACAACAGGAGGTGAGTGGCAGGTAAGCCAGTGAAGCTTCATCTGAATTTACAGCCACTCCCCGCTGTTTGCATTACTGCCTGAGCTATACCTCCTGTCAGATCAGCAGTGGCAATAGATTCTCACAGGAGTGTGAGAACCCTATTGTGAACTGCGCATGTGAGGGATCTAATTTGCATGCTTCTTATGAAAATCTAATGCCTGATGATCTGTCACTGTCTCTCATCTCCCCCAGAAAGGACTGTCTGGTTGCTGGAAAACAGGCTCAGAGCTCCCATTGATTCTACGTTATGGTGAGTTGTATAATTAATTCATTATATATTACAATGTAATAATATAAATAAAGTGCACAATAAATGTAATGCACTTGAATCATCCCCAAACCATCCTCCTCTCCCTACCCCCAGCATGTGGAAAAGTTGTCTTCCACGAAACCAGTCCCTGGTGCCAAAAAGGTTGGGGACTGCTGCCTTGGACGCATTGACCTTTGCACTCTCCATGTGAGCTCTAATTTCACGGGGATGTCCTAGTGCAAAGGCAGCCCACTGCTCTTCAGAAGGTAGAGGATGCTTTCTGCCTCCCTCGGTCCCTGTAGATATCTAGTTTGGGATGTGCAATACATAGACTCCTTCCCAGGGCTTGGTTATTCAGTGATTATGAAAGTGAGCACAAATATATCAACACTCTTCAGAGTGTTAAGAATATTCACAAGTTTTTATTAAAAATATAGGACATAAGAACAGTGGTTCTAACTTTGGAGATCAGAATTACTTGATTTAGTGTGTCTGTAAAGCTGCTATACTTGTTTTCTATAGGAAAGATGATGTTTTCTTTTTCTTTCAATTTTGCTAACATTGTTATAATAGTTAATAGAGTACACCATTTAATTCTTACAACATCTAGGTAGATGTGATTGTGTAAATGTGGAGCAAAGGTGAAAACAGATTAGTGAACTTGAGTCACGTGTACAAGATCGAGGTAGGAGCCACAGCCACAGCATGTGGCCTTGAAACTATACCTGACAGTTACAATACATCTCTGGTGTTACAGATTTGGGTTGTAGTTCTGTCACAGAATTTTTTGGAGGCTTCCAATCTTGCCTTTCAACTGAGGCTCTAGTCTCTAACCTCTTCAGTCATGTTCTCAAACTTGCATGCACAGGCAATGCTGTGGAAATGAGCTCCTGAAAGAAAGCTTAATGGCAAAGAATGGAGTTTTACCTCTAACTTTATCATCTTAGGCAAAATTTGTGATGTGTGTTTGGTTTTGTCACCTGGAAGTTGAGGCAAGTATATAGGGGCTCTTCCCATTCTTCCCATGCTCAGTGTTGAACAAATTATGAAGAGAGGAATGCATATCTGGCTCTCTTTCCCTCCTCCCACTAGATTACTCTGTCTTCACAAGGTATATTTCTTAAATTAACATTTTAATTTTAGTTCTGTGTTCAGTCATGTGCCATTAACAACAGGGAAACTTTCTGAAAAATTTATCATCAGGAGATTTCATCATTGTGCAAACATCACCAAATGCACTTCCACAAACCTAGATGGTACACCTACCACACACCTGGGCTATATAGTACAGCCTATTGCTCCTAGGCTACACACCTATACAGCACGTTACTCTACTGAATACTATAGGCAATTATAACACAATGGTGAGTATTTGTGTATCTAAGCATAAAAAATGTACAGTAAAAATATGATATTGTAATCTTATGGAAACATCATCATATATGTATGGTTCTTTGTGGACTGAAATGTGTTATGTGGCACATAACTGTACATGCATCCCGTTGTATTAAGTTCTATAGCTTTATGTTACAGAATAGCTGATTGTCGCTTCTTACAGAAGCTTTGTGTCCTCAGGGAATAGCAGATATTTACAGAGCAGAGAAGAGATTCCTACCTTTCCTTCCCCTCTCCATGCTTAGAAAGTGTCATGTTTTTCTGGGTGAAGAAGATACATTTCACTCAAGTTAGACTTAGATTTTTAACCTCAGTCATCAAATGACCACTTTAAGGTCTTACATTTCTAATTGATTTTATTGGCCAGATAAATACGGCTAATAATAGTCAAAATAATGAGTGATTATTACATGTTTGACATAAAGGTAAGATCTTTACACATTTTATTTAATCTGCACAACAATGTCTACGTCACAATAATGGGACCAGGTATGTGCCTTTACCTTTTCTATTTTATAGATAAGGGCATTTTGTTAGTGTGCTGGGGCTGCCATAAAGAAGTACCACACACAGGGTGGCTTAAACAACGTAAATGTATTGGCTCACAGTACTAGAGGCTGGAAGTCCAAGGGCAAGGTGCCCACAGGTTGGTTTCTTCTGAGGGTTGTGAGGGAGAATCCGCTCTAGGCCTCTTTCAGGCGTCTTTATACCTCTTCCCTCCAAACCTATCTGTGTCCAAATTTCCTCCTCTTATGAGGATAACAGTCATACTGGATTAGGACCCACTCAAGCAAGTGCACTTTAATTCAATTGCCTCTTTAAAGACCTTATCTCTAAATCCAATTACATTCTGAGACACTGAGGGTTAGAACTTCAATATATGAACTTTTGAGGGGCCACTTCAGCCCACAGCAGGCACTGAATGCCTGAGAGGTTTAATAACCTTAAAGTTTCACAGCTGGAGTGTGGCCAAAAATTTGATCTGCCACAGTGGCTGTGCATGATCCTATTTTCTCTACCCTGTGGTTTTATTTAACTGGTTGGAAATCTATGGAGAGAAACAGGAGAGAACACAAGAAGTGAACTTTACATTTACATAGAGTTTACTAGCAATGGAGGGTGAACTGAAGGAGGTTTGGTGCAAAGTGACTAATTCTCATCGCTGCCTGTGCCTGCTTAATGCTGGACAGATTAAAGAGATCTCTGTCCATCAGGAGCTAACTGACACCCAGGCAACATGCAGAGCCTTATTCAAGCTGGAAGGAGCTTTCCAATTCACTCTTCCTCAAATTTTCACTGGACACCTACTCTGTCATGCTGTCTTAGTCTGCTGCCATAACAGAATACCACAGATGGACAGTTTATAAACAATAGAAGTGTATTTGGCTGTGGAGCCTGGGAAGTCTGAGATTGAGAAGCTCGCATCTGGCAAGGAACTTCTAGCTTCATCATAACATGGAGGAAGGCATCCTATGGTGAGAAAGCATGCCAGAGATCTGAATGTTCTTTCATGACAAACCCGCCCTTGAGGTAAAGAAGCCACTCCCACAATAACAACATTAATCCATTCATGAAGGCAGAGCATTCATGCCCTATTCGCCTGTTAAAGGACCTACCTCTCAACACTATTGCATCAGGGGGTTAAGTTTTCAACACATGAACACTGGGGGACACAGTCAAACCACAGCACATGTCAAGACTGTTCCAGATGGCAGAGACACAAGTCAATATGGGATGTCTCTGCTGCCTGCAGGGTGCTTGCATTCCGGTCAGGGAGGCAGGCAATACACAAACTGTACACAATGCTCTGTCAGTGGGGCAGAGTGCTAGACAGAGAATAGAAAGTGGGATGAGGGGCAGGAAGTGATGAGAAATGTGAAGATCTGGGACAAGTGCTCCAGGCAGAAGAATAGCATGTAAAAAGGCTCCCGGGGGAATTAGGCTTGCCTGCTCAGGAAATGCCAAGGAATGAGGTGAGTGGGGCACAGTGAGCAAAGGTGGTGATTGAAGACGATTCAGGTGGTTGAGATGTACAAGGCCCAATAAACCAAGGGGAGGAGTTAGAATTTTATTGCGGGTGTAATGTGAAACCTTTGAAGAGCTGGTGTGTCCCTGTTGTATGTGGGGGTTAAGGGGCAGGGAGGCAAGTACTGTGTTTTGCATTTTGAAAGGATTATTCTCGGAGCTCTGAGGAGAATAGACTGTGTGTTGGGGTGGGAAAGTGAAAACAGGGAGCCCAGTTAGGGTCATTCACTCACTTAATCAATCAATCAGTCAATCAATCAGAATGTCACCTTACAATGGGATATATACATGGAAGATGGAATTACAACCCTGGAGTCTCAAATCCTGAGTTTTATTTTTGGTGTGCTCATTCAGTCCATTTTCCATGATCTTGAATTAGGTCCTTAAAATTCCTGAGAGGCGAAGGAAAAAGTCTGAAGATTTTCTGCCTTTAGATTTGTGAGTTGTAGGTGTTTGATAAAACATGAGCTTCTGAGTATAGAGGGAATGTCAGGACTGTCAGAATGTTGTCTGCCTCCAGTTGATGGAGCCAGTGTGGCCGTTATAGTTACTCCAAAAGGTCACATCAAGGTAAAGAGAAGCACTTAATGCTCGAATTATTGATGTTCCCGTTAATATGCTTTCCCCACAAAAGCCCTGTCTGGCTAGAAGCCTGGGGACGAGGCCTCTGCCGACTGGATCTAGCACCAACCTTGCTATACAACTAATCCCCTGGTATCCCGTCTGGCTACCAGGGTGGAAACTGCCTTCACTTTCCAGGCAGCCCCAGTGATTCCTTCACAACCCAATTCTTTTAAAAGCTGAGGGCCAAGTCCCACAGAGCAAGAGCCAGGAAATACCGGCCACCTAAGCTTTTGAGAATCAAGGAGTCAAAGAACCTAACAATGTTGGCTTGTCTTGGTTTACTTGGATCTGAGCCTCCTGAGAAAGATTCCTGTAAATGGCCTGAATATATATTTTGTTTCTCAGAGCAATAACATTCTAGGACATTGCCTCTGTTCAGAGCTCTCATAAGCAGGCAGTAATTATGGGCAGTGGAACTAATCACTGTACATATACCTTTGTAAATCTGGCTCTCATTGGTGGAATTTGTTTAACACCCTCCAATGTAGGGTACATGCTTTTTTGGCGTTAACATTAACCTGAGTCTTTAAGGGACTCGCACAAAATATGACACTGGATGAATGAGAATGATGTGATAGAAAAGTCCAAAGTTTCCATGTATTTCTATATACTGGACCCTGGGCATGAAATTTGAAAAAGTTTTAGGTGCTGTTTACCTTCTTGCTGGATTAAATCTGAAGAAAAGGGAGGGATAAAAGACATTAACCAACTTCTAAGTTCTTTTATTAGTAAGAAACCATTGTGTTTAGGGGCTCAGATTTGTAAAAAGGGGGAAAAACCTTGCAAATAACTTACTATATTTAAGGAAAGTACTTCCTTTTCAAAATAAGAATACAATCAATTGAAAAAATTGCTTTGAAAGATGAAATATTCACAATGGGGCAACTTTCAATTGTATGATATATCCGCAAAATCAATTCCTTTTCTTCCTGTTTATTTTTCATAATTTTTATACATTTGTTAGTCATAAAACTTATTTTATTTAAAAAGGCTTAACTGATTCTGAATCTGTCTTTTCTGATTTTTAAAAAATAAATAGAAAGACATTTAGATTTTACTTATAACCAGATAAATCCATTCACATGAAAAACACAGGGGACTGTGACTTTCTTGAAGGCCTAAGCAGCAGAGGAAATTGTTCTAAAGGCGGAAAGAGGGATGCTGTTGAAATGAACTCAGATTTAAATGTACCACCTGAAAAAAGGAGAGACAATATAAGTAAAGCACACTAAATGTTAACTATTTTAATATGAGTTTAGCATCAGGGATAGAGGTAATGGCTTAAATAGTAAATTTTAAAAGATAGCTGAGATTGATTTAGCATGGTATTCTACATTTTCCCTCTTTCCTTATTGCACCAACTTCTAGAAAAATGAGTTTGGGTTCTTCAAGCACACATGTACAGTGCATATAAAACTTAGAAGCATGTCAGAGAGAAGGTAAAGCTAGTCTTAGTGTAAAAATTTACAAATTATCTGCAGAGTGGTTTGTCCACATGCACATGACTGCACCTTAACTTTTTATAGATCTGCTACCAAATAATAAAACAATGAGTCACTGGTCTGGTGACTCTATTTATAAGAATTTCCTGAGTATGAAAATGACATATATTCCACATCACGTGGAGTTTTTCATTTTTCGATGCGCTTTGCCAGCTCATTAGGTCTTTTGGATAGTGTAGAGGTGGTGCAGTGGTATTGGGAAGGGAAGGTGAATGAATGCACACACATGTCCGTACCCTGGACAGACATTGCTCACCAGTCATAACAACCTTTCCTCTGAGTCCAGATGCAGCTTTAGACTCTTTCTTAGCACAGCATTCTAGGCAGCCACAACCAACTGCTTTGGAAGCAGGCATTCCAGTTGAGCCTTATTACTATCTCTGACACTGTATATGCATGCTCCTAAAGTTGTGACTAAAATCCTAATGGACAAGATGAATATACTGATGAGTGGACAGAGAGAATAGTTCAGAGGAGTCAAAATGACAAGGCAGCAATAGCTAAAGACCGCCAAATGAAAACATTACATCTTTTAACCTTGGGAGTAAGTTTTTGGATTTGTGTGTGTGTGTGTGTCTGTAACGTCAGGAACCTCCATTCCTGTTAGATATTTGAATTGCATATTTAAATGTATACAGAGACGGCATGCTGAATAATGCCAATAAGAATGATAGTGAAAATAATACATCTAATCTGCAGTAGGCATGAAAGACTTTTTTATATACTATCTCTGTTCCGCTCATTAACCCTGCAAAGCGGGCCCAGAGAAGATAAGCATCTTACTGAAGATCAAGCAGGTGGAAAACAGAGGAGTCAGCACAGAAACCAAGTTTCCTATGACCTCCAAATATATGTTCTTTCTAGTCCATCATGTTGATTTTCACAATTGCAAATAACACAACAGGTGACATTTTAGGTGACAACCAAGACAAAAAATGACCTATCAACTGGAATTATGGTTCTGAGCCAAGACTAAATTGAACAACAATCAATTTTAACTTCTATAGTACAATTGTTCCTCTAAGACGGCAGTCCTCAATCTTTTTGGCGCCAGGGGCCAGCTTCATGGAAGACAATTTTTTCATGGACAGGGGAATGGGAACAGGGGATGGTTTCAGGCTGAAACTGTTCCATTTCAGATAGTCAGGCATTAGAGGTCTCATAAGGAGTGTGCAACCTAGATCCCAAGCATGTGCAGTTCACAATAGGGTTTGTGCTCCTGTGAGAATCTAATGCTGCTGCTGATCTGACAGGAGGAGGAGTTCAGGTGGTAATGCTCACTTGCCTACCATTCACCTCCTGCTGTGCGGCTCGGTTCCTAAGGTTCCTAACGGGCCAAGGACTGGTATGGGTCCACAGACTGGAGATTGGGGACCCCTGCACTAAGATATAGGCAGGGTAGGAGGCTTGACAGTCTTTCCATTGAAAAGACTTGAAAGCTCCATTTTACTTAGGTTAAAATATGCCACTTATCTTGGCTTTCATTAATAGACAGAGAGTGTCCCGATCAAAGGAGGTACTATTCCCAAGGAAGCCAGTGTGGAAATCATGGGAGAATATACAGGAGGGCTCACTTCTCATCTTCCCAGGATTCAAGAAAGGAGCTTACACATGTAGCCTTTTGTTGGCAATGATTTTTAATATTTTTATTCAGCATTTATTTAGTAGGAATGGGAGAAATTGATTTTCTAAAATTGATTTTCTAGACTAAAAATCTGTATTTCTTCTTTATCTTTAAAATAGGAGATTTGCTTCTGAAACTAAAAATCATTACAATTTTGTTCAAGGTTTTCTTTTGTTTCTGTTTTTCTGACACTAAAACTAGATAGTATTAGTGTCAGAAACACGAGGAGGATAGAAGTAACTTACATGGATATTATTTTACAGCATTATTCAAAATATGTATATTCCTTTGGATTTTTCCTATCTGTAAAATATTTTGTATTTTTCTCCTCAGTTCTTTCTTGTCATTTCCTAAACCAAATGTATTCTTGGAAATCTTATTAAAGGATTTTAGCTTTAAGTGATCATTCATAATGTGATTTGCCATTTAATATTTGACTTCAGAATGCTGACTCTGTGATGGCTGTTTTTAGGTGACTGCCAGGTGACTGGTCTCAGAGAGGCCTGTGGGCAACTTGGATTTTTTTCTAATCCTGTTGCAAAAATAGCCACTGGAGTTTTTGTTTTGTTTTGTTTTAACTCAAGTACAGTGTCTGGGATAAATTTACATACTACAATTTTATAAGGAGCCATGACAAAAACTTAGTTACCTGGGACCATATTCCATTTATTACAATGACATTTAATGTCCAGTATAGATCAGTGCCCTAGCCAGCAGCAAACTGGCCCACAGTTAGTCTGCTTCTGAATAAAAAGAAATCAAACTGCATTTTTGAGCATGCATTACCAAAACCTTTACTTTTATGACTTTAAACACATAACTCTTTCCCTCCTCATTATTTATAAGTCAGAGTTAAATTGAAAGGGAAATAGGTGGATGATTTGGAAATTCAACTATAGGTACTCCACAGATGGCTTACATTATACTGAAGGGTATGTAAAATTTGGCAGCATCAACAAATATACTTTCCTTACCCTCAAAATGAAAGGGAAAGTCTTAAATAAAAAGTGGGTTTTTGAAATTGTATTCAAAGGTATTTTCTAATTCTTTGAAAATGCTTTAAGTAGGGATCCCCATTTTAGAACATATTTGACTTACAGTTTTACTTACATTACTGAGTAGTAGCATGTGCAGCTTTGTGAACTTCATGGTGCTTTCGAATGAGGCAGTCAGAGACTGGACAATCCTGTGTAACTAATCTTGTTGAGTCTCGCTGGTGAGAATAAAGAAATGTTCTTAAAAGCAGCAACATAAATTTCAATAGGCATCTCATAAATGTTTGCAGTAGTTTGTTTTCTTACCACTTTGATCATCAAAGATCCCATCTCCTCCTGGTTGCTGGTTCGGATTCAGACATGTTGCCATACCTGGGTCTTCTCTTTTCACAGAAATATTACACTGAAAAAGAATAATATTTAAACATTTCGTTTAAAGGATCTGCCGATCTTGTTACTCCTGAGGCTTCCTAGTCTTAGAAGCACAAAGTTTTAGTGTTTCAAGTTTACGGTGATACCTGCTGGGAAAAAGTAGACATTTCTCAGCTTGATTGTTGAATCAGACTCTTGCTTGTGTTCAGAGAAAGCAATTTGCTGAAAAGTCAGGCTTTGTTAAAAGTGAATTTGCTAAATTGCTTTAGCATATCAAGAACCAGGCTGGGAGGGCTCAGACCACAGAGTTTTTATGCACGTAGAAAAGGTCTCCTGACCAACGATAGAATCTTTAATCTGTGTGGAGAAGCTGTTCTTTTATGGGAGCTAGGCTGTGAGATTTGATACTATAGGATAAGCTAAAAATGTAATGTAGAGAGAAGAAAAGTCCCAAATCCACAACTTCTAACCCAAGACTTTCAGGGGAACAGGGAGATGAAGGTAGGAGAGGCAAGAAACAAGTATTGTGTTAGATCTCTGTGTGCTTATCCACCTGGATGGGGAAATATGTGAGGCAGATTAAAAGGGACTCGGAGAAACTGAGAACTTGGGCCTGAATTCATCTTTGGAGGTCTCAGAGGTCACCTGGCAAAAAATCTCACACAGTCTTCTGTGGGTGGCTGCATCAAGATCAATTTAGTAAGCAAGAGAGATGTGGAAATTTGTCGAGCCAGAGAGAGCCTGGCATTGTGCTTCCCAGCCACCTTGAGTTATCAGGTGGCCTTATGGAAGCTCAAGATCACTATGTGCACACAAAAAGGAGAAGGAGTCAGGCAGGCAGCTGGCAGGAAGCAAACAGCCTGCTGAGGCTGGCTACCAGGAGTGGGGCTGAACTGCAGCATATATGTGCATGTGTATGTGTGTGCACGTGTGTGCATCTGTGTGTGTGAGTATAAAATTCAGGTTTAGGAGAAAAATTGGAATAGTCACAGAGAGATCAAGAAAATGTATTAGTCCATTCTCACGCTGCTAATAAAGACATACACAGGACTGGGTAATTCATAAAGGAAAGAGGTTTAATTGACTCACAGTTTTGCAGGACTGGGGAGGCCTCAGGAAACTTACACTCATGGCAGAAGAGGAAGCAAACGCATTCTCTTCACATGGTGGCAGCAAGGAGAAGTGCCGAGCAAAAGGGGGAATAGCCCCTTATAAAACTATCAGCTCTCATGAGAACTCACTCACTATCACGAGAAAAGTATGGAGGTAACTCTCCCCCTGATTCAATTACCTCCCACCGGGTCCTCCCATGACAAAATGAGATTTGGGTGGTGACACAGCCAAACAATATCATTAACTATGTTTATTTATTTAGTTAGTTGTACACATCTGACTCTAGTTTAACAAACTTGGGACCGTAATATAAAGAAAAATAGAGCTGACAAAAGGTATATCTTATCCCTATTTTTGAGACTTGATTTGGGCATCATAATAGGATGAAAGGGTAGTGGGGTGCAGGAAAGAGAGAGGGAGATATTTCAGCGGCAGGGGCTTTTAACTGTGCAGTCTATGAGACTTTGATGTTTTGTGAATAAGCCTACAGCCTGTGAACCTATATGAGACCCCTGAAATTTTGTGCTACATTTTTACGTATATGGATTTTGGGGAGAGGGAGGATATATCACTTGTGGCAAATTTTAAGAAAAACACAGTTTTAAGAAAACTGTTTTAAGTTTTAAGAAAAACACAGTTAAGAACTGTTTTTCAAGCACACCCATTTCTTCACCCCAAACTATGTTCAGCTATTTTGGACTGGAGAAGTTTCTATTGTGTGACAGCTCTGTATTGGAACCAAGAAAAAAAAGGCCTGAATTAGGGGAAGAAGGATCCATTCTTAGCTGTTGCTATCGTCTGAATGTTTGCTTCCCCACATATTCATGTATCAAAACCCAATCACCAATGTGAAGATATTAGGAGGTGGGGTATTTGGGAGGCTATTAAATCATAAGGGTAAAGCCCTCATGAATGAGATTAGTACCATCAGAAAAGAGGCTCTAGAGAGCTCCCTCACCCACTTGACCATGTGAGGACACAGTGAGAAGGAATCATTTATGAACCTCAAAGCAGTATCTCACCAGACACTGAATCTGCTAGCACCTTAATCTTGGTCTTCCCAGCCTCCAGGAAATAAATTTCTGAGAAATAAATTTCTGTTGTTTGTAAACCACCCAGCGTATGGTATTTTTTACAGTACACAAATGGACTATGAGAGCTGTTTTGCTGTGGTCTTTTGAGATCAAGTTTTTTTTGGAATTATTCCAGATATCCCAGAAGCATATTAGGTGGAGGTAGAATGCTTAATTTCACCCTGTGCACACCGGCCAGTAACAAATCCAAACGGGATGTTTGGGGTTGAACTCATGATCTCAAGAATCCATGGAAATGGATAATGACTAGGAATCCCTATTTTTAATTAGAATACTAGACACTGTGGCCATTCTGAACTATATGATGAGTTGCTACTTATGAATGTTATGAAGACTTAAGCAAAGGTATAGATAACATACATTTGGATGTTTTAACTCACGACACCAGCTGTCTTGCTCTAGAAATAAAAAAAAAAACACTGCAATGGGCAGTCAGCAATGGGCTTATGTTTATGTGCTGGATTCGAAGGCGCTCATCCATTTTCTTGAGGCTGTTGAGTTCCCTGCCAGTTTCCTACCTGTGTTCTCCAGGCTGTATCAGTCTATGTACAGAGAAGGAAATGTGCCATCTAGCCCCAAAACTTAATCTCCTATGTTGTAATATTAAATGAAATTTAGTTGAGATTTCTATTCGGGGTGGGATGATGTATGGAGTCTTTATAATAGATTCAAAATGTAAATGTAAAAACCTCCTCTTTTGTTCCAGAAGCACTGTTTCCCAAGCAGAATTCTCCACAGATCTGAAGGATTTTTGTGAATTAGACTTTTGGGAGTTCTTCCAGTTCCTCAGGCTTTGATGTCACATGTTTTCAGACTGAAGAAAACACAAAACAAATGGTTTTCATTGTTTGGAAACTGCATTGTGATTCATAAATAGTTCTGTCCAATGTTTCCTTGAAAACATTTCTTCTGACCAAACATGTTGGAGAACTTTCAGTTGGGAGAAGAGAATTCCTGAGCTATGTCATCATGAAATCTATCTAAGCTGCCTCAGGCTTCTCCTGGTAATCAGAGCACAGTCCCTGTGTTCCTGCCATGAACTCTGTTTTCCATGGCATCTGGAGCCTCTGGCCTTTAAATGCTTTATCTCTTCAATGTCATTCTCAGCAATCAGAACGCCATTGATATTAGAGCTCATGGGCTGATTAAATCATCATCCAGCCATCAGTTCAGTTAAGGAAAAATAAAAACATAAAAACAAACAACAAACTAATGCCCCTCAGATGTCAGCCAGATGTTGGCATAAAATAAAGTCCATCTTCTCTGCTGCCAGTTATGATAGAGCTCCTTTATCCAAGTTTAGTTCCAGAACAAACTCAAGCCTCCCACCTTGAAACACATGAGAGCTTCGGGGCACACACACTCAAAGGGCTCTGAAATTCGAGTCAGTGGTGCATCTCTGGCTCTCCCAAGGTGGACTGGCTTTGGGGATGGAGAGTGGAGTGGATGTTGATATGCATAATAACCACAACCAAAAACGGCCATAGTGGGCGCACTTTGCCAAGAGGCCTCCACATTTTTGTTAGAGGGAACTAGAAAGAAAATGCAGCAATCAGGTTTGAATGTTTTTCTAAAACTCAGTCTGAGATTGCATTTGTCTCCTAGGACTGTTGCAACAAAGTATCACAAATTGGGTGGCTTAAGAAAACAGAGATTGATTCCCTCACAGTTCTGCTCCCCAGAAATCCTAAATTAAGACAGGATTGGGTCCTTCTTAGAGCACTAAGGGAGAATCTGTTTCATGCCTCTGTCCCAGCTTCTCGTGGTTGTTGGCAATCCTTGGTGTTCCTGTAAATGCATCACTTCAATCCCTGCCTCTCACTTCACATGGTGTTCTCTGTTTGTGTGTCAAAGTTCCCTCTACTTAAAAGGACATTAGTCATGTTTGATTGAGTTCACCCCACACCACTATGGCCTCATCTTAATTTGATTATACCTGCAAAGACTATTTCTAAATAAGGTCACATTCGTAGTTTTTGGGTCGATAGGATTTTTAAAGAAGTTATTATGGATATATAATAGCTGTGCATATTTATGGGGTACATATGATATTTTAATATAAACATACAATGTGTCATGATCAAATCAGGGTAATTGAGATATGCATCACCTCAAATGTTTATCATTAATTTATGTTAGGAACAATACAATTCCACTCTTTT
>NW_012114777.1:342460-396213 GCF_000951035.1 Colobus angolensis palliatus | reverse complement strand
GGAAACAAGCAGGTTCTCCTTTAGAAACTGAAGTTGATGAAGCGATCCCAGATATTTATAACTACCAACATTTTTGCAATGAATTCTGATAATGTCTACATTTTCCTAGGAATTCAAATACTTGACCGAATAGTTTTTTTTAATTTTATCTTCCCTATGGATTGTAGTCACTTGTCAATTTCTGCCTCCAGCCTGAGCTTTGAAAAAACACAGGAATTAGATGAGAAACTGCTTCTTCCAGTATTAAAGATATCACGGCAACTATTTCTTCTGTCTCTCGCTTCTGATGAGTTACTTTTTTGCTAATGATGATCCTGTCCTACTTACTTCCAATGAGAGAAAGCCTTGGAGTTGCACGATAATATGTTCAAAAGTCAATTCCTGTGGTCTGTCTGCATTTTAATAATGGCTAGTCTTGGTCAGCATTCTCAAGCTGTTTTCCTCTGGGCACTGTTGTCTTGTGAGTTAGTATTTGATGTTCCGTGATAAAAAAAGATCATTGGTCAAACTTGCTTGGGAAATATTGGATTGTAAACACGTCCTAGAGACTCTCAGTGCACATTAGGGTATCAGAGACTGTAAGAATGCAGTAAAGAAATCCTAAATGAACAAATCTAAAATTTGTCTAGGTTGCTCTACCCAGTGTTTTCTTTTAAAAAAAAACTCTTTCAAATTTTTTTTCTAAGAAGT
The DNA here is from genome assembly GCF_000951035.1 of Colobus angolensis palliatus. Lineage (NCBI taxonomy): Eukaryota > Metazoa > Chordata > Mammalia > Primates > Cercopithecidae > Colobus > Colobus angolensis. Next base: position 395,523 of record NW_012114777.1, on the reverse strand, counting down.
AAACAATTTAGAGAATACTGTGCTAATACTCAGAGAAGAAAACAGATATGTGATATATATCTCACCTAAAAAATTAGACAACTGATATGTGCTCTGTAGTTTTTATGTTTGCTTTGTGATTTTATCTTATTAAAGCCTTTCCAGATGTCAGAGATGTCATGACAGAAAGACATTTAAAAATGTTTCGAAATTTTTTATTTTATTTGTTTATCTATTGTTTTTTTTATACTTGCAACTCTTATTTTAGATTTGGGGTACATTTACTTATTTGTTACATGGGTATATTGTGTGATGCTGAGGTTCGGGATATGAATAATTCCGTCACCCAGATAGTGAGTATAGTGCACAACAGTTAGTTTTTCAATCCTTCCCCGTTCCTTCCTCCCGATTCTAGTAGTCCCCAGTGTCTATTGTTGCCATCTTTATGTCCATGGGTACCCAATGTTGAGCTCCCAGGCATAAATGAGAACATGTGATATTTGATTTTCTGTTTCTGTGTTAATTCACTTAGCATAATGACTTCCAGCTGCATCCATGTTGATACAAAGGACATGATTTCATTCATTTTTATGGCTGTATAGTATTCAATGGTGTATATGTACCATATTTTCTTTATCCAGTTCACTACTGATTCCATGTCTTTACTATGGTGAATAGTGCTGGAATGAAGTGTGTCTTTTTGGTGGAACAATTTATATTCCTTTGGGTGTTGATATAGTTTGGCTGTGTCCCCACCCAAATCTCATCTTGAATTGTAGTTCCCATAATCCCCACTTGTAGTTGGAGGGAACTGGTGGGAGGTAATTGAATCATAGAGGTGGTTCCCCCATGCTGTTATTGTAATAGTAAATTCTTACAAGATCTGATGGTTTTATAAGGGGCTTCCCACTTTGCTGGGCTCTCATTCTTCTTCCTGCTGCTATGTGAAGAAGGAAGTGTTTGCCTTCCCTTCCGCCATAATCATAAGTTTCCTGAGGCCTCCCCAGTCCTGGGGAACTATGAGCCAATTAAACCTCTTTCCTTTATAATATGTGCTATAATATACACAGTTTTGGGCAGTTCTTTATAGCAGCATGAGAACGGACTAATACAGTGTATACCCAGTAATGGTATTGCTGGGTCAAATTGTAGCTCTGTTTTAAATTATTTGAGAAATCTTCAAACTGCTTTCTACAGTGGCTGCACTAATTTACATTCCCACCAACAGTGTATGAGCATTTCCTTTTCTCTGCAGCCTCACTAGCATCTGTTGTTAAAAAAAATCCATATTTTTATTACAGCAGGAATAGACTTCAGCCCTTTTGTTTTTTAATAGACTTTATTTTTTACAGGAGCATTATGTTTCCAGAAAACTTGAGCAGAAAGTACAGAGATTTTTCCATACACTTTCTGCCCCCAAATATACACAGTCCTGCCTACTATCAAAATCCCCTCTAAGGCTGGGTGCGGTGGCTCAAGCCTCTAATCCCAGCACTGTGGGAGTCCGAGACCGGTGGATCACGAGGTCAGGAAATCGAGACCATGCTGGCTAACACAGTGAAACCCCGTCTCTACAAAAAATACTAAAAAAATAGCCGGGCGAGGTGGCGGGCGCCTGTAGTCCCAGCTACTTCGGAGGCTGAGGAAGGAGAATGGCGTAAACCCGGAAGGCGGAGCTTGCAGTGAGCTGAGATCCGGCCACAGCACTCCAGCCTGGGCGACAAAGCGAGACTCCGTCTCAAAAAAAAAAAAAAAAAAAATCGCCTCTAGAGTGATGCATTTATTACATCCCATGAACCTACATTAACACATCATGATCACCTAGAGTCCATAGTTTACAACACCTTTGGTGCTGTACATTCTATAGGTTTGGACAAATGTATAATGACATGTTTTCACCATTATAGAATTATACGCAATATTTTCACTGCCCTAAAAAACCTCTGTGCTCCGCCTATTTAACCCTCCCTCCCCTCAACTCTTGACAATCACTGATCCTTTTACTATCATTTTAGTTTTGACTTTTCCACCACGTCATGTAGTTGAAATCAAATGATATGTGGCCTTTTCAGATTGGCTTCTTTCTCTTAATAATTATGCATTTAAGTTTCTTCCATGTCTTTTAGTGACTATTCGCTCATTTTGTTTTATCACCAAATACTATTCTATTGTCTGGATGTACCAGAGTTTATTGATCCATCCATCTATTGCAGGCCATCTTAGTTGCTCCCAAGTTTTGGCAATTATGAATAAAGCTGCTGTAAACATCCATGTGCAGGTTTTTGTGTGGATATAAGTATTCGATTCATGTGGGTAAATGCCAAGGCAATAAATTTGTGGAGAACATATTAAGAGTATGTTTAACTTTGTCAGAAACTGCCAAACTGTCTTTCAAAGCTGCTGTATCATTTTGTATTCCCACAAATACAAAATTGTCATTTTAATTTTGACAATTGTGACAATTGTGACAAATGGGCTGCCCATAACAAAATGCCACAAACAGGGTAGCTTAAATGACAGACACTTCTTTTCTCCCAGTCTTGGATTCTAGAATTTGCTCCACATCTTCACCACTATTTGGTGTTGTCAGTGTTCTAGATGTTGGCCACTCTCATGGAGATGTAGTAATATTTCATTATTGTTTTAATTTGCATTTCCTGAATGACATATGATGTAGAACATCCTTACATAGGTTTATTATCCATTTGTAAATGTTCTTTGGTGATGTGTCTGTTCAAGTCTTGTGCCCAGTTTTTAATAGCGATTTTGTTTTCTTATTACTGAGCTTTAAGTGTTCTTTGTACATTTTAGATAACAGTGCCTTTTTATGTAATTTGTAAATATTTTATGTAATTATGTAAATATTTGCAAAATTTACGTTTTGCAAATATTTTCTCTTTTTCTATAAATTATCTTCCCATTCTCTAGACAGTATCTTTCACAGAGCATCAGTTTTTAACTTTAATACAGACCAGTTCATTCATTTTTTCTTTCATGGGTCATGCCTTGGTGTTGTATCTAAAAAGTCATCATCATGCCAAAGATCGTCTAGGATTTTTTTCTCTGTTATCTTTTAAGAGTTTTATAGTTTTGTGTTGTGTTCTAAATTTAGGTCTATTATCCATTTCAAGTTTGCGATGAGAGTAAGGTCTATGTCTAGATTTTTTTTTTTAATATTTGGAAATCAGGTTGTTTCAGAGCTATTTATTGACAAGGATACTCTTTCTCCTTATCTCCATTGTATTGCCTTTGCTCTGTTGTCTAAGAGCAGTTGACTATATTAATAGGGGTCTATTTCTGGGCTCTTTATTCTATTTCATAGATTTATATGTCTTTTCTTCTGCCAATGCCACACTCTCTGATTATGGTAGCTTTATGTAAGTCTTGAAGTCAGGTAATGTCAGTCCTCCAACTTTGTTCTTCTCCTTCAATATTATAGTGGCTATTGTCTATCTTTTTCCTCTCTATATAAACTTCAGAATCAGTTTGTTGATATACACAAAGTAACTTGCTAAAATTTTGACTGGAATTGTGTTGAATCTAGATGAAGTTGGGAAGATCTGCCATCTTGTCAACATTGAGTCTTCCTGTTGATTATATGGAATACCTCTTCATTTATTTCATTCTGCTTTGATTTCTTTTATCAGAGTTTTTAGTTTTCCATATATAGATCTTGTACATATTTTGTTAGAGTTATACCTAAGTATTTCATTTTTGAGGGGAGCTAATGCAAATTGTGCTGTAATTTTAATTTCAAAATTCACTAGCTGATTTAAGGAAAGTCACTGACAATTGTATATTAACCTTATATCTTGCAACATTGCTATAATTTATTATTAGTTCCGGGAGGTTTTTTGCTAATTCCTTGGGATTTTCTGAATAGACTATCATGTCGTCTATGAACAAAGTTTTATTTCTGTCCAATCTGTAACATTTTATTTCCTTTTCCTTTTTTATTACATTAGCTTAGGCTTCCAGTATAATGTTGAAAAGCAAGGGTAAGAGGGGACATCTTTGCCTTTGTTCCTGATCTTAACAGGAAAGCTCCTAGTTTATCACCAGTAAGTAATGTTAGCTGATTTAAAGATATTATTAATCAAGTTGAGAAAGTTCCCTCTATTTCTCCTTTACTGAGAGTTTTATCATAAATAGGTGTTGGATGTAATCAAATGCATTTTCTGCATCTATTGATATGATTATTTGATTTTTTTATTAGTCTCTTAATGTAATGGGTTATATTAATTGACTTTTGAATGTTGAAACAGACTTGCCTACCTGAAATGAATCCCACTTACTTGTAATGTGTTATTCTTTTTACACGTTGTTGGATTTGATTTGCTGGTATTTTATTGAGTGTTTTATGAGATATATTAGTCTTTTATTACAATATCATTGCCTGGTTTTAATAGTAGGGTAATGCTGGTTTCATAGAATGAGTTAGGAAGTAGCCCTTCTGTTTCTATCTTCTGAAAGAGATTGTAGAGAACTGGTATAACCTCTCAAATATTTTGTAGAATTCACCATTAAACCTAGATAGGCTGGTGCTTTCTGTTTTAGAATGTTATTAATTATTTATTCCATTTTTAAAATTGATATAGGACTATTCAGTATGTCTGTTTATTCCTGTGTGAGTTTTGGCAGATTGTGCTTTTGAAGGAATTGGTTCATTTTCATCTAGGATATGAAATTTGTGGGTATAGAGTTGTTCATCCTATGCCTTTTGCTATCCTTTTAATGTTCATGGTACCTGTAGTAATGTTTCCTTTTTTATTTTTGATATTGGTAATTCATTTTTCTCTTTTACTTTTACTTAATTACCCTGGCTAAAGATTTATCAATTTTATTGATCTTGTCAAATAATGCACCTTTGGTTTTATTGATTTTCTCTGTTGATTTACTATTTTTAATTTCATTGATTTCTGTTATAATTTTTATTATTTGTTTTCTTCTGCTTACTTTGGATTTAATTTGCCCTTCATTTTTCTAGTTTCCTAAGATGGAAGCTTAGATTATTAATTTTAAATATTTCTTATTTTTTATTATATGCATTCAGTGCTATACATTTCCCTCTAAGCATTGCTTTCATTGTCTCCCACATATTTTGGTAAGTTGGGTTTTCATTTTCATTAATTCAAAATATTTAAAATTTCTCTTGAAATTTCTTTGATCCATATGCTATTTAAAAGTGTTTTGTTTAATCACCAAATAGTCTGAGTTTTTTTTTCAGTCATCTTCCTGTCATTGAATTCTAGTTTAATTTCACTGTATTTGGAGGGCAAATATTGAATTATTTACATTGTTTTCAATGTGTTAAGATGTGTTCTATAAACCAGAATGTGGTCTATCTTGCTAAATATTCTGTATGAGCTTGAGAGGAAGGTATATTCTGCTATTGTTGGTTGATGTAGTCCATACATGTCCATTATCTACAGGTGATTGATGCTGCTGCTTAGGTCAATTTTGTGCTTAATGATTTTCTGCCTACTGGATCTGTCCATTTCTGATAGGGAGGCTTTAAAGTCTTCAACCCTAATGGTGGTTTCATCTCTTTCTCCTTACAGTTCTATCAGTTTTCACCTTATATATTTTGATGCTCTGTTTTTACATGTATACACAATGATTATATGTCCTCTTGCAGAACCAACCCCCTTATCATTATGCAGTGCTTTTATCCCTGTCTGCTTGGGCTGCTATAACAAAATATCACAAACAGAGTAGCTTAAATGACAGGCATTTATTTTTTCCCAGTCTTGGATGCTAGGATTCTATGGCCAAGGTGGTGGCAAATTCAGTTTCTGATGAGGGCTCTCTTCCTGGCTTTAGGAATAGATTAGGATTAGATTACAACACCAATCCTATCAGATCAGGATCACAATGTTATTGCCTCATTTAACCTTAATTACTTTGTTAAAGACCCTCATCTCCAAATATAGTCACATATAGAACTTCAATACATTATTTTTTGGGGAAAATATACCTTTATGCCATTTAATCTGTGACATGTTTTCTTGCTCAGCCTGAAATTAATATAGCTATTCTCTCTTTTGATTAGTGCTAACTTAATATATCTTTTACATCTATCTCCACCTCTTAAGTTTTAATATTTTTTTTATAGTTAAAGTGGATTTCTTTTATACAGCATAAAGTTGTGCCATGGTTTTTGATCTATTCTGACAATCTTTGTCTCTTAATTGATGTGCTTAGACCACTGGTGTTTAAAGTGATTATTGATATAGTATGTCTAATATCTACTATATTTGTTATTCTTTTTGTTATTTTCCCTTATTCTTTGTTCCTCTTTGTTTTCCATTCTTTTATCCTTTTTGTGGTTTTAATTGAGCATTGTATGTGATTCCATTTTCTTTCTCTCTTAGCACACCAGTCATGCTTTTTTAGTGGTTTCTCTAAAGTTTGCAATATATATTTACAATTAATGCAAGTTTTCTTTCAAATAGCCTTCTATTGCTTTACAGATAGTGCAAGTACTTTATAACAAAATAATTCTAATTCCTTCACCTCTCTCTTTTTAATTTCTGTCATTTATTTCCCTTATACATAAGCTTATTGTATTAGTCAGTTTTCATGCTGCTGGTGAAGACATACCTGAGACTGGGCAATTTACAAAAGAAAGAGGTTTAATGGACTCACAGTTCCATGTGGCTGAGGAGGCTTCACAATTATGGCAGAAGGCAAAAGGCACATCTCACGTGACAGCAGACAAGAGAAGAGAATAAGAGCCGAGCAAAAGTGGTTTGCTCTTATAAAACCATCAGATCTCATGAGACTTACTCACTACTACAAGAACAGTATGGCGGAAACTGCCCCCATGATTCAATTATCTCCCACTGGGTCACTCCCACAACACAAGGAAATTATGGGAGCTACAATTCAAGATGATTTGGGTGGGAACACACCCAAACCATATCATTCATATATATATAAATAAAATTTATTACATATATAAATATATTATATATAATATGTATGAATAAATTGCTGTTAGTTTTTGAACACATTGTATCTACTAGATCAATTAAGGATTTAAAAAGTGCTTATTTTACATTAACAAGTGTTTATTTTACATTCACTTATTACTTCTCTGATACTCTTCCTTTCTTTCTGTAGATCTGAGTTTCTGACATACAATTTTCCTTCTTCTGATTAACATTTCTGCAAGGCATATTTCTGCAAGGCTACAAATTCCTTCAATGTTTGTCTAAGAAAATCTTTATTTCTCCTTTGCTTTTGAAGGATAATTCTTCCAGGTACAGAATTCTAGGTTATGTTTATTTTTCTCTCTCAAAATCTTAAATATTTCACTCCACTCTCTTTTTGGTTGTATAGTTTTTGAGACGTCAGATGTCATTCTTAACTTTGCTCCTCCATAGGTAAGGTGTTTTTTCCCTCTGACTTTTTTCAAGACTTTTTCTTTGCCTTTGATTTTCTGCAGTTTGAATATGATATATTCAGATGTGTGTGTGTGTGTGTGTGTGTCTGTGTGTGTGTTTTACATTTATCCTGCCTCATGTTCTCTGAGCTTCCCAAATCTGTGTTTTGGTGTCTGACATTGATTTGGGGAAACTCTCAGTCATTATTGTATCACATATTTTTCTGTTTCTTTCTTTCTTCTCCTTCTTATCTTCCCATTATTATGACTATGTTGTGTTTTTTTTTTTTTTATTTTTTTGTAGTTGTCTCATAGATCTAGGATATTCTGCTCCATTTTCCAGTTTTTTTCTTTGACTTTTTGATTTGGAACTTTCTATTGACATATTAATAATAACTGTGTTAAATTCCCAGTCTGATAATTTCAACATCCCTGTCATATCTAGGACTAGTTCTGATGCTTTCTCTGTCTCTTAAAATTATGCTTTTGGCCTTTTAGTATGCCTTGATAGTTTATCTTGACAGTCATACATGAAGTCCTGGGTAAAAGGAACTGCTGTAAATAGGCCTTTAGTAATGTGGTGGTAAGGCATTGAGGAGGGGAAGAGTGTAACGTGGTCCTCTGATTAGGTTTTAGTCTTTTAGCGAGCCTGTGCCTCTAGACTGTGAGCTTCACAAATATTTCCAAGTGATGCTCCCTCTCAATCCCTGCTTAGATGGGACAGAATGACGAGGGTGGGCTGAAGTTGGGTATTTTTCACCCCCTGTGTTGAAGGCCAGAGCGGGCTAGCATTGAATATCATCCTTTCCCCCTGTCAGTTAGGTTCTAATAATGCCCTAGGAGGTTAGTCTCAGGTTAGCTAGTTTCTCTGGAGGGCAGACCTTATTAAGAAGGAAAAGTGCTCTGGCATACCTGAAAATGATTCCTTTTTCCCTCCTTTGCTAGAGGCATGAGGGGATTTTTCTTTAATATTTACTATGAAAACCTATAAAACTCCTGGAGATAAAGCTCACAAAAATGTGGAGGTGGACCTATGACTGAGTCTCCCTGGAGTTTTAATCTTTCAGACTTGCCACACTGAGTCTCCAGAAATTCATTTCTCACTTACAGTTCAGGTTTTCCTACCCACACATGTGTTCTCTTGGAGTTTTCTGCTTGTGGATTTCTGCTTCTGTAAGTTATGATTCTTTGTATTTGCCTTTCTGTCTTTCCAGTTGTGGGATCAGCAGTTTGCTCACTGACCTTGCTTCTCCAATAGATCTAAGAATACTTGTTGACTTTTCAGTTTGTTCAGTTTTTACTTGTTAGGACTTGGGATAAAGTGATTACTTTTCAGCTTCTTATATACCTGACTTGAAATCAGTATTCATTGACATCATTTCTTTTTGATCAGTTCTTTTCTGTGCCAAATACTAGCCTCAGGCATCAAAGAATGCATCTACTAAAATGAAAATCTTAGGCCGGGCGCGGTGGCTCAAGCCTGTAATCCCAGCACTTTGGGAGGCCGAGACGGGCGGATCACGAGGTCAGGAGATCGAGACCATCCTGGCTAACACGGTGAAACCCCGTCTCTACTAAAAAATACAAAAAACTAGCCGGGCACGGTGGCGGGTGCCTGTAGTCCCAGCTACTCAGGAGGCTGAGGCAGGAGAATGGCGTAAACCCGGGAGGTGGAGCTTGCAGTGAGCTGAGATCCGGCCACTGCACTCCAGCCTGGGCGACAGAGCGAGACTACGTCTCAAAAAAAAAAAAAAAAAAAAAGAAAATCTTAGGTTGAATAGGACTTTACAATTTTATAACGTGTTTTATATGTTTTGTGTCATAGTGACCTGGCCCATTTAGGTGCAAAGGAAACTTTGTTCTCATTTTATGTATGAGAATAATGAGATCAGAGATCCTGAGTGACATATTTGCACAGCAAATATGTAAATATGCGCAGCAAATATGTAACTCAAAACTGGATTTTCTGACTCCAAAACCACATCTCTTCCTAAACCTCAAATAGTGCCATTTGCTAAATGAGAGAACTTAGCATAGAGAGGAAGCCAGTTTAGTATAGTGGGAAAGAGGATAGGCTTGCAAGTCAGATAAATCTGGGTTCAAATCACAGATATGTTGTTAGTTTTGTGACTTGGAAAATTTTTTTAAGCTTCCTGAGTCTCTCAGTTTACTAGTTGCAAAATGGGGCTAATATGACCTACCTTGCTGAGATATTATGAGGATTCAACAAAATGATATACTCAAACAATTTACCATAAAATCTGATAGTAATCTACTCAAAACATTAGTAGTTGGTATGTGATCATCAGTGAGATAAAGAGAATCACCACCAGGTGGGGCAGATTTCAGCACAAGGTCAAAAGAGTCAGATCAGTCCAGAGCTTCAGCCCACTGAGAATGGCATCTAGAATTCTAGGTGCAATTCAGCTAATACATAATAGTTTACATATCTACTTTGAATTCTTGCATTCATTCAATAAATATTTATTGAGCTGGATACTGCTTTAGGTGCTTAGGATGCATCGGTGAACAACACTGACTTATATCCCTGCCCTGAGAGGGTCTCGGTGTTAGCAGAGAATGATAGACAACAGAGAATTGCCTAATGAATAAAGAAATTACTTTGTATGTGAGAAGGTAATAAGTGCTACAAATAATAGCAAAGTGGAGCAGAGCAGGGGAAACTAGAATACAGTGGGAGGGACAGCCTGTAATTTAAATGATGTGGTCAGGGTCAACCTCATTTCAAAGGTAACATCTAAACATACGCTTGGACGAGGTGAAGGAATATAAAGGAAGAGCTTGGAAAAAGAGCAATCGGTCGCAGGATGCAGCCTGGACAGCACTAAGGCAGGAGGGTGCTTTGCGCCAGGTAGGCATTAGAAAAAATTGGGGGTTTACTCAGAGTTAGATGAGGAGGAGCCATGGCAAGGTTTTGAACAGAGGAGTGACGATCTGATTTACATTTTAAGATAAATACTCTGGCTCCTCTTTAGAGCATTAAAGGGTGGAAGCAGAGTAACATTTAAGAAGTTATTGCATTAATCCAAGTACAGGGTGATAATAGGTAGTACCAGAGGGGTAGCATAGGAGAGAGAAGAAAGTGGCTGGATTCTGTATAGATTGAATGTAAAACCAGTAGGATTTCTTTAAAGAGTTGAAAAGATTGGAAGTGTTGATGAGAGAAAACAGGACTCGAGAATGACTCCAAATATTTTAACCTCAGCTAAAGAATGGACTTGACCTTAAGACAGAGCTAAGGATGGAGTTGCCACTGGCTGCGATGGGATTCCACATTACTGATTATTATGGCTCTAGCAAGACCTCAACATATTTGTTGAACTGCAGACTTGGCTATGGCCCCCAAATGAGCTAGTTTTGACTTACAGAGTATTCAATGCAGAATTGGGAAGTTGAAGGGGAAAAAATCTTGATGTCACTATTCTTACTATGAGCGGTCTGATGTCATCGTGCCATCATTTGTCACCAGCTGCCTGGGGTTCAGTAGTGTCTGTCATAGCAGTCTCTCAGAGGTAATTCTTGGGCATGAGATTATCATTTAGGAGGAAACTGAAATTGTAATAACTTTCAATTGAATACCTAGCACTAAAACTCTAGGAGCTCTCTGCATGTTGTGGCTAATAGAAAAGCAAAGGTCTGAGAAATGGTAATATAGTTCTGGAATTTACAGTGCCATATTATGATTGTAAGAAGTAAAGGCATATTTATTTCTCTGCGGGTAAGAAAGTAGTATTTTAGGAGTGAGTACAATTAAGGAAGTCTTCTAGGTAGGGACAAAGTAATTTAATTTCCATAAACTATTAAGGCAATTCCACCGTTATTTTTCCCTAAGCCGCCAAGAAAATGAAAATGTATTTTACCAGCGGTTTTTTTTTTTTTTTTCCAAAACGGAGTCTTGCTTTGTCGCCCAGACTGGAGTGAGTACAATTAAGGAAGTCTTCTAGGTAGGGACAAAGTAATTTAATTTCCATAAACTATTAAGGCAATTCCACCATTATTTTTCCCTAAGCCGCCAAGAAAATGAAAATGTATTTTACCAGCGGTTTTTTTTTTTTTTTTTTACCAGAAGTGTAGTATTTTGTTTCTGTTTAAGATGTTCTTTCAATTACTTTTCTCCCTTAAACTATAAAAGTTCCCTCTAACAACTTGTGGGGAGTTTTCCTGCATTTTCTGCATAGTTTGCCAATTCCCTGGTAAGTTTTTAAATACCTTTAGACACCAAATAATCTCTTGCCTAAGAGGATATATACAAAAATGATCTTTAGGCTAACAAGAGGATATTATTAAATTATTAAGAATATTAAGAAACATCCAGGAGTTATGATTTATTTATTCATTCAGCACACACATTGATCACTTCCTATAAAACAGGTACTGTGCTTGGCCCTAAGGATATCACCCATTGGCTAACGGAAGACAAGCATACAAAATAAAACTTTAGTAGATACAGTTTGACAAATCCAATTATAAAAGAATGGAACAGTGATAACACGGACGAAGGCATGATTAAGTATTTTTGGAGGGATGGAAAGTGGCTGAGTTAGGTCTTCAGTGAAGAATAAGGGCTTTCAATATGCATATGCATGGTAGAGCATATGGAATAAGCACCTGCCCAGACAGGGCAGTATATGATGCATAAGCTCACTGAAGAATGGAAAAGGCAGGAAGTAATTGAGGGAGCATCAGAAAGGTTCCTGAAAGCATGAAGAGTGTGATGGGTTGAATTGTCTCATAAGCTTAAGTCCTAACGCCCAGTTCCTCAGAATGTGACCTTATTTGGAAATTGGAAAGTGAAGATAATCTGACTTAAGCATATCAGCCAGGAAATCCAGTTGGAGAACTGGGTTTTCGATATCAGTGAAACCCAAACAGAAATAGAAAAATTACCTTTGGTTGGTCATAGTGTTCCCACCATTGGCCAGAGAAGGAATTCCAGGTACATTTGGCTCAGATAGTTTGTGCAAACAGGTGAAAATAGTTCTTACCAAATTGTGTGACTATAATAAAATGACTAGTTGAAGAACACACCTGTGTCCAGAACACACTGTGAGGATGAGCAAACTTTCTCCTGGGACCGCGGAGATGATGGGGAACAGCATCGGGTAGTTGTTTTCTCCATTGCATCGGGTTTTTTAATGTGAGGGTGTCACGGTGTTTGTGTCACACTGGCATGCAGACATTCTGCTAGGACTATATTGCATATTACTGGCACATATAAACTGTGCTAGCAATATATCAGTGGAGAAATTCACCAGGGAAGCCATCTAAGCCTTTGGTAAAGAACAAAAAATAAGAAAAGATAACAATTTGAAAGTGTATTTCTTGTGATGGTTACTGAAGAATCAAGCTATGCTTGAAGTTTTGCTAAGGTAATGGGGCACTTGGAGAAGGAACAGGAAACAGCAGAATGACCCAGGTATAGGACAGGTATCTGCTGTGTGGTCACCACAAACCTGGCGCATGCTTCTCATTCCCTCTCTAGCCATCTTTTCAATTCCATGATTTTGTGGAGAGAAGAAAAAACCCTCAATTTGAAAACAGAAAATCCCTCTTATTTATTTCTAATATAATGATATCTTACTTAACATCAATGCTGTTGTTTCTTCTTTTATTATGTTTTTATTTACCTCTAGATGTTAAACAATAAAATTACCTTCTAGATATGATAATAATGTAATATTCAATTTCACATAGGATTGTAAACAGTTGTTAAAATTATGAATTGATCATAGATTTTCCCTAAATTCCCTCCCAGAATAAGGAAACAGAAAATAGAAGGTAAATTTTGGATGGTACAGGGACATGAAAAGCTCTGGGGACAAAAAAGGTGGGCAGATATTTTTCTCTATCCGTCTGATGTTTTATCTTTAAGAAAACTAACATTCTGACTTCATATTTTTAATAAGAATCTAGTAAATAGCTTTAGGCTAGGATGTATTATGAGAGATAAAATTATTCTTGTTAAAATTGTGTCTAATGTTATTGGTTATTGAGTCACAAGTCACACACACACACACACACACACCACTTACTGAAAGTTCCACGAAGAGTTAAGTGTGTCCTATTTATTGAACAAAAATTAAAAAGCTAGAGACCATTCATTGGCATTAGACAGCTTATCAATTTTGGCATGTGACACCTGTGGGAAAAAACATGAAATAGTAAGAATTGTGCTTCACAAAATTAATGTGAGTTAATTCTTCTACAGCACCAGATTTTAATTGTATCCAAAATTTATTTGAATCTTTACAAAAGTCAAAGTACCCTTTACATCTATAAATTCATTTCCTCTTATTTAGAAAAATCTTTTGTTTTTGTTTCTACAAAACTCTTAGTAAAAAGAAAACCTAATCTTTGCTCAAAGTCAGCTGGCTAATAAAAAGGAAAGAAGTAAATTTCTCTAACTCTAATCCTGTGTTATTTCACACTGTACTGTTAAGAAGACCCAACCTGATGATGGTGTTTTTTTCTGTATTGAAAATTTCTCTTGGTTAGAGGATTTCAAAATTCTCCAAATAATAATTTTCTTTTTTTATAAATCCCACATTATGCTTATTTATTATTTATTATTCTTAATTGAAAACAATAATTATTTTATGGGATATAATGCGATGTTTTGAGATATGTATTTGTGGGAATGCATATATAAAACTAATTAACATATTCATCACCTTACACAGTTGGAGGTGAGAACATTTAGAATCTACCCTTTTAGCAACTTTGAAATAAACATTATTCAAATAATAATTTTCTATGGCCATATGTATGCTATGTCATATTTTGTAGTATATTCTATGAATTAAACATATTCGCCATGTGCCAGGTTAAGAGTAGGTAGCATCTACTTTTAAAATGAGAATAACAGTAGCTATATTAGAAGCATGCTTTTGGAGGAGTGTATCATGAAAGAAACCAAAGAGAATCATATCAAATTAATCACAATGCGGAAAAAATAGCTTATAATAGGTACTCTGTGGAAGGTAAATAAAGTTTATTGAGAAAATCATAGTATCACCTCTAGTCCATTCTTCAGCGATAACCGTTGTTAACATTTTGGTATGCACATCCTTCCTTTTTTTGTTTTTTCCTGTGCATGATTTGTATATGTGGGTATTGCTTTTTCCACAAAAATGGTATCAAACTTTATATACTGTTTTGTTCTTGCAGATTTCATATAGAAGTATGTTGTTAATATCCATGTTCTCATGTGTATCAGTTTCTTAGGACTGCCATAATGAGTTACCACAAACTTGGTGGCTTAAAAGAGTAGAAATTTGTCTCAAAATTCTGGAGGCCAGAAGTCTGAAATCAGGGTGGCACCCGAGCCTCCCTCCTTCTAACGACTCTCGGGGAGAACCTTCCTTGCTTCTTCCAGCTTCTGGTGGTTCTGGGCATTCCTTGGCTTGTGACTGTGTCGCTCTGGTCTGTCTCAGTCTGTACATGGCCGTCTCCTCTGTGTTTCTTTGTCTCAAATCTCTCTCTGCCTTTCTGGTGTAAGGGCACCAGTCATTGGGTTCAAGGACCATCTTAAATCCAGGATGATCTAGTGTTGAGATCTTTAATTACATCTTCAAATATCCTTTTCCCAAATGGGATCACATTAACAGATCCTGGGTAGACATATCTTTTAAAGGAGTAACATTCAATCCACTACATCAGGTCAATAAGTATTCTTTGTTATTAGAAAAGGAATATGAGGGGCATGAGGGGAAGCACTGCAGAGGAAAGAGCTTTCTTACCATTTTGAGCACCTATGGCATCCTAAAAGCTCCAGAACTCCAGGTTGCCTTATTCCCTTTTGTAGGCAGGGGTTTTGAAGCAGTAGAAGAAACCTAAGATTTCAACCCTAAGTTACTCTGGGCTGGACCAAGGCTGTTTTGCATACTCAGAGACCAGTAGAGCTCTGGCTCATTGGAGAGTGTCTAACTTTCTGTATGAGGAAGGGAATCCCATTGATGATCCCTATATGATTTTACAGAGCTGTGGAGATGGAACTGTGGGGGTGGGATTGTTTAGGACTGAAATAAGCCCAAAGAGGGTAATGGAGCCATTTTCTGAGTAAGTCAGTTTGTATACTAAGAGGGCAGAAGAACTTGATATGGGATTTGAGAAAAACATTCAGAGACTAAAGGAAGAGTTTGACTATTAAAGGGAAAATAATACTAACAGACTACTGACAATTAATTCCCTCTCAATAGGACTGACATCTACTGCCATGCCTCATACCATGGTTCAGGAAAGTCAAATACTGAGATCCCTTTTCTTACTTACAATTACAAACAAATGGATTCTTTTACTGGAATTTAGGACAAATATAATATCCAGATAACTTTTCATTATATTTTAATTCTCATGTCTGGTATTCACATACCTTTGGAAAATAGAGTAAAGAGCTATGATAAAAGGAGAAAATTGACATTTATTTAACATAATGCTGCATGTACTTTGTATAGCTTCCTTCATACAGAAACTTGGGCAGTCTTCACAGTGCTAGCACTTGTGCAGAACAGCATGTTGAAGATGCCCCATTGTGGTGTTTTATTTTGATTCAGCACACAGGAAGAAAGGATGAGGAAATGTGTCCTCATCTGACAGCAACATATCCCATAGACTGACAAAAGTTCCTGCAGTCCTTCCTTCACGACTTTCCTGGTGGGATCTGAGCCCACTGCAACCCAAAACTCTTTTATTCATTTTTTTGTTTTATATTCTGGTATATAGCAGAGCAGCTGTCCTGTAGTAAGTACTTGCTAATGAATGCATGAGTGAATGATAAGATAAGGCATAAATTCACTCAAAAATTCTAGACCTTTACTTGCATTGTGCTAATACCAATGCTCCAAAACACATTAAATGTATACCAACACAGAGAACTGCTTCAAAGATACTATGGCCTGTGAGTGTCTGCCACAAGCTAGCCACATGACCATGGCCAAGTCATTTTACCTATCAAATCCTTAGTATACTCAGCTAACGAGAGAATGGGACAAAAAGACTGAAAGCTCCAAAGAGGTTGGTCACAGTCTCACACTCAGTTTGGATTTGCATTTGGAAGGATTTTACTTACCATATCCCTTACTCATAATCTGTAGCTCCTATTTTTCAAGCATCTCCCAGCACTGATTTAAAAAGTGTGATTTTTGTTCTTGAGGCATTTAGTGAAAAGCACTGTGTTCCTTCCTAATTTATAACAAAACACTTGAGGAGAGAGTCTTGCCTTACAGTGCATGAGTTATGAGGCCAGCGTTCAGCCTGCTCTTCCTTCCTTAGCTGAATTCCATTTTCTCCTTTCCAAGTTGCAGTATTTCTTCTTTCTTGTATATCAAATTAATCTTTGCTCTTAAAATTATAACCACCAAGAGGAAACTTAACTTGTTGTGGTAAAGAATTTGCTGGACTAAACAAAGCATATGTTTTACTTGATATTCTATTCTGCTGCAACGGAACAGCAAATTGTCATCTCCACTTTAGGGACCTGTCAATGAAAGTAGCAGTGCTGATTCTCATTTTACAAAGAAGAATTCTGGCTAACTGGATGCTCTTACTTATGGAGGGTTGTCATATATAACAAATATGGCAAAATATGACAATATATTTGAATTATTATAATCTGTGCATATCAAAATTTTTAAAAACTATATTATGGAGCACAGTGAAAACTAGCTAGTGGCTTGGCTTCTGTTAAACCTTATTTAACATATTCCTATTTGAAAGCTCTGCCACTACCTACCTTTTTCTTGTTGCTTTAGAATTTTGCAATACTCATTTTTCCCTAGAAGAATCCAAAGATATTGAGTACATCTTATCTGGCGAAGTTTGATTGCTTTTCTGTTTTTTTTTTTTTCCAATCCTATAAGTGAATTCATCTTACTGTAAAGTTGTAAATGACAGCGCTTCGCTGTAGTTTGGATGTTTGGCTCCCAAATCTCCAGTGTTGGAGGTGGAGTCTGGTGATCCCCAGTGTTGGAGGTGGAGTTTGGTGGGAGGTGTTTGGGTCATGGGGGAAGGCTCCTCACTAATGGCTTTGTGCTGTCCTCACAGTAATGACTGAGTTCTCACTCTACTAGTTCCCATGAGATCCAATTGTTAAAAAGAGCCTGGCACCTCCCTCCCCTCCCTCACGTCCTCTGTCATCATGTGATCTCTGCACAACAGCTCTCCTTCACCTTCCACTGTGAGTGGAAGCAGCCTGAGGCCTCACCAGAAGCAGATGCTGATGCCATGCTTCCTGTATAGCCTACAGAACTGTGGAGCAAATACACTTCTTTTTGTTAAAATAAATTACTCAACCTCAGGCATTCCTTTATAGCCATGCAAATGGACTGAGACAGACACTGAGATATAAAAAAGAAAAAAGGAAAGTTTTCCTTTGATGTCCCACCACCCATGGCCTTTCCCATAGTCAACACTTTGATGTGGAAACTTTTGATATATTCTTTAATTTACATTAAATATGTATACACCCTTAATTTGGTTTTGTTTTCTCTTTCTAACTATATGGTTCGCCCAACGCTTACTTTCTGCAACTTATGTTTTTCATGTCAATATTTCTACCATGGAAATAATTTCATATCAGAAATGTAGATACATCCCATTCTCATTAACCATTCACTAGTATCCTCAAGTATGAATAGATGGATGCATCAGAAAAAACATTTTTTAAAATTGATATGTATTTGGTCCCCCAATATTTTTCTATTAACACATGCACCCATCTTTGCACACATACATTTGTGCATATCCACATGTACTTTTTCTTTTTAAATTTTTATTTTTAATTGACAAATAATTATTGTATATATTTATGGGATACATTGCGATGTTTTGCTATGCACAGTAGATATATTTTTACTTAACATTTTTATTCTTGTTTTTGACAGACACAGCCAAATTGCATTCCAAAATGCCATACTAAATCATACACATCAATACTATATGAGAGTGCCTGTTTTCCCATTTCCTTGCCAACACAGCATATTATTAATATTTCAAAGTTCTGTCAGTCTCATGGAGGAAAAGCATTATTTCATTATGTTTTAAATTGCATTTGAGATTAGTAGTGACATTGGTGATATTTTCATATGTATATGAGACTTTTATTTTCTTTTTTGTAAATTACCTGTTCATAATTTTTTTTTATTTTTCTATTGGGTTATTTCTTTTTCATATATACATATGAAATATATTATTTCAGTTCATGGCTTTTAATTTTGTTCATGATATCTTTTGAGATATAGTCAAAACTGTCAGTTGTTTCCAAACTGGAGAATATTGTTTGTCTTTTTAAAGACATTTTTCCTACTCCCAAGTTATTTTTAAAAAATCCTCTTACATTTTATATTTACTCATTAATTTATCCAGACTTCACTTTTTGTGTACAGTATGACACATATATCTAAGTTTATTTTCCCCAAAGCAAAGCTGGTTGTTAGCCATTTTTTTTGAATAGTTGATCATTTGCTGACTGATTTAAAATAGCAGATTTATCAAATACACTGCATATTTACATTGATTTCTGTTTCTTCACTTTCTATTGTTTTCCACTGATTTGTGATTTATCAAAATAATACAGAGACTTTTAATTAACATAATTTTAAGTGTGATCTTATTCTTTTTTCACAATATTCATTGCAATATTCAGACTTTCTCTTCAGAAAACTTTAAATCACGCATATCAAATTCCATTAAGAAAACCCGTTGGAAGTTTTTGACTATAATTAAATTAATAAGACTGTAGTCGTCCTTTGAAGAACAGAGGTTTCAATGGCACAGGTTCGCTTACACCTGGATTTTTTCAATAACAGTTACACTGAGTGTGTCTGCCTCTCCTGCATCCTCTTCTACCTCCTTTAAACCTCTTCCGCCTCTGCCACCCCTGAAATAGCAAAACCAACCCCTCCTCTTCTGCCTCCTCCTCAGCCTACTCCATGTGAAGATGATAAGGATGAAGGTCTTTAAGATGATCCACTTCCACTTAATGAATAGTGAGTATATTTTCTGTTCCTAATAATTTGCTTAATAACATTTGATTTTCTCTAGCTTACTTTATTGTAAGAATACAGTATATAATACATATAACATCCAAAATATGTGTTAATTGATTGTTGATGTTATCATTAAGGTTCCGCTCAACAGTAGTCTATTAGTAGTTAAGCTTTGGGGAATGAACAGTTATACGGAGGTTTTCAACCGCACAGGGGTCAGTGCCCCAACCCCTGCGTTGTTCAAGGGTTGACTGTAATTTGAAAAGTTTTGATGTTTTTACAAAAATTCAATAAATGCTATACTGTTCTTCAAAAATATATGTATATGTTAAGTTTTTAAGGGCATTTGATAGTTTTGTTTTATTTTTACTGTTAGAAAACTGATTTAATTATGTTCTTATATAGGCTATACTAATCTATAGAAAGCTATTCATTTTTATTGATTAATTTTAAATATGACACTTATAAAAATCTTTATTGATTTTAATAGGTTTTTAGATTATTCTAGACAATAATGAGAATCTTACTGATTTTTTCCAAAATGTATACTGTTTTTAAAGCCTTGTTACCAATAAGTCAGCTGTAGTCTTATTTATTTTATTACATCTAACTATCATGTTACAAACTAGGTATGTAAGCAGATTGCCTTATTCTGTCCTTAAATATAATGGTAATTTTTAAATATTTGTTCATTGATTTTTTTATCTTCTATATATTTTGCATAAACGTAATTTATCAATGCATAAAAAGTTTCTCTCTATACACTAGCTAAGAGATCTTGGTTTTTCCATTAGAAAACGATAATTTACATTTACCAAGATCATCACATATTTTCTCATTTAATCTCATAATCTAGTAAACGGCATTAATAGACTCCACATAGTGAAGCCATTCTTGATTTATTCAGTTAAACCCTGGGTTGCAAAAATGTATCATTATTTTGAAACATAGCTATGTTTAATGCTTTAACATTTATTTGGATTTCCACATCACATTTATAAGCAAAAGTGACATCTTTTTAATTTTTATGCTATTTTTGCTTGGTTTTATCACCTGGATAATTCTGGCCTTATGAAATGAGTTAAAAAATTCTCTATTCTTTTCTGACTTTGGAATAAAATTATCTGAAATCATCTTTTTCTACTGGAACTGGATGGTCTATTTTAGGAGCATAAGAATTTTTTATTACTTCTTTTTATTATTCTCTAATTTTTATTGCATTTCTCCTTTCTGTCATTTCTTGAGTAAATTTGGTCTTATAATATGGTAATAAATATTTTCCTAGGAAAGAATCTGTTTTGGGGCAAACACGTAACTTTATTGAGGCTGTAATGAAGGATTGAATAAGCAGACACTCAATTTCCTTTAAACTCTATTATTCTGTGATTATGTAATGCTGAGCACGTAGCAAAAATAGAACCTACAGATACCAATGTTTTCTACCTACCATAGCAGTAATGATTCAGGATGTATTAATGTCATTCTGTCTCACTGCTATGTAGTAATAAAAACTCTTCATTTTAAAAATATATACATTAAATAGCATTTCTTGTACCCCAAACCATATTTATTTAAAACAAAAACTTTTAATGCCACATTAGAGTTCTTCACATGCAACAAGACAGATATATATCTGAAGTTTGAATGTAAGGAAGTTAGACAACCATTCCAACAAATTTTGGAAATCACAGATAAACCATACTTAGGATAATTAAAACCAAAACTATAATATTCACAGAAGAAACTCACTCTCATCATTCCTGACCAAAAAGTGAAAAAATTGAACCTCAGTGAATTCTCATTATTTTTTCTAGAGTGAAGAATATTTTCTCAACCTTGTACTTTAAGAGCCTGATCTCGTACTACTTGCCATGCTTAGTTTCCAAGCTTCTATAGTATATATTTTCAAATTAGTGGAAAGCTACTCACAAACTACAACTCTCAAGAGATACCCGTTTCTTCCAGGATTCAATCATCCTCCTGAGCTTCATGTAAATCAGAAAATTCATGAATTATTTAAAATTCTGTACCAAAGCATCAGCTGACTTATAGGAACCATTTATTGTAGCTATTTGCTCAAAATAAGATCATTTTATATCCAGGACATGACTAACTTATGACTGTAAGGGAGGTGCAAATCAGCACTACAGTAACTGTAAGGTGGAAAAGTATCTGGTCAGTAAGAAAGAGGGAGGAAAAAGTAAAAAGGCTAAGATTCAATGAAGTAGGAATGAATAATTTGCTATGAAAAACCTGATGGCTTTTTCCAAGTTTCTTCTGTTAAATTATTTCCTTCCTGGTATGGCTACAGGGGTCTGGTTACTCTGTGTGTCAATAAGGCTCTGGTGCACCTTGCTCGCCTCAGCCATGCTGGAGGGAGAGGGAGGTGGGAGCCACAGAAGCCACACTTAGGAAATAGGTTCCAGACATCCTATTAGGATATGAGAGGTCCTCACACTAATGACCTCTTGGAGTTAAGACAAAATATTTTTCTCTAAAGTAAATAAATGCTACTCATACAGAAATGCTATCCACAAAGTTATCTAATTAAATTGTTCATGGGTGTCAATACAATTATAAAAATAACATGCAAAGAGCTGAACATGGAGGGAATAGACAGGAAAGTTGTGATACACTTTTTAGGTTGGGGTGAGGGCACCAAAATCAAGAGATTGTTTAAGAAAGTGACCCAACGCAGAGAGCCTTTTCTTTTTCTCTTCTTTCTTTCTTCTTTCTTTCGTCTTTCATTCATTAAACATATATTTAACAGGCAGCCCCGCTAGTTAGTGTTAATGGGGATGCAAATATGAAAAGCTATGGGTGGCTGGGCGCGGTGGCTCAAGCCTGTAATCCCAGCACTTTGGGAGGCCGAGACAGGCGGATCACGAGGTCAGGAGATCGAGACCATCCTGGCTAATATGGTGAAACCCCGTCTCTACTAAAAAATACAAAAATCTAGCCGGGCGAGGTGGCAGGCGCCTGTAGTCCCAGCTACTCGGGAGGCTGAGGCAGGAGAATGGCGTAAACCCGGGGGGCGGAGCTTGCAGTGAGCTGAGATCTGGCCACTGCACTCCAGCCTGGGTGACAGAGCGAGACTCCGTCTCAAAAAAAAAAAAAAAGAAAAGCTATGGGTTACGCCTAGAGGAAATCACCATTGGAAAATAATTAAGAACATAATTACTTATTTTAGCACTAATTATTAATATATTCTAGCACTAATTATTAATATATTCTATATGCTCTTTAGTTTTCTAGAGAGAGCAAAATCTCTGACTGTATTCCTATAAACTAGGCTGGAATGGCTCATTAACATAGAATAATTTTCATGAGTACTTGACACCAGATTTAGCCATCACCAGAAAATTCCATTCAAAGCTAAAATATGCATATATGTATTTATAAATATAGCTAGAATAAAGAACACATAGTGTTAATCATTATTTTGAATGAATAATATCCCACAAGTAGACTGAAATAAATATCACTTCATATTGCGAGTCAGATCACAATTTTAACATAGATTAAGCTAGGGCTGTTGCTGTCTCAGCTCATAATCATCAATTCACATGACTCTAGAAACTAAAAATATTAATCCTTTTCAAAATACAGTTTTATGTATGTGCAAACTGTTGATAACTGTTGCGTTGACAAGACCTCATTCAATCCTCATGACCATGATATGATAAAGGTATCCTTATTTTCAGATAAGGAGACCAGAGTTGATTGAGACCACTTGTCTTCCCCACGATCTCATAGCTAGTAAGTGATGGAAATGAGACTTAGTCCAAGTGTGGCAACTCAGACTTTTCACCTAGCCATTTACCTCCCACGGAAGATGCTAAAGGTAATCAGGATAGAGGACACAATGAGTTGACCAGAGGAGCAGCCAGAGCGCTGTGAGAATCTGCAGGAAGCAGTGAGAAATACAGACAAGGGCAGTCTATTGCAGCAGTCTTGCATGGGGTCTGCTCTCTGATAGCAGGTCTTTTTTGTTCTGTTTTCACTAGGTATCTGACAATCTGTCTATAGGCTGCTTCACTCAGCAGCCCATCTCCCTTTCTTTGGGCCCTGCCTGTCAGATTCTGGAGTTCCAGTGACATAAATACTTCAGACAGATCTCAGAGAACATATTTTATTGCCTCAAAAATGTTCTCAGGCCCCCAAATCCCTGCAACTATGTTTAGTGTGAAGGAAAGATAAAGCCAGTTTTGGCCAGTAGAGGCCACTGGTGAGCAGCTAGCGGCGGAAGAAGGCTTTTGTAGAAAGATGCTAGTGAACAACACAGGGCCAATGGTTAACAGCAAGGTGTTGTGCACTTTAGGATTTGTTAAGAGAGTAGCTCTCATGTCGGTTATTTTTACCACAAACAAACAAATAACAAAGACACCAGGAAACTTTGGGAGGTGATGGATATGCCTGTAACCTTGATTGTAGTGATGTATCATGGGTGTCTGCATATATTCAAACTCATCAAGTAGTAAATAGTAACCATGTGCAGTTCTTTGTGTATCAACGATGCCTCAATAAACCGGTTTTCAAAAAAGATGCTAGAGAATCTGATGCTGGCTGTATTAAGCCAAATAGACAATGTTTTGAGAGAATAACGTCTCCCTTTGTGGGAGCCACAGGGACCTCAGAGGCAAAGTTGTGGAGTTTCTCTGCAGAGCACTATACTAACATGACCGTGTTGCAGCATCACTCAGACTGTTGTCTCTCTATTAGAGTTTTAATTTCTGCAAGAGATAACCTGGCTGTTCCAGCTACAGGAATGTAACCGTGAGGGCCTGACCTCTAGGGGTGCACCCTGTGTATTGTGGCCATGACTCAAAAGGAGGGATTTGTTTTGAGTTGGAGAGATGCCCCTAAGTGAGTTCTACCGCAAGCAAACTTCTTCATCTTTATGCTAGCTCTTTGGTAAAATTTGCTTCTAATTGTGCAATGTTCAAGAAGAAAAACTTGTTTCTCATCAGGTTTCTAGTTTATTCCAGACCTTTGGGGTCTTTGGAGGACAAAGGACAAATGTCCTGCTATCTGAAGCCAGGTAACAGGACATTTAGGTGACTTAAGGCCTACCTCCTTTTCTTGGAATGACGTTGATGGATGTTATTCCCATTTCTCTAGTTTTTCCAGATTGACACACAATCTTACAGTCACTTGGACAGTTCAAATATACTTGAGGACTTTCACATATGAGCTACATAGCCCATAGAGTAGGCTAAGTAGGACTTTCAGACCGAATGAGTATTCAACATCACATTTCAGGAGACTGAACAAGTTCCTCTTGTGTCAGTCAACGGAATACCCTCCCCTAATGCACTTCCATACCTCTGAGAAACTCCAGAGATTTGCATACTTGGATTCATTCCACATGCATTTATTCAACATGTATGCTGCACCTGGTGTCAGGCTAGGTGTTGGAAGTACAACAAAGAGTAAGATAGAGTCCTGAACACAGAGTCCACATAGTCTACTAGAAAAGACCAATGCATAAGCAGATGATGATGACACAGAGGCAGATGCATTGTAAAGGGAGCTCAGGATCCTGACTTCCAGAATGGTGGTAGAAGGAGCTCCATGAACACATTCCCCAACAATAACTGAATGCAATTATAAAACAACGATTTAAGTTATATAGAAATGAGTCATGCAACCGATGTAAAAACATTTATTCAGGAAAATCTATTAAATTGTAGTAAGAAGAGATGGAGTCTGCAACCTTTGAGCCATGACCTATTCCCCCGCTTTCTTGTGCCAGCTCAGTGTGATAGAAGCTCCACTACAGGCAGGCATGGTCAAGAGACAGTTTACACTCTATGGCTGCAGTTCCCTCCTGAGAGGAGCAGGCCACCAACATCCTTGATCTGTCCCTCCAGCAACATAATATAAAAACTCTTTGCCAGGCAGTCACAGCCTAGAGGTCTGAGTCTCCTTTCACCCCCTCCCGGTTCATAGGATGAAAGCTCTACTCTAAGTGCAGAAGGCTGAGAATACCAAGCCTGACTGGCCTATCTTAAGCTCACTTATAGGGCAGAGACTTCATGCTGGGAGAGGTTAGACAGAAAGACCAAGGGCTAACATTCCACCTGGTACCCTACTTATAGATCAGGGGCCTCACTGTGGCAGTAGTGGTCCTTGTTCCTCATGCTCAGCTCTAGAGCTCATCCTCAGCTCTAGAGCAGTGGTGTGGAGATTAAAATTATAAATAAGTAACAAAAAGAAATTGGTAAATTCACAAATATATGGAAATTAAACAACACACTCCTAAATAACCAATGAGTAAAATAAAAGCAAACAAGGGAAATTAGAAAATATTTTGAGATGACTAAAAATGTAGGGCCAGGCGCGTTGGCTCACGCCTGTAATCCCAGCAATTTGGGAGGCCGAGTTGGGTGGATCACAAGGTCAGGAGTTCAAGATCAGCCTGCCCAACATTGTGAAACCCCGTCTCTACTAAAAATACAAAGATTAGCTGGGAGTGGTGGTGCACACCTGTAATCCCAGCTACTCAGGAGGCTGAGGCAGGAGAATCACTTGAACCTGGGAGGCAGAGATTGCAGTGAGCCGAGATCATGCCACTGCACTCCAACCTGGGCAACAGAGCAAGACTTGGTCTCAAAAAAAAAAAAAACAAAAGAAAGAAAGAAAAGAAAAAGAAAATGTAAACACAACGTATCAAAACCATGTAGCTAAAGTATTTCTTAGAGGGAAACTTATAGCTATAAATGCCTATCTCTGTAAAGAAGAAAGATCTTAATTCAGTTATCTAACTTCCACCTTAAGAAACAGAAAAACAGAAAAGCAAAGTAAACCCGAGGTAAAGGAAGAAAATAAGAAAGATTCAAGTACAAATTAAAAAAAAATGGAGAATGAAAAAAATAATAAAAATCAATAAATGAGTAATCAAAAGTTGGTTCTTTGAAAAAAATCAACAAAATTGAGTAATTTTGCTAGACTAATTCTCTTGTGCCGTTCTCTTCCCTCCAAGAAGATAGAAGATTCAAATTACCAACCTCAGCAATGAAGCAGACAACATCACCACAGATTTTACAGAAATGAAAAGGATATAAGACTATATTATGAACAACTGTATGTCAAAAAATCGATAACTTAGGTGACATGAGCCAATTCCTGGACAAACACAAACAATTGAAAATGACTCAAGAAAAAATAAACAATTCTAACAGACCTGTAACAAAGAGATTGAATTAGTAACTAAAAATGCTTCTCACAAAAAAAAGCCCAGGCCCGGATCACTTCACTAATGAATTATACCAAACATGTAAAGAAAAACAAATTATTCACAAGCTTTTCAAAAATCTCATGCTCTGAGGCCAGCATTATTCTGATACACAAACCAGGCAAAGACAGCAAAAGGAAAGTAAACTATAGACTAACATTTCTCATACATACACAAGCAAAAATTTTAAACTACTAGCAAACTGAATTTAGGAATATGTTAAAAGAATTATGCACCATGGTCATGTGATATTTATCCCAGGAATTCAAGGTTAGTTGAACATACAAAAATAAATTAATATAATACACCCTATTACTAGAATACAGAACAAAAACCCCATGATCAGATTAATAGATGTAGAAAGTGTTGGGCAAAATCCAACTCTTCATCATGATAAAAAAAAAACACTCAACAAAATAAGAACAGAAGGAAACTTCTTCCACCTGAGAAAGCACATCTGCAGAAAATCTACAGCTAACATACTACATAGGGGTGAAAGACTAGAGGCTTTCCCCCTAGGATCAGTAAAAAGACAAAGATATTGGCTCCGGCCATTGCTGTTCAAGATTGTTTTGAAAGTTCTAACAAGAACAATTAGGGAAGAATAAGAAATAAAAGACATCAACATTGGAAAGAAAGAAAAATCTATCTTAATTTGAAGGGTAAAGTTTGCATATGGACTCTCCTACGGAATTCACCAAAAAGCCTCTAGAAATAATAAACTGGACATTTATTTTGGTTTGGATGTTGAACTTAGTTTCTAAAAAGGCAAGAGTTCAGGATACAAGAGTAGCATAGAAAATTCAGTGGTTTTTCCATACCCTAGCAACAGACAATTTAAAAATAAAATTAAAAAGAAAATTCCATTTATAATAGCATCTAAAATAACATAATTTTTAGGAATAAAATAACAAGAGTATAAAACTTGAACTATGAAAATTAGAAAACATTGTCGAAAGAAATTAAAGAAAACCAAGTTAATTGGAAAGATATTTCATGTTTATTGATCAGAAGAGTAAGTTAATATTGGTCTATAGGTTCAACATAATACCTACTAAAATCCCAGTTGATATTAGGAAAATGCAAAGGTCCAAGAATAACTAAACAAATTCTGGAAAAACAAAACAAAACAAAATTAAAGACTCATACTTTCTAAAATCAAAATATACTACAAACTTTCATGAATTAATAGTATGATACTGATATAAGTAAAGATATAAAGATCAATGAACCAGAATTATATATCTATAACTAATGCCTTGCATTTATAGTTAATTGACTTTTGACAATGATTCCAGAGCAATTCAACATGGGAAAGAATAGTCTTTCAACAAATTGTATCTAAACACACACACACATGAAGTTGAACCCCATTATTGCACCACACATAAAAATTAACTCAAAATGAAACAAGGACTTAAATGTAAGAGCAAAAGTTATAAAACTCTTAGAAAAATAGTAGGAGTAAATCGTTGTGACCTTGAGTTCAATAAAAGTTCTTAGATACGGCACTAAAAGTACAAGCAAGTAAAGAAAAAGATAGATGAAACAGATTTCATCAAAATTAAAAATTTTTATGCTACAAACAATACTACCAAGAAGGTAAAAATACAACCCATAAAATGGGAGAAAATATTTAGGAATTATATACATGGATAAAAGCCATGTATCCAGAAAATAGAATAAGCATTTGTGGCACAATAACTAAAAGTCAAGTAACCCAGGTTTTAAAATTGGCAAAGGATATTAATAGATATTTTTCCAACGAAGACACACAAATGGTCAATAAGCATTTGAAAAGATGCTCAATATCATTAGTCATTAGGGAAATGTAAATTAAACCACCTTGAGATAGCAGTTCATGCCCACTTGAATGGCTATAATAAAAAACAAAACAAAACAAACAAACAAAAACAGAAAAGAACAAGTGCTGAGGATGAGAAAGTATCCTCATATGTTGCTGGTGGGAATGTAAAATTGTGCAGCCACTGTGGGAAAAATGTGTCTGTTTCCCAAAATGTTAAATATAAAGTTTCCATATGACTCCACAATTTCATTCCTAGGTATGTACTCAGAAAAATCACAACATACATCATCAAAAAACTTGTACATGAATGTTCATAACAGCATTATCCATAAGAGGTAAAAGGTGGAAACAACCAGAAATTCTATCAACTGACAAATGAATAAATAACATAATGGCATATTTGTACAATGGAATATTATTTGTCCACAAAAAGAATGAAGTATTGATATGTACTACAACATGGATGAAGCCTGAAACATTATGCTAAATGTAAGCAGCCAGTCACCAAAGATCACATGATTGCATTATATAAAATATTCAGAACAGACAAATAGGTAGAGACAGAAGGTATATTAATGATTGCCTATGGCTGGGTGAGTGTAGAGAGGAGAAGAAACTATTAGTGGGGATGTCTTTTTTTGGGCTAATGAAAATGTTTCGAAATGAGATCATGGTAATGGTTGTTCAACTCTGGGAACATCATAGGATCCAATGAATGTTACATTTAAGTGCATGGATTTTGGGGGTTTGTGAATGTTATCTCAGAAAATCTGCTTTTAAAAAAACAAGGAAGTCAAGATGTACAGACACATGGTAAGGCACATAGCCAAGACTGGGCAAAGAAGGCAAAGCAAAGGCAGCATCTTCTAGGAGAGGATAGTGGAGCTGCAAACTAAAGAGTGATTAGGGGTTAGCCTGGGTAAGGTGAAGAAAGAATGGGTATAGAATTGTAGCAGAAGAGACAGCAGGTGCAAAGCCAGAGATAAGAGGTGGCACAGCATGTCTAGCATATGGTAGGCTGGGTATATGCATAGTATAGAGACATGGCATGTGGGTGGCAAAAAGTGAAGTTGAAGGGATAAAGAAGGACCTGATCGGCCGGGCGTGGTGGCTTACGCCTGTAATCCCAGCACTTTGGGAGGCCAAGTTGGGTGGATCACCTGAGGTCGGGAGTTCAAGACCAGCCTGACCAACATGGAGAAACCCTGTCTCTACTAAAAATACAAAATTAGCCAGGCATGGTGGCGCATGCCTGTAATCCCAGCTACTTGGGAGGCTGGCGCAGGAGAATCACTTGAACCCAGGAGGTGGAGGTTGCTATGAGCCGAGATCGCACCATTGCACTCCGGCCTGGGCAAAAAGAGTGAAACTTGTTCTCGGAAAAAAAAAAAAAAGGACCTAATCACAAAGGTCTGATGCCATGCTAAGGATTTAGGACTTCAGCCAGAAAGCACTGCTGAGCTGTTAAATAAGTTTAACGAGGGAAATAGCATAATAGATTTTTGAGATTTAAAACAGGCACTTTTGCAGCAGGACTGAAGCCAATCAAGCAGGAGGCAGGGAGACAAGTGGGGAGCTGGGCTGTGGTCTGGGAGGGGCTTGAATAATGCAAGACCCAAAGGTCTTCAAATGCACACGTGCTTCAGTGGGGCCTCTGGCCTCACCCGGGTCCATGCTGAGGCCAATTCCTGACACCTGAAGTTCAACCGAAGAGTTGAAAGGCTCAATTGTTGCATTTAAATACAAAGAACATTGTCTTGGAGATTTAAGGTCTGAACATCCTGCTTCAGCACTGGGGCTCATTGTCCCCCAAATTAAGAATGTAGAGGTAGTGATCATCCTTCCATCATACAACACACCCCAGTTAGATGTTTCATCTAAGACAAACTTACTTCCACCATGAAACCTACTGGGCTAATCAAGAACTCATATTGCATATACCTAAGAAATGTGGTAATTAATCAACCAACTCTTCTAACTCTCTTCTGTTCAATCAACTATGTCAGGTTCTATTGAGTTTTGTGATCATGAAGTGTAGGCTTCTTACATTCTGATTTTGAAAATATAAAAATTATTCTAAAACTGTTCATTTTAAAGCTAGTCAAATATCAGTTATAAACTCTGTTGGCCATGGCATTGAGTTAAATGAGCCTGCCCTCGAGCATACAGAAGGAATATATTGCAGAATTGGATGACACACCAAGGGGCCTCAAAAGCCACGTGAATGATTTGATTCTTATTAAATATTTGTGGTTTCAAAAATAGCTGTTACATCCAACAGGGGACAAAGTTCTATTTGTGATTAACCTATGGTCATTTTAGTGAAACTATGACAGGTAAGAAAAAATGTCAATGCCAACTGAGTTAATGCAGCATTTTCCCCTAATTTATACTTTATTAAACCAATCATTAGTGTGTGTAAGTTCATAAATGGCAAGATCCTAACTTTACAGATGACATGGTAGTAAATTAATTTATAGAAAGCTGACAATAGGACAAGCACTAAATCTTGGAGAACATGTGTCTAATCGGCAGTCTGGCCTTCCCTTAGGGGCCAGGAATCTCTAAGGATTGTCCAGTTGACCTAATTTCAGGCTCCTCCATCTTGTACTCTCTTGTTTTGGGGATTCGTGGGGAGCCTCTGCAGGGGATTCAAACTCAAAACCCTCAAACCATTTTGAAGTGTTCCAACCATATAAAATTGAGTCCTGACACGAGTCCTCTTCATCCCACTCACCTCCTGAGGGCCAGCCCTTCAAACTCAGGTACCTATGGTTTCCTTAGGGAAATGCTTCTGATAGTCCCATGTCACTTTCCCGGTGCCATGGCCATGAAGATGTCCTGCTCAGATCTCTGACTGAAGAGAGAATAACCAGCTCTGTTGGTGCATGTGACTAATGCCTCCCTTCCCAGAGGCTGCTCCCAGTCAAAACAGAACACAGCAGGGAAATGGGAACTCTTCTGACCAGTGGCTCTGGCTCGGGTACTCCCTGAGAGACTTACACCTGCACTTCAATCTGATGACTCTCCTAGCTTCTGCTGTCTCTGTCTCCTTTTTCCTAAGAAGGATTTTGGTCTCTGCCTCTTGGAGAGCCTGAATCAACACACCTGTTATATATTCTCCTGACACCATATTCTTCTGTCTATAACATGCATTTCCATTTATACCTGCATGTTTATTTGTGTAATTATTTGATTAATGTCCATTTCTCTTTCTAGGCTGATAGACCTTGAAGAGCGAAGACTACATCCCATTATATTTTGTATGGCTAGTACAGAGCCTGGCATATACCAGCTGCTCAATAAATACTTCTTTGAATTAGTAAAGAAAGAATTCAGAAATGAAGAAACTCAAATTAATTATGATGGTTTGTATGTCAGAGTACTAAGGGGTGACTAAAGAGTTTTGAGCATTCTCTTGAGATTATCAGAGGATTTTTTTTCTCTGAGCAAATGGAGTAATAAGCATATTCAATATTTTTTCAAAAACAATTCTTTTTCCATAGCCTTTCTTTCTCTCCGCCAGGTACCCTTTCTTATTTTCTCTCCATTAAATTCTTTCTCACTCAAGTAAATCTGGGTTTGAATGCCACTTTGGCTATTTGCAAGTCCTTAATCTGTTTGAAAACTAATTCTTCATTTTTAGCAACAATATAATTAGCAATTATAATAGTATCTAACTCACCTGTTATTACATAATGAATGTGAAGTGTTAATCACATAGCCTAGCATACAATTTTTACTCAATAAATGTTATTAGTACTTTTATTATTATCATCAACACTGTATTAATAGAATACCACCTACTTGTAGCCGAATTAGAATCAGTTTCTAAAACTTTAAGCTTGTAATTATCTCATCTTTCATATATTCACAGGTAAGAAAAACTTTATTCTGGAACTTGTGAGTTGAAGGTAAGAACATGTATTTACAAAGTAACGAAAGTATGTGAGTTAGAAGAAGATGAAGACTTTTCTGATCATTACATCTTCTTAAAAGGATATACAATATGATTTTAAGATCCAGAAATAATCTAGACAAATATCATTTTTCCCTGCTTTCCTTTCCTTACTTTGTTCTGAAATTATATCATAGAATGTCATCCCTGAGTAAATATCTTGAGAGTGATAGCACTTTGAGCTCTTGGTAGCCTGAAAGGGACCATTTCTGTTTGAATTCTATAGAGGCTTCTAGAAACATCTCTGTACTCTACCCATTTTCACCTTCCCCAGGGAAACTGATGCTGCTTCTTAGAGCACATTGCTAGTTCTGTGACATGAATAACTGAGTCATTCTCAGATCAGAAATGATACTTACTTACAATAGCAAAATTTGTTCTTTAAATGAACAAATATGTAAACCAAATAACCCTCAAATTAAAAGCACAGACCCTGAGAAGTAGCAGACTTCTTGGAGGTGATTTATTTCAACCTTCTAACAATTCAGTCTTTTCTGTGATATTGATCTGACAGGCATCCAACATTGCCTTGCTGTCACTTGGCTATAGAGGGAGGGCTTTTGAGTAGAAACACCTGTGGACACAGTCCTGCCTCTGCCACTGACATCTGTGTTAAGCATGCCATGCAATTTTGAGGTTCTGTTTCCTCACTAGCAAAAGAAGGATCGTGTAAAGCACTCTGGAAAAAATTCTTTGAATTTGGTGTTCCTATGACTTTATCTATTCCAATGACAGGGAGCTCACTACCATCTTCATTGGAGAGCTGGATTGCTGGTGACAACATCTGTTACCTCGAATCAAAAAATGTTTCCTCACTATTCCCTATGTCTTGGTTTGCTTCTTGGAGTTACTCAAAATGAAATGAGGTACTCTTCAAATATTTGGATATTGCTCATGTGCTCCCCTGTTCTTTGCTTCCTCAGGCTAAGCAAACCCGGGGAACTAAGTCTTGTTCTGTGTGACATGAGTCGCAAATCCCTGCCATTTGCCTTTGGGCACATCTTTGTTTGCCAATAACCTTCATAAAATGTACTTCCGAGAGCCAAACACAATACTATATATAATAGATAGAATTAAGATGAACAATCTAAATTACAACACATTTTTATAGCTCAGCTCTAAGCACATCTGTTGCTTAGTCAGTCCTCCATTGGTTGAAACAGGGAATACACAAATACTCAGCCCCAGGTTACCAATAAGCTGTTGCTCATTTGTTCAGCAAGTGCCTTAACTTTACAGGCTCTGTTTCCCAGGAGTCTGCGTTCTGAGTCATAGCCATAATCTTCATTTGAGAACAGCACTATTTCTTAAGTAATTCTTAGATTGTTTTCTAACAGAGCTCTAACCACTTTCAGAATTTTTTTTTTCATTTTCAGAAATTTTTAACAAACATACTGGTCCTTGGAAATGAATTTCTCATACATGTTCAATATAAGTTAACCAATGAGTTATAATTATTTAAATATCATAAACCAAAAGCTATCAGTGAAGCAGTCATTAACATAATAGTGTAACTGACTAATTTGAAAACATGCATATATTATGAGTGCTTTGGATACAAGAATGAGAAAAATTACAGATAGCATGTAAAAGGGAGATTAACAGCTATTATGGAGACTCGAGCCTCAAAGAAAACTTTACTCAGTTTCCCTAGGTGGCACAGTCTTAAATATCCTTCATGTCCTTGATGATATTGATCCCAATATGTAGGTAGGCTAGATACAATTGATACATAGAATCGATTTTATTGATATGCCAAGGTAAATGGTCAATCAATTTGCTGAATTGAATTGTAAGAAGTAGACTAACCACTTACAGCCATATTTTGAAATCGTCTTGAGGATGAGTTCATATAAACCATGGAGATATGAAAGAGGTCCTGGTTGAAAACATGGGCCTTGAGTATCAAGGTCTTGGCTTTATAAATTCATCTGACTATTGTGCATATTACATTACTTCTCTATGCCTTACATTCTTTTTCTGTAAAACAAGGCTAATAAAAGCCAGTCTTCTTATTTGGGTTGTGAGAATTAAATGAGTGAAATAGTGTAGCAAAACACTTAGCCAAATGTTTGGAAATAGAGAATGTTCAATGAATTGTAGGAAATATTGTGTGTGTGATAAGCTTGCAAGTAGCCAGTCTGTCTGCCCATCCGTATCTTGCCTACAATGCTAAAGAAATTCTTATTGTATTCATTAAAAGATCAGTAGATTTTCACTGACAATGTCCCATGTTTACTTTAAGAAGGTAATAAAAACAAGAGTAATATGAGTAATAAAATTGTTACATAATGCTTACTATGTGCTGGACACCATTCTAAGTATTTCACATTTGTTAATTTGGTTAACATAGGAGAAACAATTCATTAGTTATACCACTTGACTGCCTCAATAAATGCATAATTCAGTAACAAAGAAAATAATATTTGACTTGGGAATTTTTTAATCTTCTTATTTATACATCTTAATTTTATCTATTTATTAATAATCTGACACTGATTTGTAATATTAGAAAACTGATTGCCCATCATGTGATCTTCTATGTAGATACAAAATGTTTAACATTCTAAGACAAAGTTGAAATCAATAGAGATAGAATATATCTTGAGGAAGATAAACTATCTACTAATGTGTTATCCAGAAATGGGGAAGGGAAATGGAATTTCCTCAGGGTCCCCCAGAGCAGTAGAATACAAGATTGAGAATGGAATCTTGTATTGAGAATGCAAAATGGACTGATCCTTCATTGCATTTCCTGGGGGTGCAACAGACTCTCAGATGCAGCTGTCATACTGAGTCTTCATGAACAATCTGTTCTAAAATGGCAAAAATATGACTTGTGGGCAGGGCAATCATTTAATTTCCAGCAGAGGATAATAAGGACAGTGTACTTGGTGATTATTTCCCATCCTAATATAATTTACTGTGTCTCGATTTTCAGTTATCATCCTATTCAAGGTTACAGAATATTAGTAGACTGAACTCAATGCCTTATTCCTGCATTGAAAAAAACATTGTTAGAACTTTTAAGTGTTTAAAATTATTGGCTGTCTCAATTAATTCAAGAAGCATTCTGTCCCGACAAAACAGTCCATTACCAAGTTCTTGTACCTAATCCTCTGCCTACAGGCTGGCAAATAAGTTGGGCAAGACAGATATAAGTTTCCAATATATCTTGCCTAGTGTTCATATTCATGAGTTCCAGGCCTGAAAATTTGACAAATTCCTGAGGTAATGCATTCTAGTTCCTAATCACATTTATAGTCAAGATGCTTTCCTCCAGGTCTTGACAAATTAGTTTCAGAATTATTTCCCCTTATTCAGCTTCCTTAACTCTAATACTCCTAACTCTACACTGCAGCTGGTCTAGCTTATCCTGCTGAGTATGGATAACACCCTCCCAGCCACTCTCTCTCCTGCATGCCTTCTCCATCGCAGCCCACCCTCTGAAATCGAAGTGGCAGGGGGTGGGGGAGTATGCTAGAAGTCTGGCGCTCACTATCTCATAGCCACTTCCAATCTCAGCTCTATCATATACACTAGGCTTGAAGATTTACTGTCTACACACTGAATAGAAACCAGTCACTAGACAGATGAGTTTAAAATCAATTGTGAAGTGATGTAATTATGATATGCATGTTAGATTATTATTAACAAATCTGCTTCATTCAGGATAAACTTATTAGCATTCATTACTGATAGCAGTTTGCTTTTTTTAAAAAAAATACTGCCAGTGAGTTCAAAATGCTTTTTTGTGTTTTGAAATGCTAAATCCTTATAGCATAGCATCTAAGCAGACAAAAGAGTCAGTGTCAGAGTAATGTTAGGTGACAAAGACTTGGCCAGTGTTTGATGGCCTTGAAGATGGAGGAAGAGAGTCAGAGCCAAAGAATGAGGGTGAACTCTAGAAGCCAGAGAAGGCAAAGAAAGGGCTTCTCCTCTAGACCTTCCAGAAGGCGTGCAGTCCCACTGAGGCCTTGATTTTAGCCCATGAGACCAACGAGACCCATTTCAGACTTCTGATTTCTCACACTATAAAGTAATACATTTTTGTTGTCTTGAGCCAGTAAGTTTGTGGCGATGTATTACAACAGCAATAGATGACTAATACTGAACTGTATCTTGGTTTCTCTTTGTATGCTCAGCATTCAGTAATGATCCGTCATATACAAGCTCAAAAAATTAACTTGTAAGTGAACAAATACAGAACTTAAGATCCTAAACATATGTATGATTTTTCCAGAAAATTGAGATTGTCCCAGTGTAGAAACACAGAATCATTTACTTTCTCCATTCTATAT
The DNA here is from genome assembly GCF_000951035.1 of Colobus angolensis palliatus. Taxonomy (NCBI): domain Eukaryota; kingdom Metazoa; phylum Chordata; class Mammalia; order Primates; family Cercopithecidae; genus Colobus; species Colobus angolensis. The sequence continues at coordinate 358,849 of NW_012114777.1, read as the reverse complement.
CTAGATTTTCTTTATTTTGTTTTTGTTTTGAAATATTCAAAGTCTTGAAAAATCAAACAAAGGTGATGCTATACCAAGATCCTAAAGAATATAAGCACATTTTATTTAGAAATTGCTGACATTACAGAATCCATTAGCATTTATTTCTAAATACCAATTATCGGAAGAGTAGTTGTTGTTTCATGTCACTATTTGTATTTTGTGACAATCCTGCTTCCCAGTTAGATTTTAAGCCTTTAGAGGGCAGGGAGTTTGCTTTATGCCCCATTGTGTCCCTGATGTCTGCAAAAATGACCAATGAAATTTTCTTAAAGAGAACCTGCTATGGTCAGAAAAGAGTTTATCTTGCCTTTGACTTAAAGACAGTGATATGTAATAGCTACCTCACATTGACCTATGAGAGACCATCAGCATATATTTAGGAATTTTGTGAACCAGTTGATGTTAGGAATTTCTAGGAATTTTCTGAGCCAGTAGCTTGAAATTGGCCGTGATGGGATTATTTACACCACAAAAATTGGTAAATAATACAAGTCAGCTTCTCATCTCAAGAGCCACATCTACAAGGATTTCATGAAGTTCCACAGGTTTTTGCCTTGGTGCATTCCTGGGTCACTTACTTAGTGGTTGCATCATATTTGCTGTCTGAAGACTGGGCTGTTGGAGCTGTCTTCAAAACTAGTCATTTATATTTTCAGTTTTTAGTCACTTAACAGGAAACTGGACTGGTGTAAATAATCCGTGAGAGTATGATGGATTGAAGTGGAGTCTGATCGACATCCTGAAAACACAGTTGGAACAAATATCTCTATAATATTGAGGCAAGTTAAAATCCTTTATTTGAATGAGGATTTATTTCAAGTATTTCCACTCATTGTCCAGTTTTAAAAGAGTTCATCTTTAATGAAATAACTCTTCCAAAGTAACTCTGGTATTGTACTTTAAAACAATTTCATTAGGAGTAGTAACAGGAACAATAAATTAAACCACAAAACAGTTTCTTTTTAGCAAAAATTAAGGGTCGTTCCATTTAGCAGCTTATGGTTGTTGATTGATTTCCAGATATATTATAAATCTTCATGTAGCTCCCAGGAGAGTCATTTTCTTTAATGACTGTTCGTTGTGCTTGTTTATTATCCTCTCAGCTCATTCTCATCCCACTCTGTCAGAGAGAACTGCCACATTCCTAATTCTACTGTTTTTATAAATGAATAAAAAGCAAAGACTAAAATCTAGTTCAAAAAATATAAAGATTGTGTAACTGGGGAATTTAGTGGTAAGTCCTATCATTAATGTACTGTGTGCCCCGAGCAAATTAATTGATCTCTAATACAATATTGCCACTTCAAAAATCGAAATTGAATAATTTCCTAAACAACTGTTTAATTTATTATTATTGAGCTATTTAGAAACATAACTTGTACTATGTTCATGCAGTATGAAGAAAAAATAAAATGTATATGCCCTCAAGAGTTATGTAATCAACTAAGGTAAATAAAATAAAAATAATTAAACAAGTTGAAATAAGACAAGGGTAATAATAGTGTATTGTGAAAATAATGCAGATTTTGAAAGGTAGACAGGCTTAGGTTTAAATTCCAACACTATCTTTCATGAATGCATCAGCTTCAGTAAGTTCTGTTTCTTCAAAGTTAGGTAGTATGGATAAAACACCGAGCACATAGTAAGCACTGAAAACATGGAAATTCCCATTATTATTACAATTCTAGACAAGACATATTTAAGACAGAAAATAAAATGAATTTAGAATTCTTATTACTGTGGTATAATAGAAAGTATAGGGAACCGGAAGGCAGGAGAGCAAGTTCTAAATCCTGTTTGTCCCTAAATAGCTGTTTAACCTTGAACAGATTAATTGATGATTTTAGGACTCCCTTGACTCTACAGTAAAGAGCTGGTGTGGAAAGGAAAGGGGATGTGCTAGATATTTTCTAAGGTCCATTTCATTGCTAAATATCTTATATAGATTTACATTTATCTTTATATAGAAATTTGATAAAAATAGTAGTCCAACGTCAAAGGACAAATGGTTGCTGATGACTGAAATTATTATTGCATGCTACTTTACATAACCCCTGCAGTTAACATGTTCTCACTCTTCCCTTGGCTTTTGCTGAACACGGAGGATTTCATGAAGTTCCACAGGTTTTTGCCTTGGAGCTTTCCTGGGTCACTTCCTTGATGATTGCATTGTATTTGCTGACTGAAGACTGGGCTATGGGAATTGTCTTCAAAACTAGCCATTTATATTTTCATAACCTTTCTATTAGACCTCTATGTACTGCCAAAATGAAGTGAGAGGGTCTATAGTATTACATTCTGCTGGAAACAGTTTTAAAAAGAGATAAAATGTGTGAAACAACAGTTTTCAACACATTGGACAAAAGGTACTAAATGCTACTGATCCCTGAAATAGGAAGCAAATGAGGTCAGTCCGAACAAAGGCCAAGTTCACTAACTTGAGAGAATTGGCAAAGTGTGACACAGGGAGAAGGAAGACAGGTGGAGCTTGCAAACAACTTAAGTTGAGCAGATGGAACTAAGAGTTAGGAGAGAAAAAGGTAGCTGGTGTTGACAGGACAGAGTTGGAAGAGGAGGTATCTGTACAGAGAGAAATGCCAATGATCTCTGTATACAGTTTTTCTCAATGATTCAACACGATTTTGATCAACATTCATGCATGAAGAAAAAACATGGGCTGAGGGAAGAACCAACAGAAAGGATTCGAGGGAATAGAATAATACACAGAATCTCACAAGTATGGGAATAGTGTTTGTTCCCATGAGTCAGACTGGAAAACCTCATTAATTTATAGCACATTGAGTATAGCACTTAGCAAAGTTCTGACTATGAAGTGGGGAGTAATTTGCTCTAAATATTGCTGTAATCCTGCATAATAAACTTTTAGACAATAATTGCTCTACTGGAAATAAATTCCACAGAAAAAAAAGGAGCACCACCTTACCAAATCTATCCCCCACTCCCAGCAAAGGTTGTGAGTGGAGAGTCCGGATTTCCACCCTTTTAGGCTGTATTGAGACATCCATCACCACCACCACTAGAGTGGTGACAAATAAAACTAGAAACCCTCAGCAAAGAAACAGAAGATATAAAGATGAACCAAATAAATATTATTCCTTAAAAATCTCAGTGGGCCTGGCGCGGTGGCTCAAGCCTGTAATCCCAGCACTTTGGGAGTCCGAGGCGGGCGGATCACGAGGTCAGGAGATCGAGACCAACCTGGCTAACACAGTGAAACCCCGTCTCTACTAAAAAAATACAAAAAATTAGCCGGGCGTGGTGGTGGGCGCCTGTAGTCCCAGCTAATCGGGAGGCTGAGGCAGGAGAACGGTGTGAACCTGGGAGGCGGAGCTTGCAGTGAGCTGAGATCCCGCCACTGCACTCCAGCCTGGGCTACAGAGCGAGACTCCGTCTAAAAAAAAAAAAGAAAAAAATCTCAGTGGATGGGTTCAATAGCAAAATGGAGAGAGAAGAGGAAAGAATCAATGAAGTAGAAGATAGAACAATGGAAATTACCAACTCTAAATAACAGAAAGAAAATAGATTAAAATAAAATTGAACTGAGCTTTGTGGACATGTATGGCTATAACAAAAGATCTAACATTCTCATCATTACATTTCTAGAATGAGAGGGGAAAGAGGGTGGGACTGAGAATGTATTTGGAGAAATAATGCCTTAAAATTTCCCAAATTTGGCAAAAAAAGAACCACATACAGACTGAAGAAAAATAACAAATCCCAAACAAGAGAAGCCCAAAGAAATATCATAGTGAAATTTCTGAAAATTAATGTTAAAGAAAAAAACCAGACAGAGAGACATGATAAATTATATATAAAAGAAAACAATTTGAATGACAACAGATTTCTCATCAGAAGCCATGGAGTCCAGAAAATTGTAGCATAATATTTTTAGAGTGTTGAAAGAAAAAGAACTGTCAATCTAAAAATCTATTTCCAGCAAAAATATTCAAAAATTAAACATAATGCAAGACATTCTGAGACAAGGGGAAACTAAAATAATTTGTTGCTAGTAGACACAAACTATAGGAATGGTTGATGGAGGTTCTCTAAACAGAAATGAAATGACAATAACAAATTTCCTTGAAACATCAGGAAGAAAGAGAGACTATGGAAAGAATAAATATATAAATAAATAAAAGAAATTTTTCCTCTTGAGTTTTCTAAATTACAATTGACAATTGAAGCAAAAATTATATAACACTACCTAATGCCTGACATGATTTTTGATACTATATGTGGAAGAAATATTTATAATAATTACAAGTGAGAGAGGAGACATAAAGTTTGCTCTACTTCACTTAAATCAGTAAAACATCAACATTAGTGGGCTGTAATAAATTATAAATACATAATGTAACACCTTCAGAAACCAGTAAAAATCTATACACAGAGATACACTCAAAAATATTATAGATAGAATGGAATCTTAATTAAAATGTGCATGTAACTGACAGAAAAATAGAAAAAGAAGAGAAATGATAAATAGAATCAATAAACAGAAAACAAAAAATAAAGTGTCAGGTTTAAGCCTTAACATTTCAATAATTTCATGAAATGTAAATGGTTGAAATGCACCAACTAAAAGATGTATAGGTAAAGTATATATAGAGAACATGGCCCAACTAAATGCTATCTACAAGAGCCACTTCCAATATAGTGATAAGGGTAGGCTCAAAGATAATGGATGGAAAAAGATTCATCATGCAAATATTAATTTTAAAAACAAAGCAGGAATGGCTATATTAATAGCAGATAAAGTAGACTTCAGAGCAAAGAAAATTATCAGAGACAGAGAGGGGCATTATATAATGACAGAAAGGTCAACCCACCAACAAAGATATGGCAATCCTAGGTATGTGGCATCCAAATAACAGAGTTACAAGATAACTGAAGTACAAACAGAAAAAAAAAAAAAGAATAAATAGATAATCTACAAATACAGTTAGAGGCTTCAACACTCTTCTCTCAAAAATTAAAAAAAAAACAATTAGACATAAAATCAGCAAAAGTGAAGAATGTATAAATCAAAAAGTGGCTGAGGAATATCTCAATAGACTAGAGGTTTATTTTGCCAAAGTTGAGTACATGTTCAGCTAAAGGAAACACAAGTCACTGTAGAGTCTGTGACCTGTGCTTTCTCTAAAGAGGGTTTTGGGAACTTCAGTATTTAAAGGGGAAAGAGCAAGTAGTAAGAGAAGAAAAGAATAAAAAAAAAGAAGGGAGGATAGGCAATGAGGCCAGTGGTTGCATTCTTGTGAGGTTCTGATTAGTGTTCAGTGAATCTATATTTTACATGTGAAAAGCAGGAGTAAAGGAAAAAGTCAGTAATGAATTTGTCTCACATCCAATAAATCCACATTTTTACATAAGATAAAGTGAGCGTGTAAATTGCAGCTATCTGTTTTGGAACAAACAGAAGGCAGTTTTCTGCATGACTCAGTTCCCAAGCTTAATTTTCCCTTTGGCATAGTGAGTGTGGGGCCCAAGATTCCATATTTTTCTTTCACAAATGCAACACCATCAACCAGCTTAACCTAATAAAAATGTTATAGACCATTCAAGAACAGCATAATACACATTCTCTTCAAGCACCCACAGAGCATATATGCAAATATTATAGAAATTTTTTAAAGTGTCAACTTAAAATTCTATACTCAGCACATTTTTTTGAAAAATCAAAGGCCATATAGGGACTTTTCAGGTACACAAAACCTGAAAGAATTCATTACCAGGAAACTTGCACTATAAGAATTTACCACCAGTAATCCTGCAATGCCAGAAATATTAAAGAAAATCTTTCAGATGGAAGGAATATAATACCAGATGGAAATCTGGATATTCACAAAAGAGTAAATGGTACAGGAAATGGCAGCTATATTGGCTAACAATTTTTTTCTCCTATAATTTCAACGTATTACAAAGACAGTTATTTAAATACAAGCAATAATGCATTGCGGGTCTTACAATGTTCATAAAATTAAAACATAAGACGAAAGTAGCACAGAGTGAGAGTGGAAGAAATCAAAGTATACACATATGAGTCCTGTACTATGAATTGTTGCAACATTAATTAAAGGTAGACTTTCATAAGATGTATGCCACATGTTGGCAAACTATAGCTCACAGATTAATCTGGCCTGTATCCTGTTTTTGCATGACTGATAAGCTAGTAATAGTTTTAAATTTTAAAAAATTTAGTAAAAAAGAATATGTATCAGAGACCGGATGTGGTCCACAAAGCCTAAAATTATTATCTGGCCATTTACAGAAAAAGATTGCCAACTCTCAATGTATATTAGAAACTCTAATGCAACCACTAAGATAGCAACATGAAGAGTTACAGCTAATAAACCAACAAAAAAAGATTCAATGGAATAAAATTTGCTCAGGTAATCTGAAAGAAGGAAAAAGAATTAAAAAAGGGAAAAAGAAACAAACAAGAAATGGGACAAATTGAAAACTAAGAGCAAGATGATAGTTTCACACTTAACCATACCAGTAGTCACATTGAAAGTAAATGGTCTTAACACCCTAACTGAAGGACAGAAATTGTCAGGTAACATTAAAATGCAGATTGCATTGGGAGTTATACCTGATGTAAATGACGAGTTGATGGGTGCTGACGAGTTGATGGGTGCAGCACACCAACATGGCACAAGTATACATATGTAACAAACCTGCACGTTATGCACATGTACCCTAGAACTTAAAGTATAATAATAAAAAAAAAAACATTAAAATGCAAGAAAAATGCTACATATATAAGCAAGTGAATTTTAAATATAAAATACTACAAAATTCATGAAAGGGTGAAATAAGATATACTATGCTAACATTCGATGAAAACTGGAATAACTATGTTAATGTCAGACAAGGTAAAATTCAAGATTAAATTACAAAAAATGAAAGGGTACCTTACACACTGTTCAAAAGATTAATTAATTAAGATGATATGACAATTGTAAACATTTATGCAACTAATGATAGAGCTTCAAAATAAGTGAAACAGGCCAGGCGCGGTGGCTCATGCCTGTAATCCCAGCACTTTGGGAGGCTGAGGTGGGTGAATCACGAGGTCATGAAATCAAGATCACCCTGGCTAACACGGTGAAACCCCATCTCTACTAAAAATACAAAAAATTAGCTGGGTGTGGTGGCACGCTCCTGTAATCCCAGCTACTCGGGAGGCTGAGGCAGGAGAAGTTCTTGAACCTGGGAGTCGGAGGGTGCAGTAAGCCGAGATCATGCCACTGCACTCCAGTCTGGGCCACAGAGCGAGACTCCATCAAGAAAAAAAAAAAAAAGTGGAACAAAGCTGATCGAACCTTCAGGAGAAATTGGAAAATTCACAACTATAGCTTGAGATTTCAGCACTCTCCTCTCAATAATTAACAGGGTAAGTAAATAGAAAATCAGTAATAATATAGAGGACAGTAATACTTTCTACAAAGTGAACATAATTGATAATTGTATAACATTTCATCTGATGACAACAGAATACACATTCTTTTCAAGTGAACACAAAACATTTTCCAAGATAGTTAACATTCTGTGCCATAAAATGTATCAATAAATTTAAAAGGATTCAAGTTATATAAAGTATGTACTTTGACCATAATGCAATTAAGCTAGAAATCAGTAACAGAAAGATCTCTGGAAAATTCTCAAATAGTTAGAAACTAAATAGCACACTTCTAAATAACCCATAGGTCAAAGAAGAAATCAAAGGGACATTAAAAAGTAATTATGAGTGGAAAGAAAATGACAACATAACATATACAAATCCACGAATTGAGCTAAACAGTAGTTAGTAAGAAATTTGTAAATTTGTATAGCCTATGTTCATAAAATATAAACTATGGCCTTTAATACAAAAACGAGAAAGATTTCAAATCAATGACCTGAAATTTTACCTTTGAAACTTAAAAGAAAAACAAACAAAATCCAAAGTAAGCAGAATTGATGAAATAATAAAGAGCAGAGTGAAAAATAATGAAATTGAAAACTGAAAAAGAATAAATTACTGAAACTAATAGCTGTCACTTTGAAATAAAAAAAATTGCTAAATTGCTAACCAGAGAAATCAGGAAAAGAAGAAGGAAAGAATTCGCCAATATCGGTCATGAAAGAGGTGACATCACTACATATTCTAGTTAGTAACATGATAAGTAATTATCATGAAGAATTTTGTGGCCATAATTTAGGTAACTGAGATGACATGGACATGTTCACAAAGAGATATATAACCAGAGTCACCCTATATCTATGAATGGCATTGAATTTGAAGTAAAAACATTTCCACAAGAAAAACTCAGAGCCTGGATGGCTTCACTGCTGAATTCTATTAAATGTTGAAGAAAGAAATAATTCCAATTTTACATAAACTCTTTCAGACGAAGACAAGACAGTACTTACCAACTCATTTTACATGGCCAGCATTATACTCAAGCCCAACAAAATTGTAAGAAAATACAGACAAATCTACTTCATAAATATAGAAGCAGAAATAACTTTAAAAAAAGAAAATTGTAAAATGAATCCAACAATATGTAAAACCAGGTGGGATAAACATTTTAAAATATCAATCAATGCAATTCTTCATATTAAAAACATACATATATGTGTATATGAATATCTCAACATATGCAGTAAAAATATTTGGCAAAACCCAATATCCATTCCTGATTTTTTTAAAAAAAATCTTAGCAAACTATGAGTAGAAAGGAATTGCCTCAACCTGATAAAAACACCTACCAAAAATTTTATTATATCTACCAACACACTTAATGGTGATGGAAAGAGTGCTCTCTCTCCATGATCATTAGCAAAAGAAAGATATTTACTCTTTGCACTTATATTCAATATTGTGTTGGAGGTTCCAGCCAGTTCAATTAGGCAAAAGGAGAAAAGAAGGAAAGAAGAAAGGAAGGGAGGAAGGAAGGAAGGAAAGAAGGAAGGAAGGAAGGAAGGAAGGAAGGAAGGAAGGAAGGAAGGAAAGGCATCCATATTGAAAAGAAAGAAACAAAATTGTCTTTATTTGCAAATGACATAATTGTGTATGCAGAAAATGATGGAATATACCAAAAAAGCTACTAAAACTAATATGTAAGTTTAGTAAAGTAGCAAAACAAAGGGGTAATATGCTGAAATAAATTGTATTTATATGTACTAGGAATTAACAACTGGACACTGAAAGAAACACAATAACGTGTATAATATCATGAGATATGAAATGCTTAATGAAAAATCTGAAAAAATATAAAAAATGTAAGCAAAGTGTGTAAAATGTGGAAGAACTATACATTGAAAACTATAAAACATTGCTGAGAGAAGCTAAATAAGATCATGCCCCAGAAGACTCAATACTCTCAAGATGTTAATACTCCACCAAATTGATTTGTAGATTTGATGCAATCTCAATTAAAATATCAGCTGTATGTACACAGAAAATAACAAGAATAATCTAAAATTCACAGGGAATGAAAAGACCTAGGATAGGTAGAACAACTTTGAAACAGAAGAATGAAGTTGAAAGACTGCTATTATCTAATTTCAAGATGTATTATAAGCTATAGTAATCAAGACCATGTGATATTAGTATCCACGATAGTCAAATAGATTAATGGAACAGAGTAGATAGCCCAGAACTAGATCTGTGTATATGTTGACAGCTATATATTGTCAAGTAAAGTGCCAATGCAATTTTATATGGTTTGGCTCTGTGTTCCTACCCAAATCTCATCTCAAATTTTAATCCCCATGTGTTGAGGGAGGGATCTCGTGGGAGGTGACTGGATCATGGGAGTGGTTTTCCTCCTTGCTGTTCTCATGATGGTGAGTGAGTTCTCACGAAATCTGGTTATTTGATGACTGCCTGGTACTTTCCCCTTCTCTGTCTTTCCTGCTGCCATGTAAGACGTGCCTTGCTTCCCTTTCACCTTCCACCATGATTATAAGTTTTCTGAAACATCCCCAGCCATGTGGAACTGTGAGTCAATTAAACCTCTTTTCTTTATAAATAAGCCAGTTTCAGGTAGTATTTTTATAGTAGTGTGAGAATGGACTAATATACAATTCAATGGAGAAATGATAATGTTTTTAACAAATGGTGCTGGAATTATTGAACATTCTTATGCAGATTTTAAAAAACAACAAAAGTTTTCATTAATACCTCACACGATATACAAAAATTAACACAAAATAGACTATTGATCTAAATGTAAACCTAAAACTATAAAATTTCTAAAAAAGCATAGACAAATTTTTATGACTCTGGGTTGGGCAAAGATCTCATAGATACAACATCAAACGCATAAACCGTGAAATAATAGATTGATAAATTGGACTTCACCAAATTTATGAACTTACGTCCCTTAGAAAAACTATTAAGATAATGAATGGCAAGGCACAGACTGGGAGAAATTGTTTGGAAATTATATGCGTGATAAAATATTTGTGTTCAATTTACAAAGAACGTTAAAACTCCATAATATGAAAACAAGCAGTCCGATACAAAAGGAAAAAAAAGATTTGAACAGACATTTCAACAAAGAAGATATATGAATTGCAAATAAACAGATGAAAAGATGCTGAATAAACATCATTAATTATCAGAGAAAGGAAATTAAAATCACAGTCAGACACTACTGCACCTCTATTAGAATGATGAAAATCAACAATTATGGGTAAGGATGTCAAGGAACTGGAACACAGACAATGCTGGCAGGAATATAAGGCGGCACAACCATTTTGGGAAACAGTTTGGCAGTTTCTTAAACAGTTGCAAATATTAATACAAGCCTGTTGCATGATCCAGTCATTTCATTTCTAGGTATTTACCCAAAAGAAATGAAAATATAGCCACAGGCTGAAAGCTGGAAACAACCTAGATACCCAATAACAACTGAATAGACAAACAGATTGTGGTTTACCCATATGATGAAATATTAGTCCAGTACAAAGGAATGAACAACAACATGGATGAATCTCACAATCTTTATTCTGAGGGGAATCATCTAGACAAATGATGGCCTATTATATGATGACATTTGTATAAACTTCACATGCAAACTAATCTATAGTGACAAAGGCAGATAAGTGCTTGCCCTGTGATGATGGAGGTGCAAGGGGCAGAGAAGGGCAATATAGAAAGAAATTACAAAAGGAGTAAGGAAACCATTGAAGATGACTGATATACTCAGCATCTTGATTGTGGCAATAATTCCATGAGATATATTCATGCACATGTGAAAACTCGTAGTATAGTACACTTTAAATATGTGTAGTTTCTTACATGTCAATTAAATCTCATGAAAGTTGTTTTACAAAAACTTTTTAAAACTAACTTTGTTATTGCCTGTAACTTTATTTTTCTAGCACCGTAGACAATATCAAGTGAATTGAATAATGCCTGTTGAAAGCTTACACTGTCTCAGGTACAATAAAGTCCAACAGATGGGACCCTCTCCTGGGTTTTATTGCTGTCTGTTTCAAATTATATTTGAATCTTAGAGAAAGCATTATTTTTCTCTAAGAAACTAAGAGAAAAATTATATTTTATATTATATATTTCTATTATATATTATATATTTATATTATATATTTTTTCTATAAGAGAAAAATTATATTTGAATCTTAGAGAAAGCTAACTCTTGTGGAAAAATCATTATGTATTAGGAACTTCCCTAACCTCCTTTCTTTAATCTTCATGACAATCCTATGAAGATGATACTTTCATTACCCTCGTGTAGTCAATGAATAAACTGAAGCAGAAATAGGTTAAGACACCTTCCCAAGGCCGTGAATCTAATGCACAGCCTTCAGATCTGAAGCCCAGCTCCAGAATCTACAACAGTGCCCTACCGTGGTCTTTCACAATCACAGGGTTGCAGCACCACACACCCCTTCTTGGGTCTGCTTCCTCTTTCTAAATTTCTCTTTCTGCTTTTCTCCCAAATAGCTGTTTTTGATGCTTCTTTGCCTTTTAGTGTATCCTCTTTTTATAGGAATAAGACATTTTTCTTTTACACTACCAAATCTGAGAATGCAAAACCATTGTTTGGATGTAACAGCTAGGAAACAGTTCTTAAATAGTGACACAAGCATTTCTGAGCTTACTGTTCAAGTGTGCTCCCATTCTGGTACACAGTAGGACTCTGTGGGCCCTAAAGGGATGCCTGCACAGGGACCACATCACCATAGGCTCTATAGAGTATACAAGCCTTGCCAAGGAAGAAAGGCTTCCATGTGAATGAATTTCAGGAAAATGGAAGGCTACTCCTTTCAGAGTTCAGGATTTGCTGTTTCTCTAAGCTCTCATAGCTGTATAATAAATGCAAAAAGACTCAGAACCCTTGTTTCTTACAGGAAAAACAAAGGGAAAAGGAAAGCAAAGTAAAAAGACCTGTTTGAGTCATGTTTACAAGAAAACATAAATGAGTAATTTCTTAGGATCCTTCCAGTAACAGACTAAAGGATACAGTCCCCTGTGATTTGTGACAGTTTGTGTTGGCTATGACCATATACACAGTCTCTCATTTTATGCATAAGCAGTTTTATGGCTCTGTTGTTTTTTCCCCTGCTGTTTTTCACATTAACTAGAAATCTGGCCTTTAGACATTGAGCAAAATGAGACTGCCTAATTTCTCCTATGTTAGTAGCAGTTCATGCTTTGGTAAATCAAGGTTAACAAAAGAAGTGCTTTATGCAAATTGGACATGTGAAAATCCTGGATACATGATTTTTAATTTTAAATGCTCATAGGTGACATTTTCTAAGCTAATGTTCTTAATGGTAATGTTTTAAAAGAATGCAACCCATATTTCCTGAAAAGGTTATTGAATATTTTGTTTTTCTTACTCCTTGCTTAAATTACTTATTAATATTGCATTTAATGACTTTAAATCACACTTCCTGATTGTTTATTTTAAGTATAATTATGTTGTTTACAACAAATTAGCTTCCTGGAGTCATTTAAAATAAACATTAATAAATATAAGATGATATTCAAGAGACATGCAGAGGAAATAAATCATTGTAGAAAAAATAGAGTAATAACTGAAAAAATAAAGTTGTTATAAGTCGTGAATATGATTTTTGGACAAAATAAAACATAATTAAAATACATTTTAAAAATCTACCCTGGGAATTTTGAGAGTCATATACAGGAACTATAATGAACAAATATGAATGCCTACATATAAATGTATAGAAATTACAAAATCAATGTGTCATTTGAATATGTGATATGGTTTGGCTGTGTCCCCACCCAAATCTCGTCTTGAATTGAAACTCCCACAATTCGCACGTGTTGTGGGAAGAATCCATCGGGAGGTGATTGAATTATAGGGGCAGGTCTTTCCTGCACTGTTCTTGTTAATGAATGAGTCTCACAAGATCTGATGGTTTTAAAAATGGGAGTTTCCCAACACAAGCTCTCTTCTCTTTGCCTGCTGCCATCTATGTAAGATGTGACTTGCTCTTCCTTGCCTTCTGCCATGAGTGTGAGGACTCCCAACCATGTGGAACTGTGACATCAATTAAAACTCTCTTTTGTGAATTGCCCAGTCACAGATCTGTCTTTTTCAGCAGCATGAAAATGGATTAATACAGTAAGTTGGTACCACTAGAGTGGGACGTTTCTAAAGAGATACATGAAAATGTGAAAGTGACTTTGGAATTGGGTAACAGGCAGAGGTTGGAACAGTTTAGAGGGCTCAGAAGAAGACAGGAAAATGTGAGAAAGTTTGGAACTTCTTGGAGACTTGTTGAATGACTTTGACAAAAATGCTGATAGTGATATGAACAATAAAGTCCAAGCTGAGGTGGTCTCAGATGGAGATGAGGAACTTGTTGGGAACTGGAGCAAAAGTGACTCTTGTTATGTTTTAGCAAAGAGACTGGTAGCATTTTGCCTCTGCCCTAGAGATGTGTGGAACTTTGAACTTGAGAGACTTGACTTAGGGTATCTGGCAGAAGAAATTTCTAAGCAGCAAAGCATTCAAGAGGTGACTTTGGTGCTATTAAAGACATTCAGTTTTATAAGGAAGCAGAGTATAAAATTTCAGAAAACTTACATTGTGACAATGTGATAGAAAAGAAAAATTCATTTTCTGAGGAGAAATTCAAGCTGGCTGCAGAAATTTGCATAAGTAACAAGGAGCTGATTGTTAATCCCCAAGAAAATGGGAAAAAATGTCTCCAGGCCATGTCAGAGGTCTTCATGGCAGCCCCTCCATCACAGGCCTGGAGGTCTAGGAGAAAACAGTTTCATGGACTGGCCCAGGGTCCCTGTGCTGTATGCAGCCTAGGGACTTGGTGTCCTGTGTCCCAGCCACTCCAGCCCTGACTAAAAGGGGCCAAGGTACAGCTCAGGCTGTTGCTTCAGAGAGCAGAAGTCCCAAGCCTTGGCAGCTTTCATGTGGTGTTGAGCCTGCAGGTACATAGAAGTCAAGAATTGAGGTTTGGGAACCTCCACTTAGATTTCAGAAGATGTATGGAAATGTCTCGATGCACAGGCAGAAGTTTGCTGCAGGGGTGGGGCCTTCATGGAGAACCTTTGCTAGGGCAGTAAGGAAGGGAAATGTGGGGTTGGAGCCCCCACACAGACTCCCTACTGGGGCATCACGTAGTGGAGCTGTGAGAAAAGGGTCATTGTCCTCTAGACCCCAGAATGGTAGATCCACTGACAGTTTGCACCTTGTACCTGGAAAAGCTGCAGACACTGAATACCAGCCAGTGAAAACAGCCAGGAGGTGGGCTATACTCTGCAAAGCCACAGGGACGGAGCTGCCCAAGACCATAGGAACCCACCTCTTGCATCAGCATGACCTGGATATGAGACATGGAGTCAAGGGAGATTATTTTAGAGCTTTAAGATTTGACTGCCCTGCTGGATTTTGGACTTGAATGGGACTGGTAGTCCCTTTGTTTTGGCCAGTTTCTCCCATTTGGAACTGCTGTATTTACCCAGTGCCTATACCCAAATTGTATTTAGAAAGTAATTAACTTTCTTTTGATTTTACAGGCCCATAGGCAGAAGGGACCTGCCTTGTCTCGGATGAGACATTGGACTGTGGAGTTCTGTGTTAATCCTGAAATGAGTTAAGGCTTTGGGGGACTGTTGGGAAGGCATGACTGGTTCTGAAACATGAGGACATGATATTTGGGAGGGGCCAGGGACAGAATGATATGGTTTGACTCTGTCCCCATCCAGATCTCATCTTGATTGTAACTCCAACAGTTCCCACATGTTGTGGAAGGAACCTGGTGGGAGGTGATTGGATTATGGGGGCAGGTCTTTTTCTGTGCTGTTGTCGTTATAATGAATGAGTCTCATAAGATCTGATGGTTTTAAAAACGGGAGTTTTTCTGCACAAGCTCTCTTCTTTTTGCCTGCCATCATGCACATAAGATGTGGCTTGCTCATCCTTGCCTTCCACCATGATTGTGAGGCCTTCCCAGCCACGTGGAACTGTGAGTCTAATTAAACCTCTTTCTTTTGTAAATCAACCAGTCCTGTGTATGTGTTTATCAGCAGCGTGAAAATGGACTGATACAATATGCTTTTGAGTAATTTTGTCTTTGCTTTTTTTTTTTTTTTAACTATTTAAGGTGATAGTCATTTGAAAAAGACTCTTTCTTTTGGAAATATAAATGAAAATTGAAAATCATCACTGTTTTGTAGTTTCAAAAAGCCATTCACTGTCTGCAAAGTTATTGGTTTTGCACATAGTATCCTGTGGTCATTCATTCTCCTTGACTAACTTCATTAGAAAGTGACATGGTATTTTACTGCCAGATGCCTAATGTAATTCCTGGGGCATTCTTGGCACCCAGATATTTTTTAAGTAACTAATGCATGGTTATGAGCAATGTTTTTCTTTCATAAAGACATAAAATATTGAAGGTATAAATTGATTTTTATATCTTCTTTACAAGTTGTGTAGTTCAAGCTTTACAGCTTTGTAAAAGAATCAATTAATTTGTTAATTAACTTAAGTGTATTACATTTGAGAGGTTTTAAAACCTGTTTGTCTTGCCAGGGAGGGACAACTACAATTTGCAATTCTGTTTCCTGGTCTGGGTAGCAAACCAATTTTGTTTTATTTGCATCTGAGATCAAGAGAAACAATAACAAAATTCTTGGCTTAGCAATAAAGAATCTTTGAACAGGAAAAAATACACACACATATGTATGTGTATATGTGCTTTATATATATATATATATATATATATATACATCATTCTCCATGCACAATAATGATCAGACTAGAGATGCTAAGCATTTTGTAATGTAGTTCCAATTGTGATTAAAATCACATTTGA
>NW_012114777.1:317013-342410 GCF_000951035.1 Colobus angolensis palliatus | reverse complement strand
TATATATATATATATTTATGTGTGTATATATATATATATATATATACACATCCATACAAAAATGTAGAATGGTGGTTATCTTTGGAGATAATAAACGGGAGGTGAAACAGCTAGATATGATAGTTGATGGAATCACTAGTGGAACAAAATAGCAGTTCTCCAGGCTCCTCCATGGACTGAAGAAAATGTCAGACATACAGAATAGGAGAAAATATTTGCAAATTGTATGTTTGATAAAGGATTAATGTTCAAAATATATAAAGAATTTCTATAACTCAGCAATATAAAACAAGCAACCCAATTCAAACATGGATAAAGGACTTGAATAGAAATTTCTGCAAAGGAGATATATAAATGTTCAAAGGCACATAAAAAGTTGGTCAGTAATACTCATTGTTAGAGAACACAAATCAAAACCGTAATAAGATAACATTTCTCCCTCATCGGGATGGCTATTATGGAAAAACACAACAGAAAATAACAAGTGTTGGCTAGGATATGGAGCAATTGTGCTACTGATAAGAATGTAAAATTGTGCAGCTTCTATGGACCATATAGCTTGTACATGCTATAGAAAATATAAATTATATGGCTACTATGGAAAACCATTATATAATGCCTTCACAAAAAATTAAAAACAGGATTACTATATGATCCAGCAATTCTACTTCTAAGTATAGAGCCAAAAGAAGTGACAGCATGAACTTAAACAGATGTTTGTACACTAATGTTTTTAGCAGCATTATTCACATTAGCTATTCAATGGAAACAACCTAAATATCCATGAGCAGATGAATGCATAAACAAAATGTGGCATCTACAGACAATAAAATATTATTCAGCCTTAAAAAAGGAAGAAAACCTTAACACATACCACAACATGTATGAATATCAAAGACATTATGCTAAGTGAAATAAGCCAGGCAAGAAAAAAGCACATACTGCATGATTCCACTTATATGAGGTATCTAGAGTAGTCAAATTTGTAGAAATAACAAAATGGTGGTTGCTAGAGGCTAAGAGACAAGGGAATAAGGTTACTGTTTACTGGGTACAGAGGTTTAGTTTGGGAAGTTAAAAAAGTTCTGAAGTTTGATGGTGCTGGTGATTGCATGACAATGTGAATGTACTTAATTCCATTGACTTGTACACTGAAAATATTGTTAAAATAGTAAATTTTATATCATGCTTTCTTACTACAATAAAAAATGTCTGTCGTGGACATAATTTCTCAGGAAATTTCAATTCATAGTAGGTTTGAGAATTATTGGGTTGAAGTAAATGATATTTACAGTTTAGAATAAATAATTTTGGCTTATTCTCTTCAGAAGACTTTTGTTGGACTTCTGATCTCTCATTCAGCATGTAAGGAGCTTGGAAGTCATTACCCAATCCTAACAAGTGAAAACCTGAACAGACAAAAGATTGAGAACCTCTCTTGGATCTGTAAGAGAGGCAAAGATACAGGGCAAACCACTGCCACAAGTCTGAATACACAGGCAAGTACAGGAAGTCATGGCTTACCAGAGCAGAGACTCATGAGCAGAAACTGCTGCAGAAACCAGAGCTGGAGTAGGGAAATCCACATTGTAATTGATGAATTGCTCAAGGTTCAGTGTGAACAAATCCGAGAGATGAAAAACTTAAGTGATTCCACTAATAGGGGCTATCTTTACATTTTAATGAGTTTACCTGCAGGAGCTCAACCAATTCACACGGTAAATATCAGAAAAATATCTCTTTGTGCTTCCGACATGGGAAGAGGAAAAGGAAGGTTTTAAATAAGCCAGGTACTCTGTTCTTTTTTTTTTTTTTTTATACTTTAAGTTCTAGGTTACATGTGCATAATGTGCAGGTTTGTTACATATGTATACTTGTGCCATGTTGGTGTGCTGCACCCGTCAACTCGTCAGCACCCATCAACAAGTCATTTACATCAGATATAACTCCCAATGCAATCCCTCCCCCCCTCCCCTCCCCATGATAGGCCCCAGTGTGTGATGTTCCCCTTCCCGAGTCCAAGTGATCTCATTGTTCAGTTCCCACCTATGAGTGAGAACATGCGGTGTTTGGTTTTCTGTTCTTGCGATAGTTTGCTGAGAATGATGGTTTCCAGCTGCATCCATGTCCCTACAAAGGACACAAACTCATCCTTTTTTATGGCTACATAGTATTCCATGGGCACTCTGTTCTTAACAGGGTCTACCCTTAGGAGAGACCAGTTTACCAGAGCCTAACCTGCTGGGGTACTATCAGAGTCTAACTGAACTGGGAGAAGGGAAATACTCAATTCCAGCCAGCTCTAGCATTTCTGCCTCACCTAAGGGGGAGGGCATAACTGAGAAACACATGTGAAGTCATAGTTTGGGGGCACCAGATCACTAAAAGATTATAACCTAATCATAGGACTATAGAATTCTTCCCCTAGCTCCACACCTCACCAAGACATTACTAAAGACCTAGTTACAGCAGTTCCTTTTCCAAGTATATCATGTTGAGCTATCAAGAAAAAATTTCAAGGCATACTAAAAGTTAAAAAAGAAAAAACCCCACAGTTTCAACACAATGTGTGTGAAGGAATTTGTTGCCAGTAGATCTGCCTACAAGAAATGTTACAAGTTCTAGAGAAAAGGAAAATAATATATGTTAGAAACTTGGATATTTATAAGAAAAGGAAGAACATGGAGGAAGGAATAAGTGAAGGCAAAATAAAAACATTTCTAAAAATCTTAGTTGATTGAGTAGATAACAATTTGTTAAAAATGATAGCAACAATCTATTTCATTATGTATGTTTATATATACATATATATCTTGTAAATATATGTACCTATGTATGTTTATATATAGGTACAAGGAATGACATCAATGATGTAAGAGACAGAAGGGATAAATTAGGATTATTTTGTTATTATAAGGTATTCACACTATCTGTGAAACAGTAATAGTGTTATTTGAAAGTGGTCTTGGATTTTTTGTAAATATATACTGGAAACTCTAGGAAAACCATTTTAAAAAGTATAGATAATGAGCTAAAAAAGGAGAGAATGAAATTATGTAAAATGATGAATTAAAAGACAAAAGACAGAAAAAGTGGAAGACAAAAAGAGACACAAAGAACAAGGGTAGCAAATAGAAAACAGTAACAAACATGGTAGCTATTAATCCAACTGTATCAATAATGCCAGCGATCTAAATGCACCAATGGAAAGATAGAAATTGTCAGGGTGAATAAAGAGACAAGACTCAACTATATGATGTCTCTAAGAAATCCACTTGAAACATAAAGACACATATAGATTAAAGTAAATGGATGGAGAAAAATATACCATCTTAACACAAATAAAAAGAAAGCAGTAGTAGTTATATTAATTTCAGACAAGGCTTACTTCAAGCAATGAAAGTTTTAGGAATAAAGGGGGCATTACATAATGGCAAATGGGCCAATTCCTCAAGAAGACATAACAATCTTTAACATGCATGCACCTAAAAACAATGTCAGAATAAGTGAGGCAAAAACTGGTAGAACTTCAAGAAGAAATAATGAATCCACTATTAGAGTTGGAGACTTCAACACCCCTCAATTAAAAATGAACTGATCCAGCAGGCAGAAAATCAGTAAAGACAGAGCTGAACTCAACACCACAATAATTAACCAGATATAATAGACATCTATAGATTATCTCATCCAGCGAGAGAAGAATACACATTCTTCTCAAGCCCACATGAAATATTCACCAAGATAGACTACGTTCTGGGCTGTAAAACATCACAAATTTAAAAGAATAGAAGTCATAAAATATCTACTCTTGGACCACAATGAAATTTAACTAGAAATCAACTAAAGTAAGATAACTGGAAAATCTCCAAATACATGAAGATTAAATAACACATTTCTAAGTAACACATGGGTCAAAAAAGAAGTCTCAAGATAAATTAAGAAATATTTTAAATTAAATAAAAATGAAAATATAACTTGCCAAAATTTGTGAGATACAGTGAAAGCAATCCTTAGAGGGAAATTTATATCATTGAGTACATATATTAGAAAAGAAAAAAGATCTAAAATTAATCAGCTAAGCTTCCACCTTAGGAAACTGGAAAAAGAAGAGAAAATTAAATAAAAAATAAACAGAAGAAAGAAAAATTAGAACAGAAATCAATAAAAAAATCAATAAAGTTGATAATCCTCTATCCAGGCTAAGGAAAAAAAATCTCATGAGCATTAAAAAGATAATAAAAGGATACTATAAACAACTAAATGCCCACAAATTTTATAACTTAGTTTAAATAGGTTGAAAGACAATCTGCCAAAACTCACACAAGAAGAAGTAGATAATCTGGATAGGGCTGTAGCTAATTAAAAAATTGGATCATTCACTAATAGTGTTCCAAAACAGACAGTACCAGGTCGAGATGGGATTACTGCTGAATTCTACTTAACATTTAAGGGAGAAAGCATACCAATTATCCAAACCTCTTCCAGAATATAGAAACAGAGAGAATATTTCCTAATTCATCTTATGAGGCCAACATTACCCTCATACCAAAATCAGAAAAATAAATTATAATAAAAGAAAACTACAGACCAATATCTGTCAGGAGAATAGATGGAAAAATCCTCAACAAAATATTAGCAAATGGAATTCAACAATGTCTAAAAAGAATTATACACCATGACCAAGTGAGGTTTATTCCAGGTTTATTACAGGTAGGCAAAGCTGTCTTATTATTTGAAAATCAGTTAATGCATAGCTTCTCATTTTTTTTGGCTAAGATTAAGTAAAAATCAATTAATGAAATTTGCACATCAGTGGGCTACAAAAGAAAAACTACATGATTATATCAAGAGATGCAGAAAAAAACAATTTGGCAAATCTAACACACACTCATGATGAAAACACTCAGTGAACTAGAAATAGTGGGCAACTTCCTCAACTTGATAAAGAATACCTGCAAAAAAAAAATCCACAGCTAATGTCACACTTAATGATGACAAAATGAAGCTTTCCTACTAAAATCAAGAACCAGGCAAAGATTTCTTCTTCTACCACTTCTTTTCAACATCACATGAGAAGTTCTAACCAATGCAATAAGATAAGAAAAGGAAATAAAGGATACAGATTGGGAAAGAATAAACAGAACTGTTTGTCTTTGTAGATGATGATCTATGCAGAAAATACAAAAGAATTAACAAAAAAGCTTCTGGAATTAATACACAATTATAGCAATGTTGCAAGGTATAATGTTAATACACAAAAGTTGATCACTTTGCCATAAATCGATAATGAACAGGTGAAATTTGAAATTTAAAACACAATACAATTTATATTAGTACCCCTCCCCAAATAAAATACAGATGAATGTACAAAATATGCATACAATCTTTATAAGTAAGTCTACGAAATTCTGATGAACAAAATCAAAAGGGAACTAAGTAAATGAAGAGATATTCCATTTTAATCAATAGAAATATTCAATATTGACAAGATGTCAGATTCATCTATAGATTCAATTAAATTCCAATGAAAATTGCATTAAGTTATTTTGTGGATATAGAAAGAATCCACAGTGGCACTGGTGAAAAAGAATAGGCAAATAGATCAATAGAATAGAATAGAGAGCACAGAAATAGACTCATATAAATACACTCTACTGATTTTTTACAAATGAGCAAGGCAATATAATGGAGCAAAGATAGTCCTCAACAAATGGTACTGGAACACATGGACATACACACACAAACACATACACACACACACACACACACACACACACACACACACAAAGGAATCTAGACACAGACTTTACTCCCTTTGCAAAAAATAACACAAAAGATCACAGATCTAAATGTAAAATGCAAAACTATAAAACTCCTAGAAGATAACATAGAATAAAATCTAGATGACCTTGGCTGTGGCAGTGAATTTTTAGATATAACACCAAAGACACATTCAGTGAAATAATTAATTGATAATAAACTGAATTTCATTAAAATTAAAAGCTTCTGCTCTGCAAAAGACAATGTCCATAGATAGAAAAGACAACTCATAGACTGGGGGAAAATATTTGCAAAGATGCATATTATAAAGGAATGTTATCCAGAATATACAAATAAAACTCAATAATAAGAAACAACCTAACCAAAACATGAG
The DNA here is from genome assembly GCF_000951035.1 of Colobus angolensis palliatus. Lineage (NCBI taxonomy): Eukaryota > Metazoa > Chordata > Mammalia > Primates > Cercopithecidae > Colobus > Colobus angolensis. Next base: position 336,256 of record NW_012114777.1, on the reverse strand, counting down.
CAAGAAGTCTTAACAGACATTTCACCAAAGAATATTTACCGATGTCCAGTAAGCATGTAAAGGACACTCACATTATTTGTCATCAGTGAAATATAGATTAAAACATCAATGAGACATCACCACACATCTATTGGAGTGGTCAAAATCTACAACAATGACAAGACCAAATGCTGATGAGGGTGTGAAGAAAAAGAAACTCTCATTGATTGCTGGTGAGAATGCAAAATGGTACAGCAACTTTGGAAGAGAGTTTGACAGTTTCATACAAAACTTAGCATGTTCTTACCACACAATCCAGCAATTGTGCTCTTTGGTAGCTGCTTAAAGAAGCTGGCAACATATGCTGACACAAAAATCTGCACATGGATGTTTATGGCAGCTGTATTTATGATTACAAAAATGTGGAGGCAATTAAGATGTCTTTCAGTAGGTAAATGGATAAGTTGTGATACATCCAGTTGATGGAATATTATTCAGCACTAAAAGTATATGAGCTATAAAGCCATGAAAAGACATGAAGGAAACAAGTGCATATTATTAGGTGAAAGAAGCCAATCTGAAAAGGCTATATACCTGCTGTATGATTTCAGCTAGATGGCACGCTGGAAAAGGCAAAACTATAGAGACAGTAAAAGATTAGTAGTTGCCAGTGGTTGGCAGGGTGCTGGGGGTGGGGGAATCAATGAATCGGTCAAGCGCCAAGGATTTCTTTAGGGCAATGAAACCATTCTGTATGACACTATAATAGTGGATACATGCCACTATATTTGTCTAAATCCATAGAATGCACAACACCAAGAGTGAACCATAATGTAAACTATGGTCTCTGGGTGATTATAATGTATCAATGTAGGTTCATCAATTATAATAAATGCACTCTGGTGGAGGATGTTGATAATGGAGAAGGCTATGCATGTATGGGGGCAGGGAATATATGGGAAGTCTATGTACCTTCCTTTCAATTTTTCTGTGAACCTAAAATGCTCTAAAATATTACTAATTTTTTTTAGAAAAACTATTTTGCTGACTAAAATTAAAGTATACTGGCTTTCTTTGATGGGCTCAGAGACTCACAGGAATACATACACATACAAATACCTAGTTTTATAGATGAGGCAAAAAGATCCTTAGGAACACATATTCAGGTGCAATATACTCTGTAAACACATACTTCTGTACTAACTGCAGAGCACAAATGTGTTATCCTCATTTGTCAGTATGGGAACGGTCACAGTCCCACCTCTGCTCGTTGCTACCTTGCTCTTCCTTTTGAGGCTCCAAATCCCTGAAGCCTTGCTCTTTAGACCACTGAAGTAAGCTGGTGAGCAGCATCATGAAGTTGCTCTACCTACAGATGGTGGGACCCAGGGACTACCTGGGTTTATATTGAGAAGTTGTTCCCAAACTAGATAGTGAGTTGGAATCACCAGGTGGGCTGCTAGCACTCCCAAAGCCCAGATTGACCTTATACCAATTAAATCACAATCTCTAGGGGTTAACTTCCAGACATCAGTATTTTTAAAAAGAACCCCAAGTGGCCCTGTATGTAGTGAAGGTAAAGAACCAGTGAACTGTCTCTTTGTTTCAAATTAGCCACAGGGCTTCCAAGTGGCATCTTGATACAGAAATTTCCAAATATGGGTTTCAGTATCTTCTTATTTGTCTTAAAACTGATATTAGACTCTTCAGTATGACTCAGTGATCTTGTAAATGCTTATTAAGCCCTAAAATTAGTGTCTTTTTAAATAATATGGGAGATACCTTTTTATAATCTTTCTACTTTTATGGGCAAATGCAACTCAGCCTGGCTCTCTTTAGCAGGAAAATGTCATGTGACTCAGCTGAACATGCATCAGGTTGGGAGAAAATAGACATGAGTTCTAGTTCTGAGTCTGCAGTGAGCTTCTGGTTAAACCTGGGCAGATCACCTAGCTTCCTTGTCTTTAGTTTTCTCATCCGTCCAATAATAGGGTTGCGCAGAAAGTGTTTCCCAAGCTTCTATTTTCTGAGTACCTCCCACCTTCATGAATTTTTTGCCAGAGCTACATCCCACCTGTAGTATTATTTATTTAAAAGTGCCCTTTATAGTGATTCATTCTGCTTAAACTTATTTTAAGTATAATTTTAATTGCTTCTATAAGTGAATAACGAGTGTGACATTTTATAAATAGATGGTAACTGGAAAACAAATGTTTTTACAGTGCCAATAAATCCTACTTCGGTTTTCTTGTCTGACAAAGGCTTTGAAAATAAGACCTGATTTCTTTTCATGAAAAATAGAAATTAATATGTTGGAGGGGTGTTAAAGACAGCTTTGCACCAAGAAATTTTCTGTATCTTATGGGGATTAAAAGAGAATTTGCAAAGGGAATAATCTTTTCTCTATGTGATTTAAATAAGTTGAAAGTCGTGGTTCATGTTTCTGCACTGGGAAACACTGCAGTAAATGATTATGAAGAGTTTTTCCAACTTTATATTAAACTGTATATTCCAAAAACTACATTGTTTTTCCAAGTATATTTTGCAACTATAGTATTCTATTATCACTGTATTGCTCCAACTCAGGCAAAGGAAATAAAAGACTGGAATATTCTCAGAGGACAGAAAGGGTCTTCTCTCACCATGTCCCCATGGCTATTTCTGATTTAAATGGAGGCAACAAAGTTAGTGATCTGAAGAAAAAAAGATTTGGTAGCTATGCAGAAGGTAGGTGAAGTTTTCTAGTGGCAGAAAAAGATTCTGGAAAGCAAAATGCCCTGTAAATGGCATGTGGAATTAGACTGTCTATAGGATGGTCTACAGCCAGTGCATTGCCACTAGGCTGGTTAAATTAATACATATTGTGTGGCTGGCTGACTTCTCTCTCTTACTCATGAGAAGAGTTATCTTCTTTATTTCACACTTTCTGGACCTCAAAGGTAAAAAATCAAAGTCATTTCCCCAACTAAAGGAGCAGAAGTTGCCATCTTACGATATTCCCCAAAGGCTATGAATCCAATTCAGGCTACTAAGCCTGCCAGGTTTCCTGTCTTTCATCTCTCAACCCTGTCTCACAGGACTAGAAAAGTCAGACTCCCTCAGGCTGATGCTGTCTCAGGTAAGTTCCCAATTATTGCTGTTTGATACTGCATTCTGGAGGCTGCACTCTATCTGGTATATCTACACTCACCACCAAGCTGCACCATCTTTTATCAGGCACCATCTTTTAAAACTCTCATTATTGACTGTATTTAAGTCACAAAATATATATATATAAATTCAACATGACTTTTATACCTATGACTAAAGCTAAGGGGAAGTCTGTCATGGAAAGCGATTCTGCCACTTAAATTAAATGATGATAAATGTTGGAATGGTTCAGCTCTCTGTCATCTAAGGCCCTGGTGTGGCTATTGTTCAGGGGAAAAAAATCAAATCATTTACTTTGAAAATTCTGTGGGCATATTTAGTATTACCCAAGTATAGTATACAAGTTTTTAAGCATTTTCTGTAAAATAAAATGCTCCAAAAAGGAACAGATTTTAGAATTATATATTTTAATTTAAAGCCTATTTGTACTATTAGAGTGATCCTTCTTTTAGAATTGAATGCCAGCTTTACCTTATTTTGACTCTCAATCGGTTGTTTTCTCAAATGCTGAGGAAAACTGGGTTATGATAAATTTCAAAGAAAGACAATACTGAATGAAAGGGATGATATTATAAATTGACAGAAAAATGTGATCTGTAAAAATAAAAGTAGAAATAAAAGAGAAATATGCTACTTATATGTAAACATTCTTAGAAACATATATATGAGAATTTATGTAGATATATATATACATATGCTTTCTAAATGGAAACTTTTAGGAAAAATGTTACAAGATGTGGCTTGTAGAGTAAGTGGTGATCGTAGAGAAGGTTAGAAAAAAAAAAAAGTTAGCCCTGCCCATTGACCAACGTTCCTTTTTATTTTCAACCAACTCATCCAGCTGTTATGACAATCAGATAATGTAATGTGCATGGACATGTTTTGTAAATTCTAAATCATGGTTCAAATATATGGTATGATTTATTTTATTATTATTTTTTAATGATGGAAATAGTCTTGTCTACTAAGCATGAAAAGAACTTCTTTGGCCATTGAGAGGTAAACACTTGAATACTACAGATGCCGATTCACGTCTTAATTTGTACTCAGCTAACAAACAACCTGTTAAATGTGGCCCAAACGTTTGCCTTAGATATTCCAGGAAATAAAACATTCTGAGCCTATCGGTAGCACCTAATACAGGCTATACATCAGGATTACCAGGAAAACTAAAAGCTCAAGAGTTAAGAAATCACAACAATAGGCCCCCAAAAGACCTCTAGGGGCCAGGTGCAGTGGCTTATGCCAGTAATCCCAGCAGTTTGGGAGGCTGTAATGGGAGAATCACTTAGTCCAGGAGTTCAAGACTGGCCTGGGCAGCATAGTGAGACCGCATCTGTACAAAAAAGTGTAAAAAAGAAAATTAGCTCTGTGTGATGGGCACATGCCTCTAGCCCTGGCTGCTCCAGAGGAGACTGTGATAGGAGGATCACTCGAGCCTGGGAGTTCGAAGTTGCACTGAGCTATGATCATGCCACACTGCACTCCAGCCTGGGCAACATAGTGAACACTGTCAAAAAACAAACAAACAAACAACAACAACAAAAACCCTCTAGGAACACAGAACAATGCTCAGCTGTTATATCTTACTGTGACTAAATAGAAAATCAAGAAACTAAAAGTAAGTAAGATGCCTTCCCCCTTCCCCCACAAACTTCTTTAAATGAACCCAAGAGACCTGTTTCTCAAGTGTTTATATCATCAGTATTCATAGGTGTGCTAAATGACATGGCCAGTATATTTAAAGTTATCAAAGTAAATTTTAAAAGGTCCTTTCAGTTTTGTAACTTTGACTCAATTTCTTTTTTTACAAATTTACTAATTTGTTTACAAAAATAGGTAAGCATCCCTCACATATCATTGGTGTAATTTAAAAGAGATTTTTAATGAGTAATGTGTCATCTTGTAGTACATGTAAATGGTCTGCATAATTTCCAATTAGACTTGAATTTATAATATTTATGGATGTTTGCAGAATTTAAACTAATTGGAATAATCATTCAAGTTGTTGATCAAATTAGAAATACCATCAAAACTTTTTGAGCCTTGATTTAAAAAATGTATTCATTCTTTCCTATTTCAAAAAAGTAGATCTTTGTCTGTCTATATTGGATAATGGAATATTAGACAATTTAGATCAACCCTGCCCTGGAAGTCAATTGAAAAACAAGAGTAAAATTTTAAAAGTTTTTGTAGAAGCATTGATTATATGGCAAAAGAAGAATTATCAGGCCAAAATAAAGTGGAAAAAATCGAATGCAGAGGGATAAGGGTGCACAGATGCTTTAGCCTTGAGGGCATTTCAGATGCAGGGGGGAGTGTAGGAATTGGTAGATATTTGCTTTGACAGTCTATGGGAGAACAGGATGGAAGGCTGGCAGAGGGTACAGAAGACTCTCCCAACAGTAAGCTAGGATTCTACAATGTTATTTCCCAGGGTGAAGGTGAACCAGAGGTGGAGCAAATCACAGGAAACACAACCAAGATCAAATCAACTGTCTCAAGCCTTCAACCTGGTTTAGAGAGAAACCAAGCTCTGGGAAAAAAGCAAATGTAAATCTTCTCTGGCGAAAAGTATCTTCATTTTAAACCTGAAATTGTTTCTATATATTTTATTTTAAGCCTTTCTTACAGGATAATAATAATAATAATAAAGCACAAGAGGAAATTCCATGAGTGAGAACCAGCAGAAGCAACAGAAAAGATCTTTAAAATTTTGAGGAATTGGAATGATCAGACTCAGACTGTAAATTAACTATGCTGATTATGTACAAGGAAATAAAATGCAAGTTTCAAAATATGTGCAGAGAAAAGAAAGTGATAAAGAGGAACATAAAAGATTAGAAAAAGAACTAAGTGGAACCGTTAGAATAATCTCAGTGGGGGAACTTTGACTTCTGCCCAAGATGTAGGAACAGGAACTGGATTTACCCTCTTACCACAACAGCAAGCAAACAAAATATATAGAAGTTCAATTGGCAGGTTTAAGAGCCGACTAGACACACCTCAAAAGAGAGTTAGTGAGCTGGAAGATAACTGTGAACAAACTCTTCAAAGCGTGAAATGGAGAAATGAAAAGATATGACACAGAAGAGGGTAAGACATATATGTAAGAGATGTATACATTTAATCATAACCCCAGAAGAAGAGACAGAGAGAGAATACAGGGCTGTGAATTTTATAATAATTCGTTTTAAAATGAAACTGCATTTTGAGATAATTACAGATTTACACATAGTTGTAAGCCATAATACAGAGAGATCCCCTGTGTCCTTTACTCGGTTACCCCTAATAGCAACATCTTGCAAAATTATATTACTATATCAGAAGGAGAAAACTGAAATTGATGCAGCAAAAAAACAGTTCCATCATGCAAGGATCTCTCTTATTGTCCTGTTATAGCCACATCTACCTTCCTTGTCTCCCCTTTCCTAACCCTCAGCAATCACTAAACTGTGTTCCACTTCTAAAATTTGTCATTTTATATAAGTATTGTATAAATGGAATCATAGAGTTTGTGACCTTTTAGGATTGGATTTGCTCATTCAGTATTACTCCCTAGAGATTCATCCAAGCTGTGTGCATCAACAGTTCATTCCACAGTGTGGATATACCTGAGGCTATTTAACATTCATCCACTGGATACTTTCCAGTTTTTGGCTGTTACAAATAAAGTTGCTATGGACATTAATGTACCGGTTTTCATTTCTCTGGGGAAAATGCTTAAGAGTGCAATTGTTGAGTCTCCTAGTAGTTTCCCGTTCAGTTTTATAAGAAACTTGAAACTGTTTTCCAGATTAGCTGTAGTATTTTACATTCCCACCAAAATATATAAATGATTTCGTTTCTTTGCCTCTTTTCCAGCATTTGGTGTTGTCGCTGTTGCTTATTTTGGCCATTCTGACCAGTATGTGGTAGTCTCTCATCCTAATTCTAGTTTGCATTTCCCTAATGGCTAATGATGCTAAATATAATTTCATGTGCTTATTTGCCAACTATGTATCCTCTTTGTTGAAATCTCTCTTCAAATCTTTTTCCGACTTTCTAACTGGATTACTTGTTTTTTTTCAAAAATCAAGTAATTTTTGAAAAAATTAATTTTGTTGTGCCTTGAGAGTTGTAGCTTCTAGATACCAGTACTTCATCTGGTATGTGGTTTGCAAATACATTCTTCCAGTCTATAGGTTGTCTTTTCATCGTTTTAATAGGCCTGTTGTAAAGAAAAAAGTTTTAATTTTAATAAATTCTAGTTTATCATATTTTCCTTTTATGGATCATGCTTTCGATGTCAAGTCTGATAACTATTGGCCTAGCTCTAGATTAAATTCTAGAGATTTTCTGCTGTGTTTCTAAAAGTTTTTTGAGATGGAGTTTCACTTTTGTTGCCCAGGCTGGAGTGCAATGGCGGGATCTCCGTTCACTACAACCTCCGCCCCCCTGGGTTCAAGAGATTCTCCTGCCTCGGTCTCTGGAGTAGCTGGGATTACGGACACGTGCCAACATGTCCAGCTAATTTTTGTATTTTTAGGAGAGACTGGGTTTCACCACTTTGACCAGGCTGGTCTCGAACTCCTGACTTCAGGTGATCCGCCTGCCTCGGCCTCCCAAAGTGCTAGGATTATAGGCTTGAGCCACCGTGTCCAGCCTTTCTAAAAGTTTTATATTTTTACATTTTACATTTAAGTCCACGATCCATTTTGAGTTAGATTTTGTATAAGATGTGTGGTTTGAGTTGAGGTTCATTTTTTTTTCTTTCTGGCTATGGAAATCCAATTTCTTTAGCATTGTTTATTAAAAATATTACATTTTCCTTCCTCCACTAAACTCCTTTTGTATCTTTGTCAAAACCAGTTTACCATACTTGTGTGAATATATATTTTTCTCTATTCTGTTCCATTAATCTTTGTGTCTGTTCCTCCACTTAAATCTTTATTGCTGTAGCTACATATTTTATTAAACCTTAATATCAGATTCTTCCTACTTCTTTCTTCTTTTTCAAGACTGTTTTAGCTATTCTGGGACCTCTGCCTTTCCATATAAATTTTAGGTTAAACTTATCTATGTCTACAAAATATCATCTTCTGGAATTTTGAAAGGAATTACACTAAATCTCCAGGTCAATATTGGGAGAATTGACATCTTCACTATGTGGAGTCTTCCTATCCATAACACAGTATGTCTCTTCATTTGCTTAGATATTCTTTGGTTTCTTTCACTAGCGTTTTGTGGTTGTCAGCACACAAATCCTGTACATGTTTTATCAGATTTATAACTAAATATTTCATGTTACTTGCTGTGATTGTAAATGGTATTGTGTTTTCATTTCAGTTTCCACACATTCATTGTTGTATGTAGAAATGTGATTGATGTTTTGTGTTGACCTTATATCCTGCAAACTTGTTAAACCAACTTATTAGTTCTAGAAGTGGGCATTTTTGGGAAGGAGATCGATTTCTTGGAATTTTCTGCATAGATGATCATGCCGTTGGCAAATAGGAACAGTTTCATTTCTTCCTCTCCAATCTGTACGACTTTGATTTGTTTTACTTGCCTTACTGTTGTGGCTGATTTTCAGTTTGTTGTTTAAAGGGTGAAAGCAGATATCCTTACTTTGTTCTCAATATTAGAGACAAAGCAATCATTCCATTATCATTAAATGTGATGTTAACTGCACGTTTATTGCAAATGTGCTTTATCAAGTTGATGAGGAGCCCTCTAGTCCTAGATTACTAAGAGTTTTTATTATTAATGGATATTAGAATTTGTCAAATATTTTCTCTTTGTCAAATGATATGATTATATGATTTTTCTTCTTTAGCTTGTTGATATGGTAGATTTCACTGATTGACTTTTGAATGTCAAAGTAGCCTTGTATAAAATCCAGTCCACTTGCCATGGTATATAATTCTTTTATGTACTGCTGAATTGAATTTGCTAGTATTTTGTTGATAATTTTTACCTGTAAGTTCATGGGAAATATTCGTCTGTAGCTTTCCTTATTTTTGTGGTCTTGGCCTGGTTTCGGTTTCAGAGAAATAAATAGCATGTAAAATGAGTTGGCAGTGTTTCTTCCACCAGTTCTTTCTACAAGAGATTTTCAAAATTTGATGCTAATTACTCATGAGAGTGCCAGCTAGCCATTCTTGGCACTGCCTTTTTTACCTCCTTGATGATAAGTGGGTGTGGAACTTTAGCTCACCACTGTGCCTTGCTGACCCAGAGATGGGGTACAGGAACCTGCTAACTAGTCCTAACAGCACCATCAGTCTAGATGATGCTGAGTAGGAGCAGAGGCTCAGTTGTAGCTGGTCCCTGCCAGGGAATTCTGAGTACTGCCTGCTTCTTCCAGGCAAGTGATGGAAGGTCAGCTGCATGCTGTCCCTATAGATACCACTAGGCAGGGAACTGGAGTGCTCATCCCACATCAGACTCTGCAGAGCAGTGTTGGTAGTCAGATGGCCCAAGAGATCAACTTCTCCCTTGATTGCCTCATGACACTATGGGGGTGGGGTTGGGGGAATAGTTTTATCCATGAGTATTTACTTGGAGTAGGATGGATATTGTCCAAATAATTTTCTGTTGTTAGGCCATGCCTTTCCTGGTACTTTCATGAGGGGCAGTAGGCTTTCTTGGAGATATTTTTGTCTGTCTGCTAGAGGTTTTTGCAGCAGCCTGTCAAAGATATATGGGAGGCAATAAGGAGACTCAAGGAAGTCACCACTATGTCTCCTTGAATCCCAAAGTCCCCAGGCATCCTGCCTTCTTCTTTCCACAGTTCAAAGTCTTCCTGTGCTTGTTATTGTGTTTTGTGAAGGGCTTTTTAATTGCAGGAGGACAACCTGAAGGAATGTGAATACTCTATCATGGTAGAACCAAAAGTTCTTCAAGACTTTAAAGACACCAATCTACACTGTTTTTATAGAAACACTGCAACACAGATACAAGGAGTTTGGTTTGGCTGATCTAAAAAGTCAGTGGCATTATGGAATAGCAGCTACAGGCCTCCTTCTCCCCCTGCAATGTGCCAGTCCATGGATTGGATCCTCGACGGCTCTGGTTCCCCCTCCCTGCATGGTGATTCAAATCCTTCCTTTGGGATCCCAGAGAATTTGAGTCAGTTAAAAATTCTTTCCAGACATTTAGTGGTTTAAGTCCCCTGAAAGAAGATGTTTCATGTCCAAGGTGGACTCACCGCTGGCTCCCTATAAGGCAGGAAGGTTTCAAGGAAAGAGGGAGAGAGCTGAGGTTGGGGGAAGCTGATTTTCTATTCTCTGGGTAGGTGGGACCTCTGTGTTAGCCTTTCCTCTGGTGCAAGCTGGGTACTGCAGTTGAAAAATTTGAATTCCAAACTTACTATCGGAAATAGACATAACTAAATACAATGCATGCAAATAATTACAAAGCACCTAAGTAACTATAAAAACAAATAACCTTCTCCAGAAGCAGAACAATAGTAGTGAGGGGCACTGACAGAGTGTCGTAGAAGCGGATAATCTTAGCAAATTTTGGCAAGTGTCTTGGATTCCTTATGGAGGGATTAGGGGATAATAGCAGAACCTACCTTAACACCAGGTGAGAATTAAATGAAGTAGTTCATTTAAGGCACCCATCAGTAGTAAAGTACCCCCCTAAGCAGTAACTGCCACCATTGTTATTACTCTTGAGTGCTGAATCTGTGACTTACAGACTTTTTTTGACCCTTAAAAAATATTATCTTGTTTTTCATTTTACAGAAAAATACTGGAAAGGTATATATATTCTCAAGCTCAAGTAGGTGCTAAATGAGAAAACTGGATTTAGACCTGAAGCACAGGACCACCATGCTCTTGCCATTAAATCACACCGCCTTCTTCAGACAGAAAATTGGTGCCCATCAGAAGTGGAGATAAAAGGCTTGCAGGCCTCCCAGAAGACAGGGTTCACCCATAAAAGGGCAAAGACAGGCGGACTTCATGGCAAAGGAAGTTTTTAAGCAGGGCTTTTAAAAATCGGAAACATTTACAAATGCAAAAAACAGTGAATGGGCTTTCCAGGTGGTAGAATATGACTGAGGTCACAGCTGCAACCTGCCTCTTTCCGTTAAGGTCACACTATCCTCCCATAAAGTGACAGCAAGATGGCCAAGGCCAGGAAACTGCAAGGGTCTCTTAGGAACTTACACATAAGTATTTGGGCAGAACTATACCCTCCAATGGCAGAAAATGGCATTTTATACCACATGTCTCTGAAGCTTGGTTTCACTGTGCAGAGTTTTACTATAGAAAACAAATTATGAAAAACGTAAAATGCATTATAGACAACTATGCAAAACTTTTAAGCTTGTGTCCTTTAAAATACAGGAGTTGATTTTAAAATTACAGTTTTTCTGGTGAATACACTTATTACTTAGATTATCCGTGTCATATCCTAGCCTCAGCTTTGTCAGTTACGCACCAGCAAAAATATCCTGCATTTATTTCTCTCCCCTGCTTCCCTGCTATTGGTCATATAACAATTCAAATGCAATTTCATGCAATTTTTCAACTTAACAAAAACAGTATTTGAAGCTTCTTAAATGCCTTTTCAGAAAGTCATTGTTAATATAGCCCTTGTATCTTTTATTATATCTGAGAAAGGAAACTGTGTAGAAAAGGTCAGGTTTTGATTCTTCTGTGGTTGAGTCTCGTTATTAAATAAAAGTATTTATCTATGTTCATAACCTGAGAAAAAGGCTTGCCTGCTATGAGTCATAATCAGAATTTGAACTGTGAGTCACTGGAACATACTGACAGGGAAATTGATTATCCAAAGAAAGTGTGAAGGTGACACTGTATATCGTTTTTAATATATAATACATATATGAAAGAAAGATAAACCAAATGAAAGCCACACGCAGACACAGCCAGGGTCTCACCCTTCTTCCTGGCTGACAGAAAGCCTCCTCCCTCCCCTGTGCCTGCAACTTTTGAATCAAGGGACTTCTCCTGATATTTTCACTGGCCTCTGAATAACTTTCTTGCTCTTTAAGTCAGAGGCTCCCCTAAGACAAGTCCTGGTTTGAGGTCTCTAAACACATGAGTAGTCTTCCATCAGGATACAACTGCGAATTCTTGCACCTGCCTTATTATTCAGTGCTCACTATTATTGCCAGTTTATTATCATCATTTGCAGCTCCCAAATTCACAGGTGCTCACTCAGTGTCAGGCTTCATGGACATTTTATTCTTGGTGTCTAGTGTCATCCCTGCCCTGATCTCTGGAGGTGACGTTTTACAGGACAAGGCAACAAGCCACTAAAAGGCACAAATAGGGTGCCCAGGGAAAGCCAGGAACCTCTCGGGTCTGGGGGATAACAGGGTGCCTCCCCCTCTTCACTTCTGTGAGCATCCTCTTTAAAGTCAGATCTGCTTCCCTTCACCAGAAAGGACATTGCTGATGGTGTTATTCATGATTTGTTGCATTTACACATTCACTGATTCTTGGTGAAATGTAATACAAAATTTATATCATTATGAAAACAGAAAAAAGAACATAGAAGCAAGTTATGCATTACCACCAACTCACAGTGTGACCCTGGAATGCAATTCAACCTCTCCGGGCACTGGATTTCTAAAATACCTAATTAGATGACTCTAATCACTTGCTTCCCACTCTAATCTTCTGATTTGTCTAAGTCAAGAAGGCCAATGTTCTCTCCCTTCATCAAACAGTTTTTTGATGGTTACTTTTGTTGTCAGGTGCCACTCAAAATAGCAGTGTGGCCTCCATGGACTGCAGAAAAATTCAACAGGTAAGGCCCTCCATGGCATGTCTTGGACCCCCTTGACTCCTCTGCTCTCTGCTCTGTCCAGCCTCCAGCCACACTGGGCCACTTTCAGGTGCTGAGCACAATGACTCTGGTCCCCTGTGGGCCTCGGCCCTGGCTTTCTCCTCTACACTTGGCTAGCCTTCCTGATGCTCAGGATTTGCTCAGCTAGCACCTGCTCCCCATCTTCCCTGCCCCACCCCAGGGCAAGAGACCTGCCTATGAATTCCTCCTATGAATCCGTCTTATGAATTACACTTGAGTACTTAACCAGCCTGGAAGTTCTTGAGAACAGGGACAAGATCTTGTCCTTCATGGTAACTGCAGTGCCCAGCACAATATCTGGCACATAGTAGATCTTCAGCAAATGCATGAACAAACTGGTGAATGAACCACCCAAATGCCACCCTGCTTCTGACCACCACTGTGCCAAGAGCTGTTACTCCTGGACAAATCTCCAATCCATTAGTCATTGTGGAAAAACTCCCATAAAGCATTTTCTTAAAACAAGCAAATAACAACAAAAAATCTCCATGCCCAAAGCCTGCTCCTAATAGCACAAGGTCTGGTTTCCCTTACATAATTTTCACTGCAGCCCTTCTGTGCTGTCTGAGATAAGAGGTCTCAGGCTAGGAGAAGTGAGGTGTATTCTCTAGTGCACAGCTCTATTGCTTAAGCCTCCGAACAAACCTCAAAACTCAAACCATCCACAGCTTTGGGAATGGGAAAGTGCTAACTTAGAAAAAATGATTAGCTATTAAGTCATAGGCATGTTGACTTTTGCAATAGCTAATAACTCCCTCAGAGGATTGCAGACTATGCCCAACATATCGGCATCAGTAGCAGAGGAGGAATTCTCAACATCACTAGCACTTTGGACACTCCTGTACCTTCCTCTGAGATTCACTCATGCATTTGCTTACTCTTATAGCGCCACATTGATAACTATGAGTAACTATTATTCTAGGATTTCAGATACAGTAGGGAGCAAAACAGGAGAAAATTCAGTCTTCATAGTACTCACCTTCTAGTGAGGGAAAACAGGCAGCAAACAAAAGAAATAGACAAAGCAGGTAATGTGTGGGTGGGTAACAATGCTGGAGGAGAGTAAAGTAGGGATTGGTGGTCAGGGAAGGCCTCACTAAGAAGGTGACACTTTAGTAGGACCTGGAAGCTGCTGAGGAAGAGCCAGGAGGGTGTCTGAGAAAAAGTTTCCTGGCAGAGTGGGAACCAAGTGCAAAGACCTGAGGAAGAAACAGGCTGAGAACATCTGAGGAATAGCAAGGAGCCCAGATTGACTAGAGAGGAATAAGGGACGGGTGAGTGAGCAGATGGGAGAGGAGCAGGAGGCAGGCAGTAAGAGGCCATGGTTAAACAGAGGGCTAGGGAAAGTTTTGAGCAACCAATAGCTGATTTGCATTTCCACTGGTTTCCTTTGACTGTGTATTAACAGTCAACTAAAGGAGGCAAAGGCAGAGTAGAAAGACAGGTTAGGGTTTTTTGTTTTTTTTAATCTAGTGGGAGCAGGGTGGTAATTGTGAAGGTGTTGAAATGTTGTTCACAATGAAATATGAAATATCGTTTCACTCCAGCTAGAATGTCTATTATCAAAACAACCAAAAATAACACATGATGGCAAGGATGCAGAGAAAAGGGAATTCTTACACACTGTTGGTGGGAATGTAAACTAGTATAGCCACTATGGAGAACAGTATGGAGGTGTATCAGTCTGTTGTCATGCTGCTATGAAGAGATACCTAAGACTGGGTAATTTATAAAGAAAAAAGGTTGAATTGACTCCAAGTTCTGCATGGCTGGGGAAGCCTCAGGAAACTTATAATCATAGTGGAAGGCACCTCTTCACAGGGCAGCAGGAGAGAGAATGAGAGAAGGGGGAAAAGCCCCTTATATTATGTGTTACATTTATATATATATAATATTTATACTTATTATATTATAATAAAACAATCAGATCTCATAGAAACTCACTCACTATCACAAGAATAGCATGGGGGGACCGCCCCCATGATCTAATCACTTCCCATGGGGTCTCTCCCCCAACACGTGGGGATTACAATTTAGATTACAATGCAAGATGAGATTTGGGTGGTGACACAGAGCCAGACCATATCAGGAGGTTCCTCAAAAGACTACAAATAGAACTAGCATACGATCCAGCCATCCCACTGCTGGACATTTTCCCAAAGGAAAGGAAATTACTGTGTCAGACATCTGCACCCTCATGTTTATTGTAGCTTTATTCACAATAGAAAAGATAGGGAGTCAACCTAGGTGTCCAAGAACAAATGAATGGATTTAAAATGTGGCATATATACACAATGGAGTATTATTCAGCCATTAAAACAATGATATCCTGTCATTTGAAGCAATGTGGATGAGCCTGGAGGATATTATGTTAAGTGAAACAAGCCGGAAACAGGAAGTTAAACACCACATGTTCTCACTCATGTGTAGAAACTAAAAAAAGTTGATCTCATAGAAGTAAAAATTAGAACAGAAAATACTAGAACCTGGAAAGCATAGAAACAAAGGAAGGATAGGGAGAGACTATCCTCCGTAACCTTTTGTTAAAGGCTACAAAATTGTAGCAGATAAGAGGAATAAGTTCTCATGTTCTATAGCACTGTAGGATGACTACAGTTAACAATAATAGTTTCAAATAGCTGGAAGGAAGATATTGACTCTTCCCTACACAAATAAATGATAAATGTTTGAGATGATGGATGTGCTAATTACCCAGATCTGATCACTGAACATTATGTGTATCAAAACATCACTAAATACCAAATAAATCTGTGTAATTTTTATTTGTCGATTTTAAAAAGTAAAATTGGACTAGAAACAGCCGTGCTCAGAGGCCCCCACCAAGAAGAAAGAAAATGGCAAGAGAATCCTGCACTGGCAACTGAGGTATCCAGGTTCTCTCACTGGGGCTGAGTGGGCAGTTGGCATGACCCATGGAAAGTGAGGAAAAACGGCCTATCTGGGAGTCACACGGGGCAAGGGGAGTGCCCACCCCCAGCATAGGGAGGTGGTGAGCGATCATGCTACCCTGCTTAGGAAATCATGCTTTTTCCATGGATCCATGCACCCTGTGGATCAGGAGATCCCCCTCGTGAGCCCACACCATCAGGGCTTTGGGTCCCAAGCACAAAGCTGTGCAGATTCTCAGCAGCCACTCAGCTGGAGACTGCCTAAGATTACCAAGTTCCTGGGGGGAAGTATGGCCACCATCACTGCGGCTGCCTGCTGCCTAAGATGCCTGAGCTCCCAGGGAGAAGGGTAGCAGCCATCACTGCAGCTCCTTGTCTGCCATTTTTTCCCTCCTGGTGCTGGGGAGACTGGACAGTTTGGACACAGAAGGAATTCACAGAACAGTACAGTAGCAGTGCCAGATCATGACTAGACTGCCTCTTTAGGCCAGACCCTGACCCATCCCTTTTCACTGGGTGGGGCTTGCCTGCAGGAATTTTGGCAACTTCAACCAGGGGTTTAGGGACAGAACTCTAATCTCCCTGGGACTGAGCCCCTGGGGAGAGGGGCAACCACAATCTTCACATATCAGCAGACTTAGTCTTTACTCCTGCTAGCTCTGAGGAATCCAGGCAGTCCAGAGGAGTAGGATTTCCCCCAGCACAGCACACCCCCTCCACCAAGGGGCAGCCAGAGTGCTTCATTAAGTGGGTCCTGGATCTCCTACCTCCTGACTGGGTGAGAACCCCCCAACAGGGATTGTCAGACATATTGTGTGGGAGTGTTCTTGCTGGCATTAGGTCAGTGCCCCTCTGGGACAGAGATTCCAGAGGAAGGAGCAGGTAGCTATCTTTGTTGTTCTGCAGTCTCCACAGGTGACACCTCTAGGTGCAGGAGGGACCCAGGCAAATAGGGTCTGGAGTGGACCTCCAGCAAACTGCAGTAGTCCTATGGAAGAGGGGCCTGGCTGGTAAAAGAAAAACAAACAGAAAGCAACAACAACAACAGCATCAACAAAAAAGTCCCCACAAAAACCCCATCCAAAGGTCAGCAGCCTCAAAGATCAAAGGTAGACAAACTAATGAAGATAAGAAAGATTTAATGATAAGACACTGAAAAGCCAGAATGCCTCTTTTCCCCCAAATAATCACAACACCTCTCCAGCAAGAGCACAGAACTGGGTGGAGACTGAGATGGATACATTGACAGAAGTAGGCTTCAGAAGGTGGATAATAACAAGCTTTGCTGAGCTAAAGGAGCATGTTCTAACCCAATGCAAAGAAGCTGAGAACCATTATAAAGCATTACAGGAGCTGTTAACCAGAATAACCAATTTTGAGGGAAACATAAATGACCTAATGGAGGTGGAAAACACAACACAAGAACTTCACAATGTAACCACAAGTATCAATAGCGAAATAGACTAAGCAAAGGAAAGAATTTCAGAGCTTGAAGACTAGCTTGTTGAAATAAGACAGGCAGACAAGATTAGAAAAAAAAAGAATGAAAAGGAATGAACAAAACCTGCAAGACCTATGGGATTACATAAAAAGACCAAACCTACAACTGATTGAGATACCTGAAAGAGACTGGGAAAATGGAACCAAGTTAGAAAACATACTTCAGGATATTATCCAGGGGAACTTCCCCAACCTAACAAGACCTGCCAACATTCAAATTCAGGCAATGCAGAGAAGCCACGTAAAATACTCCATGAGAAGATCAACCCCAAGACACATAATCATCAGAGTCTCCAAGGTTGAAATGAAAGAAAAAATGTTAAGGGAAGCCAGAGAGATAGGCCAGGTCACCTACAAAGGGAAGCCCATCAGACTAACGGTGGACCTCTCAACAGAAACCCTACAAGCCAGAAGAGATTAGGGGGTCAATATTAAACATTCTTAAAGAAAAGGATTTCCAAACCAGAATTTCATATCTGGCCAAACTAAGCTTCACAAGCAAAGGAGAAACAAAATCCTTTATAGATAAGCAAATGCTGAGGGAATTTGTCACAACCAGGCCTGCCTTGCAAGAGCTCCTGAAGGAACCACTGAATATGGAAAGGAAAAACCATTGCCAGCCACTGCAAAAACACACTGAAGTGCAAAGACCAATGATACTATGAGGCAACTATATCAGTAAGTCTGCAAAATAAACAGCTAGGATCATGATGACAAGATCCAAATTCACACATAACAAATGTGTTATCTTAAATGTAAATGGGCTAAATATCCCAATTAAAAGACACACAGTGGCAAGCTGGATAAACAACCAAGATCTATTGGTATGCTGTACTCAAGAAATCAATCTCACATGTAAAGACACACACAGGCTCAAAATAAAGGGACGGTGGAAAATTTACCAAGCAAATGGAAAGTAGAAAAAAACAGGTGTTGCAATCCGGTTTCTGACAAAACAAACTTAAATCAACAATGATTAAAAAAAAAAAAGAAGGGCATTACATAATGGTACAGGGATCAAATTCAACAAGAAGAACTAACTATCCCTCTCCTAAATATATATGCACCAAATACAGGAGCATCCAGATTCGTAAAACAAGTTCTTAGAGATCTACAAAGAGACTTAGACTCCCACACAGTAATAATGGGAGGCTTTAACACCCTGCTGTCAATATTAGACAGATTAACAAGACAGAAAATTAACAAGGGTATTCAGAACTTGAACTCAGCTCTGGATCAAGTGGACCGAATAGATATCTATAGAACTCTCCACCCGAAAACAATGGAATATACATTCTTCTAGGTGCCACATGGCATCTACCCTAAAATCAATCACATAATCGGAAGTAAAACACTCCTCAGCAAATGCAAAAGAACTGAAATAATAACAAACAGTCTCTCAGACCACAGCACAATCAAATTAGAACTCAAGATTAAGAAACCCACTCAAAACCATACCACTACATAGAAATTGGACAACCTGTTCCTGAATGACTCCTGGGTAAATAATGACAGAAATTAAGGAAGAAGTCGAGAAGTTCTTTAAAACCAATGAGAACAAAAAGACAATATACTGGAATCTCTGGGATGCAGCTAAAGCAGTGTTAAAAAGGAAATTTATTCCAAGTCTTTGCTATTGTGAATAGTGCTGCAATAAACACATGTATGCATGTGTCTTTATAGCAGCATGACTTATAATCCTTTGGGTATATCCCCAGTAATGGGATGGCTGGGTCAAAAGCATTTCTAGTTCTAGATCCTTGAGGAATCGCCACACTATTTTCCACAATGTTTGAACTAGTTTAAAGTCCCACCAACAGTGTAAAAGTGTTCCTATTTCTCCACATCCTCTCCAGCACCTGTTGTTTCCTGATTTT
>NW_012114777.1:308344-316238 GCF_000951035.1 Colobus angolensis palliatus | reverse complement strand
ATGGATGCAGCTGGAAACCATCATTCTCAGCACACTATCACAAGAACAGAAAACCAAATACCGGTTGTTCTCACTCATAGGTGGGAATTGAACAATGAGATCACTTGAACGGAAGGGGAACATCACACACTGGGTCCTATTGTGGGGAGCGGGGGGAAGGGATAGCATTAGGAGGTATACCTAATGTAAGTGATGAGTTAATGGGTGCAGCATACCAACATGGCACATGTATACATATGTAACAAACCTGCACGTTGTGCACATGTACCCTAGAACTTGAAGTATAATAAAAATAAAACAATGAAATAAAAAATAAAAAGGAAATTTATAGCACTAAATTCTCATATCAGAAAGCTAGAAAGATCTCAAATTAACACCCTAACATCACAACTAAAAGAACTAGAGGACCAAGAGCAAACTCAAAAGCTAGCAGAAGACAAGAAATAACCAAAATCAGAGTGGAACTGAAGGAGATAAAGACTTGAAAAACCCTTCAAAAAATCAATAAATTCGGGAGCTGGTTTATTGAAAAAAACAAAATGACATAGATAGACTGCTAGCTAACCTAATGAAGAATAAAAGAGAGAAGAATCAAATAGACACAATAAAAATGATAAAGGGGATATGACCACTGACCCAACAGAAATACAAAGGACCATCAGAGAATACTATAAACACCTCTATGCAAATAAACTAGAAAATCTAGAAAAATGAATAAATTCCTGGACACATACACCCTCTCAAGACTGAACCAGGAAGAAGTTGAATTCCTGATTAGACCATTAACAAGTTCTGAAATAGAGGCAGTAACAAATAGCCTACCAACCAAAAAAGGCCCAGGACAGATGGATTTACAACTGAATTCTACCAGAGGTACAAAGAGAAGCTGGTACCATTTTTTCTGAAACTATTCCAGACAACTGAAAAGGCGGGACTTCTACCAATGGAACAGAAGAGAGGTCTCAGAAATAAGACTGCACATCTACAACCACCTGATCTTTCACAAACCTGACAAAAACAAGCAATTGGGACAGGATTCCCTATTTGATACATGGTGCTGAGAAAACTGGCTAGCCATATACAGAAAATTGAAACTGGATCCCTTCCTTACACTTTATACAAAAATTAACTCAAGATGGATTAAAGACTTAAATGTAAAACCCAAAACTACAAAAACCCTAGAAGAAAATCAGGCAATACCATTTAGGACACAGGCATGAGCAAAATTTCACTGAGAACATCAAAAGCAATTGCAACAAAAGCAAAACTTGACAAATGAGATCTAATTAAACTAAAGGGCATCTGCACAGCAAAATAAACTATCATCAGAGTGATCAGACAACCTACAGAATAGGGGAAAAATTTTGCAATCTATCCATCTGACAAAGGTCTAATTTCCAGAATCTACAAGTAACTTAAACATATTTACAAGAAAAAACAAATTACCCCATTAAAAAGTAGACAAATGACACGAACAGACATTTCTCAAAAGAAGATACTTATGCAGCCAACAAACATACGAAAAAAAGCTCAACATCACTGATCATTAGAGAAATGCAAATCTAAACCACAATGAGATACCATCTCGTACCAGTCAGAATGGCTATTACTAAAAAGTCAAGAAACAACAGATGCTGGTGAGGCTGTGGAGAAATAGGAATGCTTTTACACTGTTGGTGGGAATGCAAATTAGTTCAACCATTGTGGAAGACACTAGTGATTCCTCAAAAACCTAGAACCAGAAATACCATTTGACCCAGGAATCTCATTACTGGGTATATACCCAAAAGAAGACAAATCATTCTATTATAAAGATATATACATATATATGTTCATTGCAACACTATTCACAATAGCAAAAACATGGAGTAACCCAAATGCCCATTAAATATAGACTGACTGGATAAAGAAAATGTGGTATATATACCCCATGGAATATTATGCAGCCATAAAAAGGAATCAGTTCATGTCCTTTGCAGGGACATGAATGGAGCTAGAAGCCAATATCTTCAGCAAACTAACACCAGAACAGAAAACCAAATACCACATGTTCTTACATGTTCTTAAGTGGGAACTGAACAATGAGAACACATGGACACAGGGAGGGGAACAACAGACACTGGGCCCTGTCAGGGAGAGCATCAGGATAAATAGCTAATGGGATAAATAACTAATGCATGTGGGGCTTAATACCTAGGTGATAGGTTGATTGGTGTAGCAAACCACCATGGCACACATTTACCTATGTAACAAACTTGCACATCTTGTACATGTATCCCAGAACTTAAAATAAAATTAAATTTAAAAAATAAATAAAAAGTAAAATAAAGCAAAAAATAGGCCAGATGCAGTGGCTCATGCCTGTAATCCCAGCACTTTGAGAAGCCACAGTGGAAGGATTGCCTGAGCCCAGGAGTTCAAGACCAGCCTGGGCAACACAGTGAGACCCGTTCTGCACAAAAAATCAAAAAATTCCTGGGCATGGTGGTGCATACCTGTGGTCCCAGCTACTTCCAGCTACTTGGGAGGCTAAGGTGGGAGGATTGCTTAAGCCTGGGTGTTTGAGGCTGCAGCAAGCCATGATTGGGCCACTGCACTCCAGCCTGGGCAATGGAGCAAAATGTGGTTAGATTCTGGATGAGTTTTGAATGTAGAAATGACAAAAATTGCTTAGTAAGTTGGATGTAAGGTGTGAAGAAAGTGAAGAGTGGAAGATCACTCCAGAATGTTAGGCCTGAGCTACCTAGATGGCCATTAACTGTGATGCAAAGCATTGCAGAAGAGGCAAGCCATGGAGGGAAGTGAGGGGAGAGAGGATGAAATCAGGAAGCAGGGCATGGACACAGTAAGTCTGAGAAGCTAACTTAGAACATACGGTATCCCTATCTGACAGTCAAACATTCCCCACTCAAGTACTTGGCTGGGGAGGGCCAGTGCCATCACCATTAACCTGTGTGAGCCTCAGGAGGTACACTGACATTTTTTGATGAATTTTCAATTCTAATAGTGTTAACCCAATCCAGCCCCAAGCTTTCAGCCTGTAAATGACTGAAAACTCTGCTAAGATTGCTTGAAGATATTTATAAAACAGCATTTGGATATTACAGAAGAAAAACAACGTCGTCTCAGCTTGAATGTGAACAAGTGTGCATGGCCACCATCCATTGGGAGATTTAACACTTGATGGAGACTGGGCGGCAGGAAGGACTCACTCAACCTCAAGAACAGGGCAAGATCCCACAGACGCATAAGTCAGTTTGCTATGTTCCGAGTGTGCCATTTTAATAGATTTTGATGTGCAGTTAATTTTAAAACTCTGATTTGTTGTATGCTTGCTATTTTGCTTCCTGCTTTGAAAATTACATGTTTGTTTCAAGACAACCTGGATGGAGTCCACCTTAATGTCATTGATAAGCAATGCACACGCCTGTCACGTTTTCCATTCACTCAACACTGGCTGACTGGCTCTGCTGAAGCAGAGGAAGTTAATGCAATAATATCATGAAGAAGACAGAGGAAGCCTGTACAGGGAGGTAATTATCATCAACTAGGGAAAGCCTAGTTCTTGGTATGCAATTATTTCAAGGAAAGAAGAAAGCACTGACTTCTGCCTTGTGACCTGCTTCCCTTCTCAAGTTTGACCAAAGGAGAAATGGCCTTCCAAAACACCAGGAGTGAGCAGCTGTGGTAGGTAGCTCATTGTTAGTAGATATTTTTTTGAGATTTTTGAGGTGGATTGTCATCATCACTCCCTCACTTAGTTAGCATTTTGGGTTTTTTTCCCTTCTTTTTTTCCCCACTGGAAATTACTTTTAGAAAATGTATTGGTTATTTATTACTAGCATAAGAAATTTGCTCAAAGTTAGTGGCTTAAAACAATACAGATTTATCATCTCATAATTCTGTAGTTCAGGTGTCCAAACTGGGCCTCATTTTCTTTCTATTTATTTGTTTGTTTATTTATTTTTTGAGATGGAGTCTCGCTCTATTGCGCAGACTTGAGTGCAGTGGAGCATTCTCAGCTCACTGCAAGCTCTGCCTCCCGGGTTCAAGCCATTCTCCTGCCTCAGTCTCCTGAGTAGCTAGGACTACAGGCATCCGCCACCAAGCCCAGCTAATTTTTTGTATTTTTAGTAGAGACAGGGTTTCATCATGTTAGCCAGGATGGTGTCGATCTCCTGACCTCGGGATCCGCCTGCCTCGGCCTCCCAAAGTGCTGGGATTACAGGCATGAACCACCGTGCCCAGCCAAAAATTTTTGAAACTCAGGAAGACCTGCAAAACACAGTGGAAATGTACCTAATTAAAATTTTGTTGGACCAGTTTCATTTTCTTGGTCTGTTGCAAAACAAATGATTAAATGTAAGTGCAAACAACACATCTTCCTGATGATATTGGTATATTTTTTTCCTTTAAAATTAAAGTAATTATTTGCTTATGAAGCAATTTGTTTCTGCAGTTCATCAACTGTAGTCTTGATAGCCTTAGAACCCAAATCATTTAATACACTTTGCAAAGGCTTATTCGTCTTAGCTGAGACACGGTTGTTCTCAATTACATAGTTTTCATGAATTATTCTGGACTCTAAATAATTTTGGATGTCTCCAGTGAATATACTTTCTTTATAAATTCTCTGATTACATCTGTTTATGTTCTGAATGCCAGCCCAAACAATCTCTCCCTCTCCTCTCCATTTCCTTACCCACCTCCCCCCACCACCTCCTCATACACACACTCCTGCCACTCTCCGCTCTGAAATCACTTCCAAATACAAGAGGTTTAATGCAGTCTCTCTTCAGAGTGCCTCCACTGTTCCAAACCCCTTGGTCACTCATTTGATAAGCCTCTTCTTAAAAAGATGTTGCCTGTCACCACCCACATCCAATCTATCCCAATTTCCCATGTGAAACTTTCTCTAACCCTTCCCCTACTCCATATCTTTCCCAGTGCCATCATCTCTCACATTAATAATTGCAATAATCCCTTATCTGTTTTCCCTTTTACCATCATGATCATCTTAAATTTATCCCCATTCAATTTCCAGAGTTATTGACTGAAGCAGAAACCTGGCTAATTCATTCAACCATTAAATCTCTTTGGCCTGTCACTCACAGAGTAATTTTTTAAATGTTTGGAATCTTAAAAGATTCTGGGGAAGAACATCTTGGGGTTCAAAAACAGTCAAGAGTTGGGGGTGGCAGCTGGGGGCCACGAATATCCTAGACCCCTTTTGACTTGAAGAAGTCCTCTTTTTTTGTTTTGTGGTTTATATCTAAAATTTCACTGAAGAGAATGAGTTACATGGATTAAAACAGTTTGAGAACCTGGCTACTGGCTGAAGTACACACCCTCAGGAATCCATGGCCGAGTCCTGTCCTGACCACTTTCTGACTCATGCACCGACTAGTAACACGCAGGGGAAGGGCTGATACCTTCCTGAACATGCTGTGGTTCTTTGTGCGTCTCAGCTTCTGTCAGTGCTGTTCCCTACGTCCCTGCCCTTCCCTCGTTTTCTCAATCCTCATGTGAGCATGAACTAAGATGTATCCCTTCCAGACAGGCTTACTGGAAGCCCTGAGTTGTGTAATGGTGTTTGAGTCTTTGCTTCCACTTTGTATCATGCTTTGTCATTTTTGGCTGGATGCTGGACATTGTGTATTAAAATTAGTAGATCTTCTGAAATTAAATGTGTTTTCTTCCTTCTGAAATGATTAAGTTTTATTCTGAGAGGCAGATAGACAACAAGCAGATTACCTACTAGCTTTAAGTTTGTTAGGGTTGATCTATTTCTGTGGCGCTTCTGTGATGTCAACTGAGAACCTGGGGTGTTGACCAGGGTTCTTCTATTTTCAAGAGAACTTGAACTGTACCTCTGTCCTCCAAGCACCTTGTGGCTGCTAAGATATCTGCTCAGTACTTTATTGGCCCATTTACTGTTTTCTGCAGGATCTCTTGGAGGTTTAAATTGAATAGCTTAGGAGTTGGTTAACACCTCAAAGGGAGATTGCACACAGATTTGGGGGCTCACTTAGCTGAGTTTCCCTCTTTTCCTGTATCCAGGCTCAGCTTCTTTGACGATCTGGATCCAACCTCTCCCCTCAACCTAGCAGAACTGCAAACTTCTGACAAAAATCTTCCATAGCATTATGACTTAACAAGTACTCTCAAGGAAGACGCAGGGTAAATGGAGCTTGCCTCTGTGTGTCTGCCTGCTCTCAGGGACTATAACGTTTTGAGTCCTGCCAACTTGATTGCTCTCATGCTTTTCAACAGCAACCATAATTTCGTGTATTCTTTACAGTTTTTATAGTTGTGTTTTGTACGAAGCCTATCGAATGCAAGCCACTTCATCATGATCAGAGCAGGAAATGCATGTGTTTAGCTTTGATTCGCATATGATGTTATAAATTAGTTTATATTATCATATCCATTGTTATATATTGTGTTTATCACATCATCCTTGTCTATAGGCACAAAAGTAGGCTTCAACTATATAAACAAAAGCATGACAAAAAGATAACGGCCTTGTTAGTAGAATCAGAAATCAGTGAACTCAGGGTTTCTAAAATTCCCCTTTACACAGAGTAAGACTGGCTTCAATGCTAATCTAAAGACAGAGCCAAAAGGTGAAAAGTATCCCAGATATTTGGATTGGTGCTAGACTAATACACATACCTAATGCACACACACACACACGCACACACATACACACGCCTGCACACAAACACACTTCTTTACTTGCTACTTCTCCAAGATAGTAGAAATTCTAATTTATCACATTTTCATAGTTTATGTGGTCCATCCTTTATTACTTCTTTATTTTTTACAGTAAATATTCTCCAAACTGTCCATTTCTTTTTTTCACTGGTAAATAGGTTTGTATGTACTATTTTGGAAAGATTCCAAATGCTAGGGGAAATTAAGGCAAATTGTTTTTCTTTACTCTTCATTTTATAAAACCTATACTATATATCATTCAGCTCTATTGTATCATACTGACAGCATAATGACTTCCTTAGAAAATCAAGTTGACTTTCATCCCAAATCTTTAATACATCATTAAGACTCTATATCAAGACCTACTATATCTTTAGAATTTTATCCAAATCAGTGGCTTAGTATTACAGAAAGATGCCAGGTAGGTCAAAAAGTGCTCAAACCAGGAAGTCTAAGATCCTGGACCCGTTTCCATTAATCAAACACCAACACCAAAGAAAGAGTTCACAACAACAATATCTTGCATTCCTCTTGTCTGAGGCGTCATTGCTGACTGATTTTTTTTTTTTTTTGGTCACTGAGGTGACCAAAACTCTCTGCCATTGTTCAAGATAAAGAAAACATCATTTAATTACTGTATATGACCCCCTTTAAATATTTTTCCACTGAACCTTGCAAAAAAGATCATAATAAACCATAGTTGTTCTTGCTTCATCTTAAAAGAGGGTGGAGAAGGACTATGGTATTCATGATGATGTAAAGGTTATGAAACACTGTTTAACAGTAATGGGTTCTCTAATAATGATCTAACACAAAAACTATAAAACAAATAGCTTAGTTGGGGTGAGGGGAACACGAATTTTAAAAAGTAGAAGAAAACATAGTTTTATACACAAATGAGAGAAAAATTTTCAGATAGAAAACATCACTGGTGTCATCAGTTTGCTCTGATCATAATTTAAGGAAAAAAATTGCTTAAGGAAAAAATTTAAGTAACTTTATACTCTCATTTCTTGGATGTTGTCATCTCCTCCAGAAACCCAAAGATATGTTAGAGTTAAAGTTTCTTTAAAAATAAACTGATTGGAATAGTTTCAGAAGGAATGGTACCAGCTCCTCCTTGTACCTCTGGTAGAATTCAGCTGTGAATCCATCTGGTCCTGGACTTTTTTTGGTT
>NW_012114777.1:271758-305634 GCF_000951035.1 Colobus angolensis palliatus | reverse complement strand
TTGATGGGTGCAGCACACCAACATGGCACAAGTACACATATGTAACAAACCTGCACGTTATGCACATGTACCCTAGAACTTAAAGTATAATAATAAAATAAATAAATAAATAAATGAACTGGAAAATGTACTCTGTCCACAGTAGACAACACCAATGTTTTAAAAACTAGATTATGGCAATTCTTCATTGTTCATTTCCTTTCACACTGCTCATGGCTCTCTAAAGTGGTCCCTGCCCCTTACTTTTCTTTGCCGTGTCAGATGTGCAAGGGGCTCCCTGGCATCTGCTGCCTACCCCTGGTCTCCTCCCAGATGCACTTCCTGGCCTCTGAGATAACAAGTATCTTCTCCTCCCACCCGGTTCCCTGACCAAAAACCGAACCTATTCTCCACTGCCTAAACAGTTTCTTCCCATCTTTTCCAATTGCATAGAAGAAAATCTACCTAAGCCCTAGTGACTCTTCCAGTTTTTTTCTCTAATATTCTTTAATATGTAAAATTGGATGGTTTTTCATTTTCAGAAAGACTTTGTGAAATCATGTGTTTCATAAACTTTGCCTTGATTTCCAAATGAAATTATGTACATATAATTCACTGTGGAAAATAGGTTTATATATAGTATTCTGGAAAGACTCCAAATGCTAGGGGAAATTAAGGTAAGTTGTTTTTCTTTACTCTTCATTTTATACGATCTATTCTGTATCATTCAGCTGTGTTGTATCATGCTGAAAGAAATATGGTATGGAACAACAGATCACAAAGAAAACCTTTGGCAGGAAGAATGGATCTAGAGCACCTAACATAGTACTTTGCATAAAAGACCTCAAATAGCTGTGGGATTCAAGGGTGTTGAAGTGTGAGCAAGTTTCATCTTGGGACACTTTGGGTAGTGTTGTACAAATCCCAATATATACTGGGAATAGTTATAACTTCACAAGAAAAATGCATTTTTGATCTTAGTAATAATAGTAATATATATTTGGTGCACGGTTTTTCGACACACACAAAGATTTTTATCTGTCCTGGATAGTTTAACTTTCAGAAGCAGTATACAATCATTATCACCATCTACATCATCAAAGGAAGTTTAGAGAACCCAGCAATGTGCTGGCTCTGAGCATCTCAGCTGCTGGTCAGGCAGCGATGGTGCTGGCACTCAGCACAGTCAGGCCAGTGAGAAACACTTCCAGGCAGGGGTCCATGACCTTGCAGTCCCCTCCAAGGAAGGTGCTGGTGTCACCTCAGCCTGCAGCCAAGGAAAAGGATCTTGGCAGAGATCCAAAGATTCAGCTCAGGTCACAGAGGTTGGGGACCACATTTGTGTCTGCTTTGGTTTCAGTTCCCAGGTGACATGGAGGACAAAGTTTGGATGTCAAGTCAGATGAATTTTTGTGAAATACTCCTCTGAGTATTTCTGTGAAACCTAAGTTAAAAACATAGTTCTTTAAATAAATAAACAAATATTTGTTAGATACAAACTGTAGCTAACATGTCCTGAAATTTCACTAGGTGCCTCCTAAGATCGACTCATTTAATTTTCATAACCACCTCATAAGGTCTGTTCTGGCTGCCATAATAAAATACCATATATTGAGTGATTTAAACAACACGTAAGTATTTCTCACAGTTCTGTAGTCTTGGAAGTCCAGGAACAAGGCATTTGCAGATGTACTTCCTGGTGAGGGCCCAATTCTTGGTCCTTGGGGTGTCCTTGCATGGTGCACAGATGGAGGGAAAAAGAGAGGGAGGAGGGGGAGACAGAGAAAGAGAGAGAGAGAGAAAGCTGTCCTTTTATAAGAGCAGCAATCCCATCTTGAGGGCTCCACTCTCATGACCCAATCACCTCCCAAAGGCCTCAGCTCCACATTGGCGGTTAGGGCTTCAATATATGAATTTGCTGGGAGATGTCAATATTCAGTCCATAACATGAGGTGTGTCTACTGTTACTCTCATTTTACAAATAGGGCCCGTGTTTCCCAGACAAGAACACTGAGGTACAGAGAGATGAGATTCCTTTCCCATTGTTCACACAGTCTCTGTGTGGTAGAGGCTGATGTGAATTCCATCAATTTTCAGTGCCCGTATGTGCCCACTCTACTACATGGTCTCCCTTCTACAGGGTTTGCATGCAGGCTGGTCTGCTGGCATGTCCTGGCTCTATTTCTCAGTAGCTGTACAGCTAGTCAGTTTCTTCGAGTAACTGAAGGTCAGTATCCTCAACTGGGTATAGCAGAAGATGATAAAACCTATCTTGTGTGTAATTTCAAGTCCTAAATGCAACAATGCACATAAAATGTCTAACATAGTCCCTGGCTCATTGTATGTGCTCAATAAAAGTTAAAGATAATTAGTAAGACCTTCAATAATAAATACTGAATAAAAGATAACAATTGTTATGGCTGTCATTACACCACATCATCTCTTAAATTTAAGAGATACTCTTCTAGCTTGCCCTGCACTGTTCTGGAAAAAACTGGAAAAAGGGCCAGGCACAGTGGCTCATGCCCGTAATCCCAGCACTTTGGGAGGCCGAGACTGGAAGATCATGAGGTCAAGAGATGGAGACCATCCTGCCCAACATGGTGAAACCCCGTCTCTACTAAAGATACAAGAAAAAATTAGCTGGGTGTGGCGTTGCACCCCTGTAGTCCCAGCTACTTGGGAGGCTGAGGCAGGAGAATTGCTTGAACTCGGGAGGCGGAGGTTGCAGTGAGCCGAGATTGCACCACTGCACTCCAGCCTGGGGACA
Source organism: Colobus angolensis palliatus (assembly GCF_000951035.1). Classification (NCBI taxonomy): domain Eukaryota; kingdom Metazoa; phylum Chordata; class Mammalia; order Primates; family Cercopithecidae; genus Colobus; species Colobus angolensis. Next base: position 302,885 of record NW_012114777.1, on the reverse strand, counting down.
GAGCAAGATTCTGTCTCAAAAAAAAAACTGGAGAAAGATGGAAATATTAATATATATACACAATACACTACAAATATGTATATATTCATTGTTAAAATATAAAATATTCTATTTAATATAGAAATACGTGGAGTAAAAGTGACAATCTCCCTTATGCTCCCTCTGTTCCATTTGCTTCCCCAGTGATAAGTGCCTTCACTACAGAGAATATGATTAGGCATAATTTCGGGGAAAGTGGAATATTTTTCCATATAGCTTTAAAAATTTTTGTGAAGTAACTTTGAAAATGACTACTCAAGTGCAGCTAGCTAATTTTTTCAGACACTGTGACATTCAGCTTCCTAGTGAGTTAAACAAAAATAGCAGAAGCAGTTAGAAATTTCACTTTTCTCAAGGCTGTACAAAAAAGCGACCGTAGAGTTTCTCCTCAGATTAATTCCACAAGCATTCAGGAAGGCCACTCTACAATTCAAACTTAATCATTATGGTTTCAAATGCAATCCCATTCAAAGTTACTTAAGGGAGAGTCATTTACCAGAGCAAAATATCAGGATAAAATCAGCAATAGTCAAGACTGGAATCCCGCCTTCCAGTGCTGAAGCCGTGCTTGTCTTCCATAATTCCTTGAAGACAGACTTCCCAAACTGGGTGAGGATTATACCCAGATGTCAAAAGGCAGAGTGTACATGGTGAGTGTATTAGAAATGGTGAGATAATAGGTGGCAGAAAGGAAATTTTTGCCCTACTGGCCTCTTAGTTTTCTCTCTTCTTTTCTCTGGTGATAAGAAAGTCTTTCTAATATAGAACACAGAAGCCGCAATTTTGCTGGCAATTTATGCTTTGACGTTATGCTGTGAGAGGCAGGCAGTGTTAACAGGTGAGAGGCTTGTTTGTATCTTAGACCTGCCATGCCAAAGAATGTAAAAGGCCTGCCTCTTACAGCTGCCCTTTCTTCGTGGATCTGGTACCACAATCAACATGATTTTAAGACTTTTTAGAACCCCATTGGGCTGGAGCCAAGACCCTGGAGAAGCGAACTGACGAGTAGAAGAGATCAAAGCAAACGAAGGTGAGAATAGGAAGAGGAAGACAGGCAAGGGACCACCCAACCAAAAGATATCCTGAAACAAGGAAGGAAACCTTGGGGCCTCCTCTGTGCTTGGAATATTCAGAGTCAGCTGGTTTTCTCTTGGGGTAGACTTGGCCTGAATGCCTTTCCAGACACTGTAGAGCATCACTGAGGAGCTACATTTACAGTACCCTTTACAATCCTGCCCACAAACAGGTAATGATTCCTGTGGTCTGAACTTCAAACTGATATGAAGGACAACTGATCTCTGTATGAGATAAAATGCATTAATTCTCAGTGGCAAGCTGCCGTTGAAAAACTTGGAAATATTAAAGAAGCAGGTAAACCTACAATCACCTGAACAAATGGTCACTCTGTGCTGATGGTCTATGTTAAATAAGACACTTGGTGCTTGGGGAAAATGAGCCATGTTTAAGATACAGAATCAACCGTACAAATAAAAGGCAAATGTGTTGCTCATGGATAAACATCATATAAGCTGTATCCCACCGTGTGAATATCAATTTGGCCTGTTTCTGCCTAGAGATAGAGTAAGGGCATTTGTAGACACAGCATGTGTGCAGGAAAGTTAACATAGTAGGGCTAACGTCTCTCCTTTGAAAGGCCCACTGGCAAGGCTGGCCTTTGCCTGGTGTCTGGGAACTGAGAATTGGGAGTGTTCCTGCAATTCTTGAAATGATACCAACAAGCTCAATGTACCTAAACTGTTTGTACAGACGATGTGGTTTGTGCTGAACACCTGTTTTCCTTCTGGAAGTCTAGAATTTGGTTATGTCCTAGGCAAGGGTTGGCTGTAAGCCCAGGACCCAGTAAAATACCCCTGGGCTCTGAGTCTCAAATGAGCTTCCCTGATTGGCAGCATTTCCCACGTGGTGTTAAAGCTCATTTCTGAGGAGTCAAACACACCCTGTGTGACTCCACTGGGAAAGTACCCTGAAATCTTGTACTTGGTTTCCCCTGACTTTCCCCCAATGTCCTTTTCACTTTGATGATTTTCCTTGAGCCCCGCTTCTGTAATCCATCTTAGCCATGAGTACAGCTATGAGCTGAGTCCTATGGATCCTCCTAGCAAATCGTCAAACCTGGGGGGTGTTTTGGGAATTCATGGCCCACTATGACACTTAGATTTCTGAGAAGCTACATCTTTATGTTTGGCAAAGCATCTTTGAAATTTCATATATAAGAAGAAAACTTTATGTGCCAGATAGTCGCTACTTCCCCATCCTCTGTCCCTGCTAAGGGACGCGGCTGTGCCTCTAACAGGCCTGGCAAAAGCCTTGCCCATAGGGCATGTTTGGGCAGTCCTACCACTCCAAACAGCCCGCAGCTCACTCACCTAAGGGTGGACACCTGACTCAGGCTGAGTCCATCAGATTTTCTTCCCCCAAATTTGAATGAGGGTGCTGAGAGGCTGAGTCTACCAGTTAGACCTTGGAGAAAAGCTGACGATCATGATCGTTTTCTTTCTGCTTGTCTCTACACTGCCTAATGGAATAGTGCAGTTTAAGTGTCTGCCTTAGAAAGGGCTTCATTATCCCTCAACTTGCTTCTGCTCCCCTGCTTTGCAGAATGGTTCCTCCTTGTATTTGCCCAATTTAATATTCTTTACATATCAGTGAACTTGCCTATTCAAAATCTCTCCCCTCTCCTCTGTGGAGGGCCCATGCATACGTTGTTTCTCCTGGCACCCTTGAGGCCGAGTACTGGGTCAAACTCTATTAGGAACTAAATAAATGCTTGACAGTAAATGATTGAATAATGCCTGTCCTCAGGGCTCATCCTGGGTGAAACCCTGGCAAGGTTTGTTTTTACTACAGAAAAAAAAATCCCAAGATTTCTTCACCTCTGCAGTGAATTTCCTTCATCTGTACATTTGGTGTAAGAGATTTTATTAAAGGTCAGACTTAAGGTGTTAAATTTTTTTTCAGAAAAAGAAGTGAGCTGAAGTCTAGCAGCACAAAACTTATACTATGGACAGGAAATATTTCAGCTGATACACTAGGTAGAGTCAGTGTTGGAGATTTTCAACCCTGTGAAGTATAGCTAGTAGCTTTTAAAACAAGCGAAAAAATAACATATTAGAGAATATACAGATCTAGCATTTACAGAGAGAGGGTGGCTTTTTGTAAATTTAAGTTCATAAACTAAATTATCTGGAATTCTTTTACATGCCTCTGCTGATTACAATGGAATGGTAATCAGTGTGTCCAATGTGTCAGGCTCCATCCTAAAATTTACCAAGAAAAGGCATCTAAACTGATAAATATGGGTGTCCTATGGTGTCAGGGGCAGCTATCTAACCAGGCAAGCAGGAAATGCAGGGCAGCCTCACCTACCCTTGCCAGGAGAAACTGTGCTTTTGATTACATGGAAATCCAGAACCTTGGCTTCTAAGTCATCACTCAGAGGAGTGAACCAACTATATTATGTAGAAGTTGTCTTCATAAACCTTTAACTTGCAATTCTGTTCTTGCCCCTGTTGGATTATTTTAATTCTCTTTTGCACTTTTATTTCTTCATTCATCATTTGTTTGGCTCTTGTTAACAACCAGGTAGTGCTTGGGACACTGGAGTTATAGCACTAAACAGGACAGACACTCCCTGAATGTTATGAGGCTTACTCTCTAGTAGAAAAAGATAGAAGTAAATAAGTGAAAAATAAGCAGGATTAACTTATAAAGAAAATTGAAAATTTTGATATAAAAATGTGACTTCTGAGACAAGAATTGACAAAATACTAATTTTCTAATATCCATAAAGAATTATAGGAGAGCATTGCTGTGTTCATCTCTGCTTAACATAATATTTCTAATAAGGTTTCATGGTTTTTACAATAACAGAGAACAGCTAATTGTACTTCAGCCATAGGCAAAATTGAGTTAACTCATGCTATGATTGTTAATCTTCTTAAGCAATTGCTTAAATATTAATTGATGGCAACGGGTCAGGATACAGAGTCATGCTGCCAGACTCCAGGGAGAATACAGTAACTTAATAGCAATTTGCCATCTAATATGATTAAATTTGACTTTCTATTCCAGAACCAAAGCAACATAATGCCTTCCTTTGCCACATTTAATGATATGTGTCTGAGAAATCCTGTTTATCATTACTGAGTTATTTCATTAAATTTATTGACATAACCTTTCCTTAACAATGAACACAATCAGTTATAATTACTTAGGATCTTTTTTCTTATAAAGTTTCAAAATTTCAGCTTGCATCAAATTATGTAATTAACATCAACAATAATATACAATGCCTGCTTCTACTGAAATAAAAATTTTAGTGAAAATGGGAATAGATGGTCTGTCCTAATGTAGTTTTTTTGCTATTATTAATGTTTTTCAGGAATAGCTCTCCACATTTAGAATTTTTATTACTTTATTTTTCATTACTCTGTAATGGAGAAGAGTGGGAAACAGAAGCGATCACAATCCCTTCCATCCCGCAGCAGTATGCGCTTCACCTGAGGCCACTGGACCTCCTGTGATGTGGCTGAACTCACTAAAATCTTTAATCTATTATAGAAGAGTGGAAAAGGGGTGGCCCTCCCAATTTCCGAAGTTATATTTGTCACCTATAACACATCACAAGCCTTGTAAGTTACATCAACACCATTTTCTACTGAAATCTGCCCTAATGTTTCAGTACCCTGGGAAGCCTGGAAATATGTTTTGAACATTTAGACACCTTTTCCCAAGGATAAGAACAGAATTCTAGTCTCCCAGGTGGCACTATTGGAGCTATCCTTGATTCTTCCCTCTCTTCTGCTCTTCATTCAGCCATTACGCCCTATTCCCTGCACAGTGGATCTCAGTTGCTTTTTTTCTTTGTTCTCATTTTCAGTGCTCCCAGTTTCTCCTCCTGCCTTCAGTCTCTCATCTTCAAGTCAACCTATGGGATGAAAAGTAAAAGGGAAGGCAGGCAAAGAACAGTGGAGTATTGCACTTCATTGAACAAAAAGAATTCTCTTAAGAATTTAGATAAATGCAGGACTTTGAGCCACAAGGAAACAATAAACACTTTCTTGTTAATGAGTAAGTGTGCGGCTGATGAAGTGGCCACAGATGTCCCTTTTCAGTCCTTAGTGTCACCCTCACGCTCTAGGAGGCAAAGTTCCAGTAAAAACAGAGACACTTAAACTGAAGCACAAAACAGATCCTGCCCAGATAAGAATGTGGCTCATCACTAGTGACAATAAAAAGAAAAACTGAGAGGTCTTTGCAAACAAAGAGGAAAACAATGCTATATCATTTATTCTAATTGAGGTTGAGCCAAACTCAACATTCTTATTAAAATTCCTTTTACATCTTTAAAATGAATGCTGCTTCCAAAGTTAGACAGAAATATGCCTGTAATTAATTTTCAAACATCAACAGGCAGATTATTGTTTGTGAATTATTCAATCCCATTTTTAAACCTGGTTTTGTCCACTATTTGTACACATCTCACAAAAAGAATTGAAGCCAGGAAATGGATGCATAATTCTGAAAGTTTCAATGGGGACATACATAGAGTTATATTGCTACATGAATATGTAGGATAATCTTCACTTTCAATTACTCATTTTTATTCATATTCTCCATTATTTCCGATAATTAACAATTGCTTTACAGTAATAAGCAATAGAGTAGCATTGAAGTGATCAAGGAATTAGTCCTTTTCTTTGACCAGAAGTGTGATTCTGGACAACTCAACTCATGGATTTGAGTCCTTTGCCATTGAAGTTAGGGCTGTCCACATGGGGTGGTTTGGATGGGCTGAGCCATGGCTGAAGGCAAAGGCAGGCATCTTCCTACAAGACAGTCAATGGGCAAGGTGTGGGCATGTGTAGATGGTATGTCCTCTATAGATGGCTGTAAAGCAAGTTCCTAACTGAGCTCTGCAGTGCAGGACTGCTGTGGAACTCACCACAATGGATACTGAATGATTGTGTCCACCCTGTAAATTCGTATGTTGAAGTCCCAACCCTGAAGCAACTGTATTTGCAAACAGGGTTTTTAAGGAGATATAGTTAAATGAGATAATAACAGCAGTGCCCTGTACTAGTCTGCCTGGGCTGCTATAACAAAACACCACAGGCTGGGTGGTTTAAATGACAGAAATTTATTTCTCAGAGTTCTGGAGTCTGGAAAGTACAAGATCAAGGTTCCAGCTGATTCCATTTCTAGTGAAGGCTCTCTTCTTACTTTGCAGATGGCCACCTTCTTACTGTGCCCTCATGTGGCAGACAGAGAAAGCTTTGGTGTTTCTTTTCTTCTAAGGATACTAGTCCTATTGGTTCAGGGCCACGTCCTTATCAGCTCCTTGAACCTTACTTACCTCCTTGTAGGCCTTATCTCCAAATGCAGTCAAATTTACAATTAGGGCTTCAATGTAAGAATTTTGGGAGGACACAATTTAGTTTATAGCAGGCCCTGACCCAGTAGAATTAGCGTCCTTATAAGAGGAGACACAAAAGAACTTGCTCTTTCTTGTTCTTTCCATGCATACACACAGAGGAGAAGCCCTGTGAGAAGTCAGGAAGAGAGCCCTCACCAGAAACCAAATCCATGGGAATATTAATCTTGAAATTCTAACCTCCAAAACCATGAGAAAATATCTGTTGCTTACACTACCCAGCTTATGTATTTTTTAATGGCAGCCCCAGAAGACTAATATATATATATGGGTGATTTTCTTGATTTATCCCAAGTGGTGGGTTCTGGCCATAGGTTATCTTACAGAGCTGCACAGTCTCTGATGCTGATGCCCTCTTCTGCCTGAGGTCCCTCATGATTCACATGTCCCTTGGTCTCTTTTCTCTTGTCTCTTTCATCTCCCAGCCCTTCCAAACTGGTCAACCCTAATCCCTTCCTCCAGAATAATCTGGTTGTCTATCAATTCTCTTAACTATTGTTTGTTTTTAACTGTATGTGACACATGCTTTTGTAGGACATTATCTTTTAATTAACACACACACCCTTTCCTCTAAAAAGAGGCTCTCTTTTGTAATTTGGAAAATCTCTGATGTATATTATATTGTCTCTCATAAAAATATTGACCCTTTTTTTGAGACAGGTTCTTACTCTGTCACCTACGCTGGAGTGCAGTGGTACACTCTTGGCTCACTGCAGCCTTGACTTCCTGGGTTCAAGTAGTCCTCTCACTTCAGCTTCCCAAGTAGCTGGGACTACAGGTGCGTGCCATCATGCCTAGCTAATTTGTGTGTGTGTGTGTGTGTGTGTGTGTTTGTAGAGACAAGAGTTTTGCCATGTTGCCCAGGTTGGTCCTGCCTGGGCTCAAGTAATCTGCCCTCCTCGACCTCCCACCATGCTGGGACAACAGGCATAAGCCACATAGCCAGCCAACTCTTTCTTTTTGCCCAGCCAACTCTTTCTTTTTGCATTTCTACTAGAAAAATACTCTTTCTCCCCAGCCCAACACATGTCTATGGCTAAAGAAAAAGGAGCGTCTCCATGAAGAATGCGTGAATAAAAATAGTACCTTAGAATATTTGAATGTTATTTCCTTTCTCCTAATACTTGAAAAAAAAACAAAACAAAAACAAAACCTGATCTGCAAAGACTTGCAGGCTAGAAGGGACAATACAGAAACACAGAAACAACTATGCCAAACAAAACGAGTGATTAATGCTGAAAAAGAAGTTCAATTACCCTAAAATAGGAAACTAATTAAGGTTAGGAAACTTGGGAAATGTTGCCTAGGAAATGTATTATTTAACTTACACTTTGAAGAATGAATAGGAGTTTGAAAATGGGACATGATAAAATAAGGCCTCCTAGGAGATAATACATATATAAGTGAAACTGTTCTTAAATATTTAAGGTGAAATGTTCCATAAATGTGCTTATTATAAATATGTCTATTCTTTTATTCAAAACAGTTTTATCTGGAATTTCACTTGGAAACAGTCTGTTAGTTGCTGTTTATGTTACTTATCACTTGTACTTGGAAGTTTAGAGAAAGCTCTTTACTTATTTAAGACATTCTTATTCAGGCATTTCATTATTCCATATTTCTTTTCTTCACATGCTCAGTAAATTAAAGTAAGATTTAACAGGCAGCCTATAAAATGGGAGAAAATATTTGCAAACTATGCATTTGACAAAGGTTTAATATCCAAAATCTGTAAGGAACTTAAACAACTCAACAAACAAAAAACAAATAACCCCATTAAAAAGCAGGCAAAGGATACGAACAGACACTTCTCAAAAGAAGACACACAAGTGGCCAAAACAAACATGAAAATATGCTCAACATCACTAATCATCAGAGAAATGCAAATTGAGACCATAGTGAGATACCATCTCATATCAGTCAGAATAGATATTATTAAAAAGTCAAAAAACAACAGATGCTGGAGAAGCTGCAGAGAAAAGGGATCATTTATCCACTGCTAGTGGGAAGGTAAATTAATTCAGCCACTGTAGAAAGCAGTTTGGAAATTTTTCAAAGAAATTAAAACAGAACTGTCATTCAAGCTAGCAATCTCAATCCTGAGTATATACTCAAAGGAAAATAAGTTGTTCTACAAAAAAACACACATGCCCTTATATGTTCATTGCAGTACTATTCACAACAGCAAAGACATGGACTAAGCCCACATGCCCATCAGTGGTGGACTGGGTACAGATAATGTGGTACATATATACATGGAACACTATGCAGTCATAGAAAAAGAAACTATGTCCTTTGCAGCAACACAGATGCAGCTGGAGGCCATTATCCTAAGCAAGTTAATGCAGAAACAAAAAAAAACAAATACCACATGTTCTTAGTTATAAGCGGAAGCTAAACACTGGGTACACATTGGACATAAAGATGGGAATGCTGCAGACCACTAGATGGGGGAGGACAGGAGGGGAGTAGGGGATGAAAAACTACCTGTTGGACACTATGCCCGTTACCTGGGTGCTAGGGTCATTTATACCCCAAACCTCAGTATCACGAAATAAACTCATGTAACAAACCTGCACATGTACCTTCTAAATCTAAAATGAAATTTGAAATTATGAAGAAAAGTAAGATTTGACTTCAGTAAAAGAGGAATTTTTCCACCTGTGCTCAAGATACTCTACCACAAACTTGTTTCAGGGAGGCAAGTCCTTGCTATCAGTTCTTGTTGAAATAGAATCTAAAGCTCGTGATCCAAAGACCGGAGAGACTCAGTCAAGTGATCTCAAGCAATGGGAGCAGGAGGATGGTTAATGGGAGATGATATGAGACAGGACCAAGGAAATCCCAAACAACAAGGTCCTAGGAAAAGCACACAATAGCTCTATATTCAGCTGCTCCACTGTCAAGGGCCTCAGCTATGCTCTAATGAGATGGCTCAAATTCTCAGACTCTATCCACAGCCTGCATCTGGTTTTCATGGTTGCTACTTCCTCATCACTTCAGCTTCCACATGACAACTTGTCTAGTTCCTGTCTACATCATAGACCCTTCTTGCTATCATGCTAACTTCTCGCCTCTATTTTTTCTCTTTAAATTGAATTATTGAGAGAAAAAATATATTTAGTTTTGCTAATCATTTTCTAACAGGTCTCATCTTGTTTTCCAGCCATACTCTACTGACAGCCAACCGTTGTGTGAGAAGTCTATTTCTGGTACCTTCAACTTGACTCTGGGTGGTGGGAAATAAGGGTCCCCTGGCCTTTACAGGGTTTTCTTTTTAGCAGAGGGGAGAGATTATTTCACTTGGAATGGAATTTAGTCTGAAAAGTGATTGACATCTTTGGCACAACAACAGAAATATTGAGTAACTAAGAATGAAACATTAAGCTTTTCTGTCTCCCGGATCTGGTTTCATTAAAGAAGCCAAAGAATTCTAACAGGAAACAAGTAAAGCTGCTCAATCGCACGCAAACATATGTCATCTTAACATCATCATAATTTGCTTCAAAGTCAACCTCTTTTAGGTTTAAATACAAAATTGGAGCTAGTATTGGGTGTTGTTTCTTGTTATTTTATATCAGTAAGTTCTAGCCAATATTGAGAGAGAGATACTGGGTTTCTGTGTTCTTTGCTTAAAACACAATCTGCTTTGTTTTTCTTAAACTTAGAAGGAAAGATTGCTCAAATTCCTTAGCAGTTCCCTCCCTCATGCTATGCATAATATTAAGTAAGTATACTACACATTTAGAGGGTAATCATGCCAGGGCTTGGCTTATTTTTTTTTAGTGATGTATTTTTACTTCATATTGAAATTTAAGAGAAAGTCTGCAGAATAAATATATTATGCATAGCAGGCTTTATATTTTATTTTCATTTTAGAAGAAGCTTTATATTGCTGCATTGCCAGAAGTAAAAGAGAATTGCATTTAGAATCAGAAACGTGAATTCATGAACTGATTTTGCCACTAACCTCTTCTGTGCCTGTGGCCATTTCCTGTGTCACCCCTTCCTCAACTCTACAATGACGGGATTGGACCAATTGGCCTGGGAGCTCACTTCCAACCCTGAGAGAGAGATTAATGTGGGCAAACAGATGAATTGCACCAGTTCTCCCAAGCTCTCTTGTGCAGCTCAGCTCACTGATGTATACATGTGAGGACGAGGAAGACTTCATTCTCAGAAGTCTATGATTTGTGTTATTGTACACATATTTTCAAAATCATTGCTGATTTTTGCTAAATGAAAGCCGCCAGACTTAAAAGCTACCTACTGTCCAATTCCATTTAAACAACATTCTGGGAAAGGCAAAAACTTAGATATGGAGAATAGATTAGTGGTTGCAAGTGGTTTAGGGATTGGGAGATATTTGACTACAAATGGGGAGCACAAAAAAATTTCAGGAGTTGTGGGAACTTTTCTGTCTTGACAGTGGCAGTTACATGACTATGCATATGTTAAAACTCACAATTATACCCCAATAAAGTAAGTTCTACTGTGTGTAAATTATGCAGTAAAGTTTATAAATTCATTCCTGGTCAATATTTCCTTATATGTAAATATCAATGTGTTAAAATTAATAACCCACCTTTGATACAAAGTGCTGTGCCCTCGCTGATAACACAGCTATTTTTTCTTTATCACCAGCCAGATGGTTTCATTTGTAGTGCTCTCCTAAGTCTCCAACACTGACCTATTTTTTAAGGCAGGATTTAGAATTCCTGCTGTTCAAGGTAATGAGGTAGAAACATCTTGCCTCTCAGGGAGTGAGTTTGGCTGACCAACGAGCCTGCCATTAGACTGTCGGCAATGACACTATAACCTCAAGCGCTGCCGATTTCCCACTCAGGCACAGATTGAATGCTGGAATGATTACCACAGGTGAAGACTGCTGATTGGGACCAAAGAGGAGAAAAACAGTAGTTAATAAAAGCAAAGTTTTTTTTCTATAATCAAAGTAAGAAGATGGTTCAACAAGAACAGAGAGTAGGAAGCTGCCTTTGGAATACTGATGTTGCTTTAAAGTTTTCAGAGGTTTTCAGAGTCGCTGTCACAGCATGGGAAGTGGGTGCCAATTTTGATGGAAGATTTAACCTTTTCCTGGAAAATCAGATGTTAAGGGTTAACTACACATCATATCCTGTTGCTCTGCCTTGTTGCTCTATAGCAAATCCTGTGTTGTCCAGTTAACTTTCCCTCTGAGCTCATCACACACTGTTCTTCCGTGGGATTTTGCCATTGTGTGACTGAATCACACTTAGACATCTATCCTGATTCATCATGGAATGCCCTGTGAAGACGTGAGAGAGAGAAGGAGGGAGGGAGGGAGAGAGATAGAGAGAGAGAGAAAAAAATAAGAAGACCCGTGTCTTTTCTCAACTCAGCTTCTGACTGGTTATAATTCTTGGGATGAATCCCTGAGTTTCTGTGAGTCCATTTTCCTATCATTCAAAATTGAAAGAAATAATAATTGTTGTGCTTCCTTGCAATATCTTTAAAAGTATATTAAAAATAGGCCATGTGTGGTGGTTCATGCCTGTAATTCCAGCACTTTGGGAGTGCTGGGAGTGCATGGAGGCAGGTGGATCACTTGAGGTCAGGAGTTTGAGATCAGCCTGGCTGACATGATGAAACTCCATCTCTACTAAAAATATAAAAAATTAGCTGGGAGTGGTGGCAGGTGCCTGTAATCCCAGCTACTTTGGAAGCTGAGACAGTAGAATTGCTTGAGCCTGGGAGGCAGAGGTTGCCATGAGCTGAGATCGCACCACTGCACTCCAGCCTGGGCAACAGAGTGAGGCTCTGTCTCAAAAATCAATCAATCAATCAATCACACCTTACAATTGTCACCTGCTTGTTGTTGTTGCTATTTCAACAGGTATTAAGAGTGATATGGAGAAAACAAAGTAATTCTCTCTGTCCCTTAGACTTGCCATGAAGAATCCGAACAATTGACCACACGCCCAGTGCTCCATTTTCCTTCCTTAGATTCAGGCCCCCGGACTGCACAACCATGCTACAGCAACAGCTCTAGTCTTGCAAGAGGATGTCTCCAGGCCTGCCACTATTTTATCACCCCCAAATCACCATTTTGAGATCCTAACATTGAGTATTCTCCTGACCTTCTCCTGCTGAAAATCCTTCCTGGGTTTTAGTTTGCCTGCCCAGGATAATACTCAAGCTCCTAAGTCATTTCATAAAGTCAGGCTCCTAAACCATTTCATAAAGTCAAGCACCTAAATCCAATAACAGTTATCTTTATTTCCTCTCATGTGACAGATTTTCCAAGAATCAGAATTATCTCTAATTCTCAGGGTTTCGTAAATGTTTTTTTAAAATATAGAATGTACATAAAATTAATAAGCATTCTAGCAATCCAGAAAATCCAGTTTTTAGACTTCAGATTTAATTTCCATAATTTGCCTTCCCATAGGCCTTTCACAGAAGCATTTACTCTGAAAAAAATCACAATCATGATTTATCTTAAATGCATCTTTATTCAAGTAATTTCTCATAATATTCACCAAATTCAAGATGAAGCACCAATTTGATACACTTAATTTGAATAATTGGGCACTCTTTTCAAGAGTAAATTTAGAGAGATTTTAATGCAGCAATTAATTTTTTACTGCCAAAAATATAGTTTTTCTTAAAAATTCATGTGTAAAAGACAATATAAATGAATTGCAATGTTAGACTCTAACCAAAGAATTTAGCTCTTTTTAAAATTGCCCTGATGAAAATTTATTTCATAAAAATTATATTTTGGGGGCTTTCTTTTTCTTTTAGATGTTTATTTCTCAAAATGATTTTCCAGACAAAACGAAATTGAGTGTGCCTTCTCCCTCTTTATGACAGTTACACTGAGTGAAAATGACAGTATTTATTAACCCTCTGGCCTCTCCTGGGCTGTCCTTTCTGAATCAATTGTCATGATTTACAAGGAGAACACTATCTTGATTTTCCACTTTTCCCTGGTTATTCTTTCAGTCCTAGTGAAAATTTTGCTTATATGGGAGATAATAACACTACCTCAGACAGCTCCCAAAACTAAGATCATTCAGAATTAACAGGAAGACATGTAACCCCAACTTTTTCTCTTGCCCACCGAAAGCAGGGGATTATAAAGACCAAAGCAAATTTTAGCCTCTCCCCTCAATTCCTTGTGTTTCTAGAGTTAGATATAGTATAGATTTAATACCTTGATCTGCACACCAGAGTAAATAATTTACCGTTTAATGACATTTAAAATTTTTGATATGTGATTTTCTAATTGTATATGAGTTGGCTTATCAAAATATGGTTAGCCATAAGATGAGTTTGGTTTTTGGTTTTTATTTGTTTGTTTTCAAATTATTTTCTTCTAAGTGCATGGGATTCCTTTCTAGTATGCCATAGAAAGAAGAGATTAATGATTTGCTTCATGCTGTGCTACAGTTGGTTTTAAAAATGTTTTAGTTGGTGAAGACATAATGTAATGTATCAGCTTAGGTCCTCTGAGAAGTAGACACTAAGGCAGAATTGCAAAACATGCAGAACACTTATGGGGAGGTGCCTGTAAAGGAGAGAGAAAGAGGTAGTAGGTGAGGAGAGTGGTGATGGACACCCATGAAAGCATCAGACTGTGGCGCTTCCCTGTGAAGGTGTTAGCCAGGCTGAAGGGGAGCCCCTGAGCTTAGAAGGGCATCATATCAGGAGGAAAAGACTTGGCTCTGACACTCTTATCTCATTCAGGTATTTTCTGGGAGCAACCCACAGGAAGTATGGCTTTGGCATGAGCCATAGCAGGTTTAAGGTATAAGAGCTCACAATGCACCTTGCAGGAAATTCTTTTGGATGGAGATTAGAGCGGTATATCTTCATAGCCACTGCATGTGCCCAGAAAAGTCATATGCGATGGCCATCAACGGGAAGTAATCCAAAATATTTCATTATATTCTTTCTTCATTAGCTGAACAAGGCTCTAAGGAACCATCTTAAGAAAAACCGTGTCATAACTGGCTTAGAGTAAAGAATTTTTGTCCAAGAATTTAAGTCATGTTTTGCTCATGACTTAAGTCAATGTACAAAGCTAACCAGATAGGTCCACAGGCTTAAAGCATATTGAGTCTCTAAATGTGAACTGAAATCCATTATATTTCTTAAACATAATCTTTATGTTAGAGTATGTGTGGGCAAAGAGCAGTACATGTACTTAATAATATTACATAATGTTTGTTTTTTTATATAATTTTATCACATTAAGAGTATAGTCCTGGATAGACATTTAGCAAATGACCATCATAATTTGGGCTATTCAGACACTCGGGACAGGTCAAGAATGAAAAAGTAGAGGAAGCTTATGTAAACTGAGGCAGACTTGTTGGGATGGGAGAATGGGTCATGGAAAAGAAAAGAAAGTCCAGGTCAAAAAATAACAAAAGGGTCAATGAGGGACCTAAGGAGAGATCCATTTGCTACAACTGGGCACAGAGTGGGATCTTAGTCACAGTCAAATGACCTAATTGCAGGAATTGAGTCACCAAGTCAGAGAAGAAAAAAAAAGCAAAATCAACCTGATGTGATTCAGAGGTCCAAGAAGTGTATACCATTCCTTCTGTCCAGAGACAGGATCCATCTTAGAGTCTGCATTTGGGGACTGATGGTCTCATTCATGAATGTCAGAGGAAAGGAGAAAGTGGGAAGAGATGAATCAACAAATCACTGCACAACTGGATGAGCTGTCCACTAGGCTAGGAGACAGAAGTATAAATGTATTCTAAGATTTGTCAGCCTTTATTTTTTATGAGACTTTCTACGTAACTTGACAAGTCAAATTATATTCATCATCAATTTTTAAGCTTATTTCAGTGATGTTGAATCTTTGCTCTGCCCCAAATATCATAGAGATGAGTAATATACATGAGTTGTATGCCTAACTGGAAGGAGAGATACCCAGCCTAGAAGGGCCGACCGGGGGGTTATCAAGCTCCCTTTTCCTAGGTATCCACAAGGCAGGACAGAAATGGCTTTCCTAACACCAGAGGGGCCAAAAGAGGCTGAATGGCTGGAGTCCTTAGGGAAATTTACAGAGGTGAAGGGATATTAAAAAGAAATCTTTGATAAGATTTGGAGACTGAACATGGGGAAAAAGGCTACTAAGTTTCCTCTTAAATGATGACCGTCCACCTGTGATTTTAAGCATCTCTTTTACTCCACTGTGGCCTAAGATTCTGGCACAATGAGAGTCAAGTTAGATTTTTTTAAGCCAAGTAGTTGAAATTAATAGAAGTCTTAAAAGCATGGAAATTAGGCCTACTTCCCCAAATGGCATAATTGAAGTAATTCCACTTATTTTTTGAGTAGAGTATTCAGTGTGAAAACACAAAACAAAACAAAAAGAAAGCCATTTCATTGGTGAAGGCATAAAGTAAGTCTGTTAAGAGACCAGCAAGGACAAAATGATTCTGTTCAATAGCCAAATTTCCAAAGGACATAAGAAAGATCTATGTATAAAATTTATGCTTTAAAAAAATTAAAATACAACTATAATGAATCTCAATCTGATTTACCAGAATCAAACACTTTATAGAAAAACCAATATCAACAGAACAGCAAAGAAAGCAAGTTACTCAATAGAATGAAAAGATCTATCAGCATTTGTCAGCATTTATCATTACACTTGAAACAAAACACAAAAAAACCCATTGGTTTAAAAACATTGACATTTGTCACATCTGTTGGTTTAACATTGTGAAGTAGCACCTACTACAATGTTATACATTTAGTTTTCTAAATAACAGTAATTGAAATTAATGTGATTTTAGAAATTTTTAGGGATTGATGGAAAGAAAGTCTGGTGCTACAGATCAAGGATATGAATCACAATTGTAAAAGATGAGAGAGGAACTTTGAAAGAAATGGAAATGACTTTGTTATGGCTTTAAGTAAAAGCATAGCTCCTCCCCTCAATCCTAATGTATTCTGTGTCCCATGTGGAGCATGTCACTGTAAAACATCATTCAATTTCATTTAATATAGTAGTGTGTGCCTTGGCTACTAGAAAAACTTCAAAATCAAAAAAGTTTAGATGTGAATTAAACTGAGTATCAATGCGTAGCTGTTAGATATTTTATTTTTCTATTGCAGCCATCATACAGCTTCCATAGGGAATGGTTTAGAACTCTGAGTGTGTAGTGAGGAATTTAGCTTGAACTGCTTTAGGTTACAACTGGTTGCTTCAGCAGAGGGTGAATGGAGGGGTAAGAGGCATCCGAGTCAGCTCACAGGGCATGTCTTCTTTACTGGACAGAAGTGTCACTTTTCATTTCAAGCATCTTTTGAAAATGCCCACTTTTACCAATTTTCCTATTATTCACTGGATATTCCTAAAAGGGGAAAAGAATAGAAGATAAGAAGGTTTGAAGAGAGATTGTAGGGGCAAAAATCTTCACTACCAAGTAGATATTTTGCTATAATCAGAAGACATTTAAGCCTCTTAGATTAAAAAGTGCAATTTGATCTGAAAAAAAATTGTTTATAATTTTTGCACAAACTCAGAGTGTTACCAGTTAGTAATGGAAGTGGTGCAGAGAATAAAGTCGTGTTCTTACTGTGATACCGGCCCTGTGATTTGGGTAAACTATTGACCACTCCCTTAGGCTGTTACATGTTGGTAGGAAAAACCCACCATCGAAGTACTGTGAAGTTTAAATGCTCTACTTTATGTGGGTCCTCAGCATGGTAATGAGAGCACAGTTTCCCTCTCTGAAAATTCACTCTTTCTCTCTCTGAAGTTGTCAACACCCTAAGTGACAAGAAGGTGTGGAGGAGGTAGAGCTGTCTACGGAGAGACGGCACGCTTTCAGAGGTACAAGCAATGTGATTTCCACTTTTATCTACTGCCTGGAATTTCATTATATCCATCTTTTTAGAACAGAAGTCCTCAAATTTCAGTGTGATAAGAAACACATGGGAGCCTATTATAATACAGTTATCTGGGTCCCACTGTCTCTCTCAGGACTGCTTCACCAAAAGCAACTAGGGCTTGTCCTAGAACCTAGAACTCTGGGGTAATCATACATACTCGTTCAGGATTTGAAATCCTGTTCAAATTTTCGTCTTTACTATGCTTCCTCATGCTTGCCTTGAAATCTTATGCCAGGCTTCAGAATGGGAAAGTTAGGGAAATGTCTCTATTATCAGAGAAGACAGTAAAGAACACTGGATTGTCAGTTTCTAGGCTCAAGTAAGCTATGTTGAGGGTATTGCAGGAGATGGCAGGTGTGACATCAAAGTCACTGTGGTAATTATTTGAAAAGCACGGAGCCTGGGGGAGATGCCAACACTGGAAAAAAGCAAATGTCTTTACTTTTAAGGGGAAAATCAAAGGATAGAAATAGAAAGTACAGATAGATGACTTTAGCACACAATTTTTAAAGGATAATTAAAGAAATGTTTATGAGCCATTAAAGAGAATGTAGAATCAACATAAATTCATTAAGAAACAGTTATGCCAAAAAACATCATTTCTTTTCTACATAAAAAAAAGAAGGAGACCTTCTATTCCTGGCAATATGGCAGAGTAGATGAACAGAAAAACTCTTCATAGAACAAAATATTAGATTTATTTTAAAAACTTTTTAAATATCATTTTTCGGGTTGGTTGAGCTGAGAGTCAAAGAAGACAATCTACACCAGAAAGCAGGATTGCATGTGGATAAGTAGGGTAAAAGCTCTGTTCACCTGGGGACATCTGCCTGTTTGATGGCCTAGACATGGGCTTTAAGAGGCAGGTGTGGGTGGGCACCAAGAAAAAGCCTAAGACCCAAGCCCGGAGGGAGATCAGATCAGATACCATCATGTGTCTGCCTTAGAACTTTGGGATGAGGTGAAATTTCTGGATTCTTAATCACAAGCCACCATGTGCACAATTTGCAGGCAGAATTTGAATTACATGTTTGGCCTGAAATTTCCCAGTGGAATATCTGGTTTAAAGTGGCCCCATGTGCTGGAGGAACACAATCTCTCACTGGGAACAACTCTAAACATAAGTCACAGGTATTCTCCAAGATAAAGATGCAAGAACATTTAGAAAATGCAACATTGAAAACGATACCATTTAAAATAACTACTTAGACATAAAAAGGAACAAAATAATAGCACTCACAGCAACCTGGATGGAATTGGAGACTACTATTCTAAGTGAAGTAACTCAGGAATGGAAAATCAAACATCTTATGTTCTCACTCATAAGTGGGAGCTATGAGAATGCAGAGGTATAAGAATGATACAATGGACTTTGGGGATCCAGGGGAAAGGGTGGGAGGCAGGTGAGGGATAAAAGACTCTACACTGGGTACAGTGTACACTGCTAGGGTGATGGGTCCACCAAAATCTCAGTAATCACCACTAAAGAACTTACTCATGTAACAAAACACCACCAGTTCCCCATAAACCTACTGAAATTAGAAAATAAATAAATAAAATAAAGATTCAGTATCTCAGAAGAAATCCAGCAAAAATGTCCAAGTCTTTTAGGGGAGAAAAGTATGCCACATTCTTGAAAGACATTTGAAGGTATTTCATGTTCCATGATAGGAAGACTTAATATTGTAAAGATATTAATTCTCTCCAAACTGGTGAATCAATGAACTTTGCAAGCATAATCCCAATAGGGTTTTATATGGAACTTGATAAACTAATTCTATTAATGTGGAAAAGCAGAGACCTCTAAAGAGCCAAAACCCCCTTTAATGAGAAGAATAGGTAGTAATGGAAGTGGAGAGAGGACTTAGCCTTCTGGGAATCAATAACTGGTAATTACGACAGTATGGCTGGGTGTGGTGGCTCATGCCTATAATCCCAACACTTTGGGAGCCTGAGGTGGGTGAATCATCTGAGGTCAGGAGTTCAAGACCAGCCTGGCCAACATGGTGAGTGAAACCCCGTCTCTACAAAAATACAAAAAATGTTATCTGGGCATGATGGTGGGTGCCTATAATGACAGCTACTCGGAAAGCTGAGGCGGGAGAATCACTTGAACCCAGGAGGCAGAGGTTGTGGTGAGCCAAGATCATGCCATTGCACTCCAGCTGGGGTGACAGGGCGAGACTCCGTCTCAAAAAAAAAAAAAAAAAAAAAGACAGTTGATCCTGAGGCAAGGATAGATCAATGGAAGAGAATACAGAGGCCAAAAATTGACTTGTACTTATGTTGAACTTTGATGATTGCAGAGCTGCTGTCATTGCTCGGTGTTCAATACATGGCACCGAGGCCATTGGTTATCTATTAAGATAAAAATCTAAGACAACTGCTTTATGACCTAGTTGATAAGAGTTGTTTCTTTTAAAGACCATGAATATCATAAGGAAAATTTTAGCAAACTCAAGTATATCTGAATTAAGATCTTCTTTATATTAAAAGACACTGCAACAAAAATGAAGAAACAAGCCAAAAACTGGAAAAAAGGCATTTCCACACATTGTTGTCAAAAGGTCAATGTCTAGAATATATGCAGAACTCCTAAATATCAACAAGAGGACAACAACCAACCCAATCAAAGAATGAGAAGCACACGTGAACAGGGATTCCACAGAAAAGGAACCACAAAGACCTATCAATGCACAGTCAGGTTAGTAACCAAAGTAAAACCACAGTGAGGTATCATGTTGCATTAGCCATGGTGGCACAGATTTAAAGTATCAAAGTGTGACTGGTTTGTAGGGTAACAGGAAGCTTTAAGCCCTGCTATGGAGTGTAAATTGATACAATCATTGTGAAAATCCTTTTAATATTACTTTGTAAATCTGAACATGAAAACGCACTATAAGCAGCAACTGTATTCCTAGTTATACCCCCTAGAGAAACTCTCGTCCAACAGAGCACAGGTATGAGAATGTTCATAGTGTTAGTCATAATAACAAAGAACTAGATACAAGTAAAAAGTTAAATTGATATAAAAATAGTATATGAAAATGAATGAAATCCATGTGGATATATCTAAAAATATTATATTAATGGGGCAAAAAGTAAGTCACATGAGAACACATGGGGTATTGTGATTCCATTTATATAAATTCTGAAAAAGAAAAATTTAACAATAGTATTTCCAGATACATATATACATATGTGGTAAAAATTTAAAATAAAGGAAAGTTAATAATAGCACTAAACTCAGGTTAGCAGCTATCTCTGGGGGAAGTTGGGAAACGAAATCATGGAACAGTAGTACCCAGAGAGCATCAAATATACTGACACTGACCTATTTTTTAGGCTTGAGATAGATATATGAGTGCCTGCTTATGATTATTTTTTGAACAATACCTATATGTTAGTTGCACATTTTTGTTTATGACATGTTACAGTAAATTTTAAGTGCTGTGTGGATGATTAATATGTATATGGTAATAGTCATAGTGCATATTAATTTTATTATACACAAAGCTTTGATACTTGGGTTTATTTAAAGGTAATTAACTATTGACCTGAGAATATTTTTTGGATGGTTTCAAGTATGCCATGGGACTTTGGCCTAGGGCCTGAACTCCTTCTTGTTAATAACTTGTGCAGGTGTTTACCTGCGGGCCCGATCCCCCCCTCATTAAAGTGTTTACCTACCAAGAGATTATCATATGAGCCATTGCTGAATTGACAGTTTCTTACGCTAAGACTGCCTAAATTTCCTCTATTAGTGTGTCTTAGAATCTAGGACCAGGCTGATAGAAAGGAAAATGAAACAAGGTGTAGGAAATAAAGATCTGAAATCATAGTGGGTGAACAGGTCATTACAACATAGATGACAGTGACCTGCAAGTATTAGAATTCAGTTACATGAAAAGGCAAGGAGACTTCTGCATTGCTCCTGAGGAGTTCTTTGCACATTTCAGGGAGGCAGAATTTAGCACATTATGAGAAAGAACTTTGCAAAAATTCTAGTTGTTCAACCAAAGCTGAAAAATGAGGCAAGAAACTCTCTAGTAGATATTCTATTCCTACTGACAGTCCCACTGCCCTGATTTTAAACCAGATTATTATGACTATCTTTACCCCACAAATGGGGAGCATGTTGAGTAGAAAGGCAGAGTCTCATATACTTGTCATTGTATCTCCACAAGATAGCATTGTGTATGGCCTATCATAGATGCTCCAAACTAAACAGACCTGGTGCAAGTGAGTTAAGTTGAGGCTGAACTGCTTTGCTCCAGCAATCAATGCCAATTCTTTCCCTTAATAAAAACCTTATCCTCGGTTTATACCAGTCTGATTCTCAGTTCCAGTCTCTCTTTTATATCTACATATCCTGATCACAGTCTGGAAGTAGTACTGAGGATTGATTGAGGAGCATGTGAACTCCACCAACAGAGATGGAGAAAGGGGATCAGGACTATGAGAAAGACAGATGCTGAGGAGGCCAGAGAGAAAGCAAATGCAGATGTTGAGGAAAGGATGGGTATTTCCATAAGTCATGATGAATGATGTCACTTCAAATATTCATATGACATATAACTCCTATAAACTACCAGCTCAGGATACAAATATGCCATCACCTCTTACATCCTCAGATTATCATTTAAATCCTCTGAACTGTTAGTAGAAAATATAGAATTATTTTTAAGACCTCTCCTACCCTAACACCACATCCAATTGCCAAAGGGGGAAAGGCCTGAGAGTCTACACTCTGCTAGTTTGGGTTGAGAAGGGACAGTTGCAGTTCTGCCTCTAAATACAGATTTCTGATTCTTTCCTGCCTCTTGTTGCCACACGGTATCACATTAGAGGACTGTCCTGCACGGTCTTGCAAAAGTGAGTCGCTCTGCCATGATGTTCCACGTAGTCCCTGATGGTGACTCACACCTGGATCTTTGTCCACGTATAGATAGATGCTCAGCATTGTTCCCCAAATGACAATACTATGCCAGGGTAGCTAGATCCTCAGGGGTCTGAGACTCAGTAGCATGCTGTTCCAAAACCAGACCTCACTCTCAAATCCTTAGGCCCAGCATCCCGAACCAGGGTCTTCCATTCAGATACTCCCTGATAGTTTAAGTACATTGCGTTTTGTACCACTTGGTGTCTGTTACCCCAGAGTCTTCCAGGTAAACCCAATACAGTTTTCCAACTTTGGATCTCAGGGAGGGAGCATTAGCTAGCATTGTTTCTTTTCCTATCAGAAAGCACTTCCTTCCTTTGGCATCACATGGCATGTTTATCATCTGGGGTGTCTCCCTCTGAAGTGGGTCCCACTAAAGCAATTCTTCAAGCAGCAAAGACATCAACCTCCAAAAATAACAAAGTTCTAAAAAGTAACAGCTGAGCCAGGTGTCCCATTAAATCTCCACCTTGATTTACAAATAAAGCTCAAGGTGAACTAATACCCAAATGAACAAGGACCATTTTAAGGTATTCTCCTATTGCCCTAAGGCAAATGGATGTCCCAAAAACAAACTCCATGAATTCAACTCCAAAAGCACTCAAGTCTAAACTAGCTTGTCACTACAGCTGTCTTTACTGTGTTATTTCTCACACTACTCCACATAACTCTTTAAAATTCTTTTTTTCTAGTTCAAACTTTCTCATTTTATTTTCCTCAAACTATAATTTTGAAAAATTCAATCCTATAGGAAAGTTATAGGAAAAGCGTGATGAAAAGTCATATACTCTTCATCTAGATTCACTAAACTCTTTCTGCACATATACGTGTGTGTGTGTTTATGCAAGAGTATTCGATGAACCATTTGACAATTAGTTCCAGATATCACAATATTTCAGCACACATCTCCTAAGAATAAGAATGCCCTCCTGTATTACACAGTACAATGATCTCTCTCTCTCTCAGGAAATTAACATTGCTTCAACACCATTACAGTTCATATTCAGATTCTTCCTTTTTTCCCCACTTTTCTCTCTCTTTCCAATCAAAGAGCTTGTATTGCATTTAGTTGTCATGTTTCTCCAATCTTCTCTACCTGTTAATGTATTCACATGACTGATGAACAATTCCTCAAACTGTTACGTAGTTCGTATTGTTGATATTTTTGAAGACTTCAGGCCTGCTGTTTTGTGAATGTCCCTTTGTCTGTATTTGTACAGCTCCTCCCCAATAATTAGATTCAGATTAGACATTGTTGGCAGTTATATTGTATAAGTATTAAACATCCTCTTTAAATATTTCTGCTTCTCTAAAATGCCTTTCCTCGAGGCAGCTTTCACATCTCTGTGGCTCTCTCCAGGGCTTCATGATGACTTTAATGGGCCCTGGGCACGTTTCCCTTTGTGGGCCTCTTTTAAAATAATTATATTTTACAATTGTGTTGGTATAAGGGCTAATATAATCCATCTGTATTCATTATTATACATTATTATTATATTCATTTATTTATCCTGATTTTAAAATAAATTAAAAGTAAAGTGTCCCATGAGCCCCTAAATGTACCAGGGACCTGAGGCCCTGAGCACAATGGGCAAGGTGACCCTAGCTCTTCCTCTCTTGCCCCAATGGTTCTCTGTCTGTCTCTGTCTCTCTGTCACTCTCACCAAATTCCCCAGCCCCACCAGTTCTGTGTCTTATTCCCTGCTTCTGCTGATAGAGAATACATCTCTCTCCTAGGGGCCCAGTTCAGCTTCCCTCAGCTCCCCCTTTTCTCCTCCAGGTGTGCGTGCTCATCACCCTCTCTACCCGAGACTCCGCTTCCTCAGGCAGGCTTCAGGGAAGGAGTCAGTCATGTATTCTGCCCTGAATTTACTAGCAGAAATTGGATCCCACAGTCCCTGGCAGTTTTTGTTTTGTTTTGTTTTTTGCCATCTTCTTCCTCTGTCAGTTTAACTTTCATCACTATGGGGACTTCACAAGAGGAAATCAGCTAACTCATAGCACAAAAGACATCAGTTTGAGGCAGAGAACTTTTCTTCAGTCAAGACCCTGAATATCTAAACAATGTTAATGAATATGAGTTTGCTGACTGATGCTGTGAGAGCCCTTTCTTTGGAATGTATAGATGTTTAATATTTGTTACTGACACCAAGGGACAGCCTGAAGCCTCTTGCTTCTTCCTAACCTAATCTGAGCTTCCACTTGTTTAGCAATTATTATGTTCCAGGCCCCCTGCAAAGCACTGTGTATCAGCTCACTTAATTTCCACACAAGCTCCTCTTACAGGGATATCATGACCCCCATTATATAGATGGAGCGGCTGAGGCTTCCACATTTTTAAGTAACTTGCCCCAGCTCTCCTGTGATAAGACACAGGCAGGATTCATTCCAGGTCTGCCTCCCTTCCACTTTCCCAAGGTCGATCTGCAGGGAGGCCATGGGCTTGGAGATGGGGTAGTGGATGAGGGAAGTGGGTGGCAAATGCGATTCTCTACTGGGTGTTCTCTGTCTTCCCCAGAGGGAAAGCACAATTTGTCCTGTATTTTAATCCATTTCCTTATTTATTGGGTCCTTGGAAATTCTTAGGGTAGATTTCCATAAGAAAAAAAAAGTTTTTTGTGCAGCCTCATTCTATTACTTAAACACAGTCATTCTCTTCTTAGTCTCAGGTTCTCTACTTGTAAATCAGTACGTTCTGACTCACAGAACAGACCTCTACATAGCAAGCGTCGAGCACTTAATAAACGCCTCTTACTGTCAGCGCTAAATATCACATTTTAGTAATTGGCAACATTCTAAAGTTCTAAAGTTAAAGTTATAAAATAAAAAGAGTTTAGATGGATAAAAAGGAAAATATGAAATACTAACAAACCTATGTCCTTTCATTATTAAAAAAAAATGAAACTCATTGGAAATTGCTCTGATGTGCAGCTAAACACTTCAGTCATTATTTGACTTTAGTATTTTTTTGGAGAAGGACATATTTCTGCACTTGAGGAGGTATATTCATTAGATTCCCTGCTATCTGTACAATAAAAGCCAAGGATGCAGTATTTTCTTTACTAATAAAAGGAAGACGAAAAGCAAATGGCTTGGTTTTTTGATGATGCCCAACATCCCTATGAACAGAGAAGAGCCAAGCACATCTCCGTGAGTAACAAAAGCCTGTTCATTAACGGGCTGAGCTGTGGCTCGCCAGCCAACACTCAGCACTGGGTAATGAAGGAAATTGCTGTGTGGGCAGGCAGTAAAAGGTGTCTGCAGGAAAGGCTGTGACTAAGTCTCCCCTAATCAGTGCATCATCAGTGCAGCTGGGGCGGGAACTGTATCAGCGAGGGGCCTTCCATGGTCACACTCCTGTTCCCGTTCCCACGTGAAAGCTCTGCCCTGGGGCTCTGCTTGCACCAATCCCAGGGATGGGGGTTGTGTTTTGGGACATTTAAACTTAGTTTGCTTAAAACTCAAAGTATGACATAAATATACATGAATCCACACTGATATAAACAAATGACTGAATAAACAAATGAGTGGAGGAGAAGAGACAACTCTTCCTTATAGAAAAATTCTAGAACTTCCTTCTTCAGGAGACGGAGTTTAATTTGTTCCACCCTTACCCCCTTGGGGATGGGCTAGATCTAGAGATGAATGTCCATATAATAGAGTAGGGAAGAGCAAAATGGTAGGAGAGATGTGGCAGACATCACCTTAACCAAGAGATGGAGGTCAGCATCACCAAGGATGTTGCATCAGTCTCATGCACCCCCTGATGCTATGTGATGAGAAGGGGCTTCACCTCTGTGGTACCCTTTCCAAAAATTCCCAGTCCCAGTCTAATCTTGAGGAAAACATCAGATGAACCCAGATTTTCTGGATTCCTAGTCAGTATGCCTTAACACTGTTAAGGTCAGGAAAGACAAGATAGAAAATCTGTCACAGACCATAGAAGACTAAGGAGACGTGATGACTGGATGCAATGTGGTGTCCGGAACTGGATCCTGGAACAGGAGGAGGCCATTCCTCAAAAACCTGGTAAAACCAAATAAAGTCAGTCCTAACTGTAAATTCTGCAACAACTCTCAGGCAGGGCTTGCATTTCATGACATTCAAGTCAGAGGCATTGCCAGGTAGAGGATGTGTTGTTAATAAGCATATTGGTATTGCAGGAGGTGGGAAAACAAGATTGAGACATGAAATAATTGGGCGCTTTCCTATCATGGAGCCCTCTTTCAAAATGGAAATGTCTATCTTCATTTTCCTTCATGCATTGCAACAGTGAGTTATACATTTATCATGAGAATTGAATGACTATACAGAAAAATATCTTCCTAGGGTGCAAATGGAAGAGTGGGATTTAAATTGCATTATGAGTTTCTCTATAGGAAATCACTCTAAAACAGAAAGTCACATTCATAATCCTATGATTGGATACATACTTGGAAAGATGAGCATTCTTTATTTTACTGTGCCATGAAAAAGCAACTCAAAACTTTGGAAACTTTCTGCATTCATCAGATAATTCCATTTCAAAATCCTATTGAGTTTTATACCTCTGTACTATTCTTGTTTGTGATCAATGGATTGGTTTCCTCTGAAAAGCTGTAGGATAAAAATATATCAGTGTATTACAGTGAGGGAAAATTAAAGTCCAATTTTCATTTCCTGAAAAAAAAAAAAAACAAGACAAAGAAAGGCTACAGTTTTAAAGCCCGAGTGAGGGACCTGCATCAGGAAGCCTTCATTCCAGACACTTCTGTTTCAGAGCTGTGGACTGTGGAGCTGGACAAAACTAGGAAATGGAGAGTGTGATCAGTTGATCTTCTAATCTGCCATTTCCCCTAAGGCACAATTACTGTGTCTGTATTAAAAAATCATTGTGTTTGCCTTGTTGGACCCTGGTTGTCAGAGGTCTTTAATGCAATTAGCCTACTCAGAGCACATGGGGCTGGACTAACGTGCATACGAGGTAGGTGAAGAAGCCAAATTCTCAAAAGTCTTAAATCTCAGATGGGCATTGTAGTGTGAGTTTCCTGTAGCATCCTCTCCATTAGAAGGGTTAGGAAATCCAGTGGAAAAAGTTCCTCTTACACACTCCTGCCCCAGAAACTTTAGTCCACGAAGTAAACTGTTAACCCATCAATGCTCCTGAAGCAGGGTCCCCTTAGTTACCGTGGTCTTTCTGAAGCTGGGGTAAAGGGACAGTTAGAGGACTGTTTAGATAGGAGAGCCTAATCAGAATTTTCTAACATCATGAAGCCCATCAGCGTTGTACATATAGGAAATAAAAGGTCTCAAATGCAGCTCACAAGTGAGCTTTTCCAAAATTTTATATAATCAAAGTCTCTCTCCACAATGTAACAGATTTACAATTCCCTCTTCTATTTCCCACCTCACCACTAACACTCCACGTCATACAACTGGGAATAGAGGCTATTAATAGAAAAGTAAAAGGAGAAGACATTTTCAGCATTTATCTTAGTGTTTAATCTAGTGATTATATCTTCCACTGGGGACACTGAATATGTGATAATATGCACATGTGTATCCTTATTTCTTTTCTCAGCATCGATGATTTTGTGAATCCCCTGTGTGTGAAAGTTTGTATAAATAAAAGTGTTTCTGCACAGAAGGTCCATCTCTTTCAACAGATTTTTAAAAAGGGTTTTTTTAAACCAAAGTTCAGGAATCATTACTATAAGCTACACCTATAGTTGTATTTTGTTTTGTGTTTATGTAATATATATCACACACACATACATATACATATCTATATATGACATATTAGCATATATTTGTTTTAAGTTAATTGTTAAAACTGTATTTGTTTTATTATTCAATATTGCGTTAGTGCTCAGATAGTCTCTTTTTTTCCTCTGAGATTTTAGATTTAAAGAATCACTTCAGATATATCTAGGAAGCCATTTCCATACCCATTCCTTCAAGAGATACATGGAAGTTAAACCAGATGAGAGTCACGGCAAGTGTTTGCAACTAGCTAGTTACACTGTGAAATTCCGGTCATGGTGCCTGCATTAGGTAATTATGGAGATCTGAGGATAAATGTCAGAGGCCCGGCTGAGAGGCAGTCAGTGCTGAATCCGGGGAGAGGGCAGCGGTGGCAATGAGAGCCGGACTGCTTTTCTGGCCCCGTGCAGGTGGCACAATGCTGGCCTGTCCTGATTTAAAGATGCTGCTGATGAATCCAGATGAATCGAATCAGGCCCCAGTCTAGGGTCTGGACAGAGTAAGTTCTTTACGGGACATAGGGCAAGCATTCTTGTACTGCCTCCAGACCATACACAATCAGAAAAACTCATTTATGGGTGGTTTCAGAAAAACAAAGTATACTAAATAAAAGGTATTATTATTTGACAGATGTTACTAGCTTTGCACAAAAATATGTTACCTGATCTGTACTCTGTTTTTTGGTCTAAAATTTTTGTGTTATTTACATTTATGAGAATGAGCATTTTCTACAAAGAGTTGAGGAGAAACTTACTATTTAAATATAAAACAACAGTAAAGTGAACATCTAAATAAATATACATATATGCAGGCATATATAAAAATATAGAACTAATCTATGACAACTTTACAAAATCTGCAAAACTAAACTTAAAGGTCTTTGGATATCCGTGATTGGAGCCAACTGTAAATAGTACATACAGATATAATTAATGATATTTAAAAGAATACATTTCGTATGTACAGACTCCAACAAAGCAATCAACCTTTCTATAACATTATTCAGTATCATTTTTAACTTGTTGGAAACTTCCTCATTATATATGAGTTATCTCAAAAGTTATTTTCAAGATCATTGTTCTTAAACCCACTCCCCTTAGAAAGAGGCCTTAAAGAGAAGTTAGTAATTTAAATGGTTTTGAGTATAACAGATCTACTTTGATAGCGATTACATTTACTCAGAAAGGCATCATAATCAAAATACCTTTGAGGAAAAAATGTTCTTGGCATAATGCTAAACACATAAGAGCTGCTCTAATTATGTTTAATATTTTTGGCATAGTGACAAATTCCTGTGGTATTTAAAATTACAGTGGGAAAGCTTTTTTCCAAAGTGGTTTCTAAAACAAATAAAACCCGTACACAACAGGCATGCACATATTGCTACAATCTCACGTGGAGCAAAAGGCTTCTTCATCCACAGAGGAAGATGATGAACCCAACCCAAGCTCAGTCCCCAGATAAGAGGCAAGGGCCACAGCTAGCAGGACACACAGCGCCCAAAGGGGACCTCCAAATCATTGGCCATAGGAGACCAAAAACTCGTGTGGCAGCAACATCAGGAAATCTTCACTCAAGAAAAATACATTAATTCATTGGTTGAAACATTCAATCATTCATTCAGCAGATGTCATTAATAAGCTTACTGTTTGTCAGACATTATGCTAGGGGTTGAAGGATATCACCACCCTGCCTTGTGAAGATTTCAGTCTGGTGAAAGAGAAAACAAGCCACTATAGTACAAGGAATAAGTCCAATGGTAAGGAAATTTGTTCAAATCGGAGCATGGATGCCAAGATAGAAGTTGTCTCACAAGCCTAGGTGAGCACAGGTCAGACAAGAGGCTTTGGAAAGCCACCATACGGCCACCTAGTGGAACTCGGGCTCATATGATTGGTTGTCAGAACATTCGTGGAGCAATATAAGTAGCCTAGTGATCTGTTTTAAAGCACTGATGCCTACCAGGTCATGACCTAAACTTCCAATAAGAATAGTGAGAACTACAAGTTATGAAATGCTAGTCACAATGTTTGCCACTATTTATTAAGAACTGGTTATGTACCAGGAATTAGGCTACACGCCTTAAGGGCATATTTTACCTCATATACAGACACTGTTTTGAGAATTTACCATGTATTATTACTACTTACTACCACCTTGTGTGATTGTTATTATTATTCCATCTTCTAGATGGGAAAGCAAAGGATAAACGAGATTGAATAACATGTTCAAGCTTGTACATGACATATTCAGGATTCATCTCTGGGCCCATCTAGCAGAAAATCTCTCTCCTTAGTGTTCACTGTGCATCAAAATACTCCTGTCTCAAGAATCACTGATTTGGAACTTGGGGTTTTAAAGCTAACTGCATACAAATCTTGGAGAAGCCAGGAGAAATGAAGCAAAAGTGGACACACAACATATTTTAAACATCTCCGATTCAATTAACAGTATTATAACATTAACAACAAAAACAATCACAATGGCAGCTCTAACGTACTGGGCTTGTACTACGTACTGGTTGTAAAATGATAGCAAACATCTGATATTTTCACCAACCAGCATCTATTCATCCTTTTTCTGATAACAGAACCTCATCTATTTTGGGTGGGATCTATCTGCCCACCTTGGGCTCCCATCTAAAACTTCAGGCTTGAGTGCATGATCCACGTCTAGCCACACAACGTCATGGTGGACTTTATGGAACTGCCACATGACCCATCTTAGGCCATTTGAGAGTCATCTCAAGGACTTTACCTGGTGTTGTCCACAAAAATACACTGGTCAGATAAAACACCAAACCTGGAATACCCGACCTTCATGATTAATCTGTGAATTAGAAAACAAACATAATTAATAACTCAGTGGGGTATTTAACCACGTTAAATTCTCAATAAACCTTCTGCACATTTTTTCAAAACTCCATAAAATTACCATATGAAGGTTTACCAGTTGTTATCAATATTAGAACATACTACCAAATTTTGATTGAAAAATAATCTTCCTGAGGGGGACGGAGCAAGATGGCCGAATAGGAACAGCTCC
>NW_012114777.1:224204-266658 GCF_000951035.1 Colobus angolensis palliatus | reverse complement strand
CTGATATAAATGATGAATTGATGGGTGCTGACGAGTTGATGGGTGCAGCACACCAACATGGCCCAAGTATACATATGTGGCAAACCTGCACGTTATGCACATGTACCCTAGAACTTAAAGTATAATAAAAAAAAAAAAAGAAAAATAATCTTCCTCTCTTTATCAGTGAAATACAAAAATAAAATTTATGTTTGACTTCATTTACTCATCATATTTTATTTCTAAATATTAAGATGTATAAAAATATTTATTCTGTTTATTTGTCTGTGGTTTGTTGTTTGCTGGAGGCAGTCTATACTGTGGATTTAGTGTCACATAATCCTGATTTTAAATCCTGGTTCTACAAAGGCAAAAATTGACAAATGGGATCTAATTAAATTAAAGAGCTTCTGCACAGCAAAAGAAACTACCATCATAGTGAACAGACAATCTACAGAATGAGAGAAAATTTTTGCAATCTATCCATCTGACAAAGGTCTAATATCCAGAATCTACAAGGAACTTAAACACATTTACAAGAAAAAACAAGCTTAAACACATTTACAAGAAAAAACAATTCCATTAAAAAGTGGGCAAAGAAAATAGGCAGATACTTCTCAAAAGAAGACACTTATACAGCCAACAAACACACAAAAAAGCTAAACATCACTGATCATTAGAGAAACACAAATCAAAACCACAATGAGATACCATCTCACACCAGTCAGAATGACAACTATGAAAAAGTCAAGAAACAACAGATACTGGCGAGACTGTGGAGAAATAGGAAGGCTTTTACACTCTTGTTGGGAATGTAAATTAGTTCAAGCATTGTGGAAGACAGTGTGGTGATTCCTCAGAGACCGAGAACCAGAAGTACTATTTGACCCAGCAATCCCATTACTGGGTATATACCCAAAAGATTATAAATCATTCTATTATAAAGATACATGCACATGTATGTTCATTGCAGCATTTTTCACAATAGCAAAGATGTGGAATCAACCCAAATGCCCATCAATGATAGACTGGATAAAGAAAACGTGGTACGTATACACTACGGAATACTATGCAGGAAAGGAATGAGAAAGGAATTAGAAAGGAATGAGAGCATGTCCTTTGCAGGGACATGGATGGAGCTGGAAGCCATTATCCTCAGCAAACTAACACAGGAACAGAAAACCAAACACCACATGTTCTCCCTTCTAAGTGGGAGCTGAACAATGAGAACACATGGATACAGGGAGGGGAACAACACACACTGGGGCCTGTCGGGGGATGTGGGGAGGGAGAGCATCAGGATAAATAGCTAATGCAAGCAGGGCTTAATACCTAGGTGATGGGTTGATAGGTGCAGCAAACCACCATGGCACACGTTTACCCATGTAACAAACCTGCTCATCCTGCTCATGTGTCCCAGAACTTAAAATAAAATAAAACAAAATAAAAAAATAGATCCTGGTTCTGCTCATTATTAACTAACCCACCTTTGTAAGTTACTAGACCACACTATGTCTCATTTTCTTCACTTAAACAATTGAGATAATAATAGTCTTCTACAGGGTTTGAGAGGATTAAGTGAAGTAATATTGGTAATATGGCATGATGCCTGGCCCAATGCACAATAAAGATTAGGACCTCTCCCTCCTTCTACCTGCTGAGGCAAGACTGTGCTACCCTGTTCAGATTGCATCCTGAAATAGGATGCCTAAGATATGCATTTCTTTTTCCAACTAATCATGGAGAATAATAAGGAATTAAGGAATGTAAGATCAGAATAAACAAAATTCCTGAAGACATTTGGTTTGCAGAATGTCAGTAATTCAATCCAGAAATTAATTCTATAGTTTGTAAAAACCCATGCTGTTTGTCTCTAGAGTTCTTGAACTGCATCTCCTCCCAAAATCTATATAAATAACAGCCCACAGGAAGGTCCAGGCTCATGAATCAGGGATGTATAATTGCCTACTTGAATTTCTACTGTCCCTTTTGTGTGAGAGGTGACAAAGCACCCAGAAATCCCAGGGGGAGAGAACTGGTGGGTAGCTCCTTGTAGCCATTGACTTTAATATGTCTAATTTCAGTTGTGCCTTTTCTCATGTTCACACAATTGATTTATATTCATTCTTCCTCTCTCTTTACTTCCTCTTCTCTTCTATCTTTGTCTTTTTCCTACCTCTTCCTCTTTCCTAGTTTCCTATTAGATTTTCCAAATTTTCTGTCTTGCCATTTATCATTTGGTAATTTATTGGTCATTTATTCCACATTATCATCTAATTGCCAATCTTCCCTCAATGGGCTACTCAGTGCTTATTGTGAATGTCAAGACTCACCTTAACTTTTAGATTCATATCTAAAAGTTAGAGTGAGAGGACATCCTTTGTCCTCTGCATAAACCACCTCCAGAACAGTTTTCATAGATGATCATCTTTACTGAGTCTGTCAAGTGGGGAAAACTTCTTTCTTTAGGATGCCATTCATGGTATTGTCAGAGAGATCTCATAATTAGAAAGACCTTCCCTATATTTATACTTAATTTAACTCCCTGTTATTTCTGCTGACTGATCTAGTGGGGTATACTAGCAGTCTTTTCTTTATGATAGTCTTTTCAATATCTGAAAACACCAATTATGTCCCCATGAGTCTCCTTCTGCTGCAGGAACACATTTTCAATTTTGCTCTTGCCAGTTTGGCCCATGATCATAATCTGTCTGTATAAATTGGATGTTGTTCTTGGGCCCTGGATCTTGGCCTAACCTCCGTGTTCTTCCCCCCCTACATCATATGCTGAAATAATGCTTAACGTGCATCTATTATCCAGGAAACCTTATATAATTTTAGAACACAGACAACCCAAGCCCACTTTTCCTTAGCTGGTTCCCTAAGGATGCAACGTCACCCTACAGGTATGAAAAAGTGAATACACAGAGAGCATACAGACCATACATAGAAATAGACCTTTTCACCCACAATTGGCAGCAACCGACTCAGGAAACCAACCCCTTATCCACAGTGACAGGCCAGGAAGCCACCTACTAAACACAGGTCAGACTATTAGTAACAATCCAGGAAACCAAAAAGTAACCCCTTTAAAAATGAGCCCAAAATGATGGGGACGTGATTAATAACTGACAGCTTTCCTGATTTTGTTCCAACTTCCAACTTAGGACCAACTAAAAAAAGCCACATGTGCCCTCCTAACCATCACATAGCATGTCCCACTTTTAGTTAACCGTGTCCAGCTTCCCCCATGCCAATAGCTTCTGCTCAAGGCACACCTGAAGCCTTTCCTTTTCTTCCACTACAAAGTGTTCTCCCTTCTCTGCCTCACTTTGAGTCTCTGCCAAAACGCAGTGGTGGTGGCTGACTTCCTTGCTATAACAAGCTCTGAATAATTAGCCTTTGTTCTCATTGTGTTGGTGCTCATTTATTTTCACAGGTAGGAGTTTAATGGAATAAAGGGGTGATTTTTCCATGGAGGAAATATAGACTTTTTTACACAGGGAAACCATGTCACAGAAACAAAAATATTTTCTAATTAACACTGAGAAAGATGCAAGGTTTTATTTGAAAAAGACATTAGGTTCTCCAGATCCAAGTCTGATTTTCTCTCTAGTAGACCACACTGCCTTGATATTAATCCCCTCTTAAAAGCCTTGTTTCAATCTCAGCCATTCTTCCTTCTCCTTTCATTACTCATCTCAACCTAGGCCATGATATAGAGGCATTTCAGAGAAAAATAAACAAGAGAAGACATTATTTGCTGCTTTATTTTATAAATACATTGTGAAAATGATTTTCTCACCCCATTTATCCCAGGATATTACTATGTGCCAAGAAAAATATACATCCACTTAATTTTTAGCTAAAAGAGAAAAGACATTGTGAACTAGTTATTTAAACAGCTATCTCCAGCTTTTGGAAGGTCAGTAAAAGCTTTTTTTTTTCCCTGGAATTTTTTCTATATAAATGTATCATCATAAATGATGATTTAACCTTATAAATGAAAGTTGATTTTATGCTATTGAACTAGACTCCCACCAAGTCAAGAAAATCAGGGCAGGGTAGGTGGAGCCGGAAAATAAAGGCATTGAAGATAGTATAATTTTAACCATTCTTAAACTAAAAATCTTGATGTTGTGGAAAAGAGAAGGCAGTGATGGTGGGGAAATGGAGGAAGCCTTTTGCAAGGGATGGAGAGATAGCTTCTTGCCTTCACTCTCCAGGGACTTTATAAGATACAGAGCATTGCCAGTGTCCATCCATAGCCAAGGACCAATAGCTTCCAAGAGGGTTGTGGTTTAAGGCACCGGTAGAAATAAATGCCAAAAGGCTTTGATCTTTCTATTCTGCAACTTAGAGCTATCATTATAGTTATCAGTGGTTTCATGTCTACTATGTGCTAAATGCTGTATTAGATATGTACACTATCTTATTTAATTTTTATTTAACATTAACTCCATGAGGTGAGTGCTGTTAATTACCCTCATTTGGTGGATAAAGAAACTGAGGCTCAAAGAGACTACTGAATTTGTTCGAGGTCAAAAGATTAATTAATAAGAGGCAGAGCTGAGATTTGAACTCAGTTCCATCTGTATTCCTAATTCTGGGGCATAGCCCCACATCTGTCAGTTCACAATCTGAGGTTCAGGTGTGAGGTGCAATACTGCTCTGTGAAGACAGGCAGTCTTGGAATTCTGCATTGCTGTGGTTGAAAGCTTGGTTGCAGGGGCTAATACAAAACTAGGAATACAAGAAGCATCACTAACCTCTACCTGAAAAAACAATAAAATAAACAACAAAGTTGATCCTGATGTTTAACAGCATGTTAAAAACCTTTGGCATTTGTAGCATTGTTCTGAAGATATGACTTATAGAAGGTGTATTTACATGAAGAATACTATCAACTGCTGAGTTGTTCTCTGTCTTTTGATTTTTGCCTCCCCCGCTGAGCTGTGGCAGTGATGAAATTGATGTACCACAGATAAAAGACATGCATTATTTGTTGACAGCTGTTATCTAACGTATTTTTCAGATGCGTAGGCAGAAAGTGGTTAAGTGACTTACCAGTTTTCATAAAATAAGTCAGAAACGGAATAAGAAGGAGAACTCAGATACTTTATATCATCAGGGCTGGCTTCAGGTTTCCTAGACTACACAGTCTAAGTTACAGCAGATAACAGAATTAGTCAGAAAAGAAATATTAAATGGAATCACTTAAAATATCTTTTAAATGTTAAAGGAAATTATCACAAATGAATCTTTGTGGCAGAAACAAATTAAAATTTAATATTAAAATCCAATAGCTTTTATCCTTCCACAGAATGCAATTTTACCTGACAGCTATGTTTTGATAGAATCTTCTATTTGATTTTTGGTGACTTAATGGAATAAAGTCATTATTTCAGTCACAACAGTATGTAGAAAAGATAATTAGAGTAGATAAGTATAAAGACAATTGCAAAAATGAAAAAGTGTAATATTGAAAATTTCTGTTTGGTGGAAAGTGTTCCAAATTCTTGAGCACAAAAAATTAAAACCACAATGAGGCATGTTTTGTTGTTGTTGATACTAGCTCAATGTGCAGGTCAGATTTCACACTGGAACAAGGCAAGTCATAAAGTGACCACGTTCCAACATCAGAAAACATCTACAAGGAAGTCTCCCAATTTATTCCTTAATAACCTGCATTTTCACTCATTTCTCCATGTAACACATAATTTACAGATATAGGTAAATATAATATCGATGGTTAAAAATTCTGTAGAAGAAGGTGATGTTGCAAGCTAGTGGAGGCTCCTGTTTATGCTTTCACTGTCTGTACCTACGAGAAGCCCTAAGCACTTGGAAATTAGATTTCCCTTTGAATTTCGTACTGTAAATCTCCACATAAAACATATGACATTAACAACTTGTGTCTCTAAACACTCATCCTACAAGTTTACATCTCAAACCTCAGTGTATCCTGTATTTAACTTCAGGGAGACAAAGATGCAATTATTAATAATGAAATTAATTGATTATACTTATATCCTTCTTGGAGAAAGACTACAAATGGAAAGAAACTGGCTGGATAGAAATGGTAGCCCAAAGATTCCATTCAATCACAGAATATGGTAGAAGATGGCTTCTGGGGCTATCAGAACCATCCTGAACTAATTCTCTCCCTGGGCAGAGCATGCTTCAGAACCCGAAATTACTCAAACTTTGAAACAGGCAACCAGCTCTTCCCTATGCCCACCAAGAAGACTGCTTGCAGTTAGCCTTTCATATACTAATGAGGTCAGGGCCAGCATCCAATTCACTTGATAGCTCTATTTCTTATTAGAAATTAATACCTTACATTCTGGTGATCTTTTTTTTTTAGTATGAATTGGCACCTCCAAGTCAGTTCATTGCTGCAACACTGACAATGTTGTTTCTCAGCCTATAATGTGAAGGACCACACTTTGGGCAAAGCTGAACTCACTGTTACAGGATTCCTTTTGGTACCACTTCACCAGCCAGAAATCTCTGCGGCTGCCAGGACCTCTGCCTGCGGCTTCACTCCAGACCACCACGCTCACTCCACCCCCTCCATCCAGCAGGCTGCACTCAGCTCATACCCCACCCTGGATCCCATGCCTGAATCCCATACCTGAACAGGGACTCTGCGCTCAGCCCACAGAGGCACTGGGCATGTTGCAAGTGGTTTCCACATTGGGCGTCAGCGTCTGGATGAGGGGAGCA
Organism: Colobus angolensis palliatus; assembly: GCF_000951035.1. Lineage (NCBI taxonomy): Eukaryota > Metazoa > Chordata > Mammalia > Primates > Cercopithecidae > Colobus > Colobus angolensis. The sequence continues at coordinate 259,950 of NW_012114777.1, read as the reverse complement.
TGGTGACACCCAAAAACTCAGATGTGCCAGCAACCGCAGAGCTCGAACGGGTGTTACAGCTCTCATCCAGGGAGTCCTGAGGTCTGAGCTCCCAAGAAATGTTGCAGCTTTCATAGTTCAGTGAGCCAGCCCAGATGGAATGGCGCCCAGTGGCTTCATTTCTTTGTTCCTACAGATAGGCAACGGGGGCATGTTACAGCTCTCTGGTTCCCACCACCCACAGCTCGGCAAACAGGTGTGTGTTACAGTTCTCTTCACACCCAACACCAGTAGCTCAGCAAACAGGAGCATGTTACGACTCTGTTTACAGCCACCACCTGCAGCTCAGTGAGTTCTGGGTTCTGCAAGGCAGAGAAAAAGTTTATTGAGCGACAGAAAAGCTCTCCACACGAGAGGGGATCCAAAGTGGGTAGCCCTCTGTGTAAAAGGAAGCCCAAAATCAAGTAGCCCTCCTTTTACCGAATCCAGGGATTTTTATGGGCTCAAAATGGGGGAGTATGTGCTGATCGGTCCATGGGTGGGCTCTGGGGAAAAAAAGCATCATTCAATTGGTCAAAAGGCATCATTATAGAGAGAGAGGGTAAGATGGAGATAAAAGTTATCACCGTGTTTGTGGACACTATCTGGAACCAACGGCTTGGTTTTCAAGCTTTAAACTGTCTTTGGCTTGGAGATCGGGTTTCACCAGGGACCCATCCCTGTCTGCCTAGGAATTTGCCTGTCTCCTGTCGCTGTCATCACTAATTCTAAAACTATCTTCGTGCTCTTGGGGGATGGAGGACTCTCTATGTGCCCTCGGACCCACTGCTAGTTTACCTAGGCTCTGTGAAAGACTCCAGCTGCAAATGCTCTGAAGGTAGGTGGAGAATTTGGGGTAAAGAAATAAAGAGAAAGGGATTGCACTCATTAGGGGACATTACAAGGAAATTCAGAAATGAGAAACAGGACTATTTGAAAAATTCAAATTTTAAACTTCCAAGTTCTTTCATGTAAGTAGTGATTTCAACTCTAAGGCATTCTTTGCCTCAGCATTTCAGAATCTAAATGACAAAGTGTCACTTTTTCAATAGTCATTTGCTGTACAAATATGAGTCATTATCATCAGATTTTTAAGGAGTTTCTTTACTGGCTTCTACATACAATTTTGAAGCTTCATGTAGTTGCTGGAAATGGTTTTGTACTAGAATATGTTGCATCAGTAATTTGTTGCTTTTATCTTTAGTTACTTTCTAAAGTCAGCATTTATGCTTTTCATTATCATAACTTACAAATTATTACAGATTAGTTTATTTTAACATAAAGCTCTTTTCCTTTTATTTAAAAATTTTCTTTAGTACTTTTTGACATAGTGGGTGGAAAATATCTAAAGTACAGAACTTACTGTTAGAACAAAAAACCACCTACTTACAAAAATGTCCCCTTTGTGTGATAAATTAACCCTTATAAAGTTGTATTTCATTTTGGTCTCAGCTCCAATGTGGTCATCTCTGGTTTGTTATAATTTAATTAGACCCCTCAGGATATTTATATCTTTAAATAACAACCAAGACATTCTTATGACTTCCAGTATGTCCTAAGTAAACAGAAAGAGCATAATCTTTTGTGCTCAGAGCTTTATTTAAATGGGCTGTGAAGATAAAACCTCAGTAATGAAGGCGCAAGACTCAAAGCCATATTCCACAGATCCCAGAGACTGTGAGTGATCAGGTCAAAGCCAAAGTGAACACAGACTTAAAATAGAGTCAGACAAAGCAAAATGGGCTCATAAGCAGCCAATACGTCAGTCAGTCAGTTGGACTTTTGATTAGTAAATTGTTTTAAAGTGCTTTGAAAGGTATCATATCAGAGCATGAATCAGTGGACAAGTATTAGATTTGGATTCAAATACCTCTTAAGAGCCAGTGGTTTTATGTAAGCACACTTGTTTCTCTGAGCTCTAATCTTCTTACCAACAGACTTGTTTTAATACCTAGCTCACAATCAATTTTAGAAGTAAGTAGAATTATATATAAATTATGAGATATAATACCTGACACCTATTAATCCTTCGGTTAGTGTTAGCTATTATTATCACTCAAAGGATACAAAAATTTACCCCTATAATTAATTTCACCCATCATCACTGCCACCCTCAGTTTCAGTAACAAAGAGTCCCATCTGCCCCCACACTACCTGACTTAGAATCCTCCCTTGGGCTCGTTCCTTTCTCTTCACTGTTGAAACTTACTTACTGATCTTTATTCTCAGACCTTACCTGGGCCTCCAGAAGAGGTGTCATTTTCATTCAATAAATTCATTACTCAGTTACACATATACTATTACTATGTGCTAGGCTGCATGTCAGGATCTATGGCTGGATCAAGGTTCAGTGGAGGGAAACCTGCCCTTCAGGCTGCCATACCAAAAACCCTGACCATCACTGCCATCATCATCACACCTTAGCTACAATAGGGGAATTCCTAAATGGTATGCTTTATCTTAAACCTGTTGGCATATGTGTAGCATTTTTCTTCCACCATATTTACTGTAATTACAATTGTGGCAAATATTTTATCAATTGGGGTATAATCACAGAAATTATAATCAGAACAGTGAATGTTATTTTATACTGAAACTGCAGCAAATATTGTTAAATTTTGCTTTAGGCTATCATCAAAATGAACGTATACCTCTAGGTTTAGATAAAATATCAAGAAATACTAGTACTAGAGGCAAATGGCAGCTGGTAGAAACCAGTCCATTTGGAAGAAGTTAGTCATTATTGTAGGAACTACAAATAGATATTTCAGGATTCAGTAAACAGTTTGGTGGATGAAAATATGGAGAGACAATATGTGAATAGTTCATGCTGTCATTGTCGGTTCATTTGATCTCTTAACATCCCTCAGAATTCTCTCTTTCTTTCCCGGAGAAGATAAGAAGTTCCCCATTATTGATGGCAACCAAGAGCTTGGCTCTGAATGTAACAGGGAAATGTGCAGAGAAAGCATTACTAGGCCTGGCCTCTCACTGCATTTCAGAGCTCAGCATCTGTGTCTGTGCCATTGTGGATGGCATGACCGAATGTGGAAAGCAGAGTAACTAAAGAAAGTCAAGTTATATATTCTGACTATGCAGTTGCTTCAAAACATTATAGAAAAATCCAGAGCTATGGCTAAACACTTCCACTAGGAGCAGAGTGTCAAGCAGGGCACTTGAGGGACAGTGATAGAATTCTAAATTTACAATTTTATAAACTCTTCTTGTTCCCTGTTTATGCACAATCACTTACTAATGACTATCTTAAAATATAGAGGCCAGAACTGAACACAGTGCTCCAGACGTGGTCTTTCCAGTATATAGAGCAGCAATCACTGGAGTCAGGATTTAGATCTAATTTAGGCTCCTCTGTTTAGTAGATAAGTGACTTTGGTCATATTCCTTACAATCTCTGAGTCTCAGTTCCTTTATCTGTTAAAAAAATACACATAACACTGACTACACAATATTACTATAAAAATTACATAACATACGGCTACATTAAGTGTCTATCCAAGCTTTTTGTACATTGTAAATTTCATATTATGTTACCTATGTTTTTATCAAAGTTGCTAATTTATCCACTCAATGAGGCAAGGCCAACAACAATGCCACTTGATATTCCCTTTCAGATAACATCAAAAGGCTGTTCAATTACTAATATTCCAACCTGACTTTATTATCATCTGCCTTACCCATATAGGTGACATAATGCATAACAAAACAGAGTTTAAACTCTGGAGTCAAACACGTCAGGTTCAGATCCCAGCTACAGGACAGTGGGTGGTGCTCACCAGATCCAATTCTCAAGTTTCTCATGTAAAAGGTAGTCATATCACTAGTAACAACTTGAGAACTACTAAATGTTCAATATGTATTAGATAGTATTCATAGCTACCTTTCAATCTTAAAAAATAATTTGTCTACATCATGTTGCATATCTATAGTTAATTTGGCATGAATGCTGGCTCCTAGCGGTCATGTTCTTTCCAAAATGGTCATGACCCTTGACATGTTTGGGCATGTTGGTTACTGCAGCCTAGCCTACCTTTTCTTTTGTTCTTTTTAGCCCAGGCTGGAGTGCAGTGGTGCAATCATGGCTCACTGCAGCCTTGACCTCCTCCTACCTCAGCCTCCTAGGTAGCTGGGAGCACGTTGTCATGTACAGCTAATTTTTTGTATTTTTTGTAGAGATGGGGTTTCGCCATATTGCCAAGGTTGGTTTTCAACTCCTGGGCTCAAGCGACCCTCCTGCCTTGGCCTCCCAAAGTGCTAGAATTACAGGCTTGAGCCACCAAGCCCAGCCCTAGCCTACCCTTAATGAATACAACCACTAACTGGTTTAGTAATCTCCTCTGAGTCCCTCTTGTCCTCCTGTTATGACTCTACAGATGTTGAAGTCCAGCTGACAGTCTTTCCTGATCACGCATTGCCCTATTTTATTGACTCTGTGCTTCAGAGCACTTTACTGCATCTACACATTCTCAACACCTCCCACTGCTGTGTGTTGTACTAATTTGGGTAGGTGTCTCTTGACAGTCTCTGAATTAGAATTCAAGCTCATAGAACTGAATCAATGTCATTCTTTAAATACCTCAATCCTACCTTGCCTATCATAGGATACGGAATAAATTTATCAACCAAATGAATACGTGAATGAATGACTGTTCTAGAATTGTGTTGGGTTGCCTAAATCAATATAACCAATGTTACATTTCTAACATCTTGTCCTTAGCATGTTTCAAAAGTTTCAACTCATTCTGGATTCCCTTCTTTAGTCTATCTTTTAAGTATAGTTTGTATCCCATTTTTATTCATTTTTCTCTTCTCTTTTAGTTATATCATTTTTCTTCCTACTTTTGCATGTATATTTTAAATCTAAGGTCATCTGAGAACTTCTTGTGCAGCTAAATGTGAATTTCCTTGGTTGTCCATGTCTTTTCTTTTCAGCTGGAGTCACTTGTGATTGTACAGGTCCATCTTTAGAACTTTCCATTCCTCTCAGATAATATGTTCTGTTGAATCTGTGCCTGGAATGCATCTGGGATGGGCTATTGTTTGTGCTGTTGAGGAAACCCCAGCTGTTAGCACTTAGGGGTCATGGTCACTACATAATGTTCTCCAGGGCAGTGAAGTCTTCCTGAGGGAAGCAGCCCCCTGGGCATAATGTGAGGCTAGAAGGCTACAGTTATCATCTGCTCTAGGCTCCTGGCTTTCTGCCTAAGCGAGAGGTCCACACCACAGGAAGCTGGAACCACTCTCCACGAGCCTTGTGATGGCCTGAACTCATTGCCTGCTCCTGTAGCACATCCCTCTCCCTCCTGCTGACTCTGTCTTTCTGAGTCTCCCTGACAGTATCTTTGCTCTCTGTCCATCTATGTGTGTGTGTCTGGGTCTCTCTGTCGTATCCCTCCTCTGTCTACCCTAGACTGCCTCCCTCTGCATCTTTGTCACTGTTTCCGTCCTTCTCATTTTCAACTTTTTAATATCCATACTTTTATTTCTAGGATTCTTCAAATAATATTTTTCTAACTCTCTTTGCTCTTGTGTTTCCTTCCAGAGTCTCTAGCCATGAAATCATGCCAGCCTTTTTATGAACTCTTGAACAATCTGTTTTTCTAAAGTCTAGAGTGCATGTCTGACCGTGCCTACTGTTTCCTTTCTTCACTTTATGGATTCCAACATGACTTGATTTCTCACAAGTTTAGTATAACCTTTACTCCAACAAAAAGTTCTTTCTTGTTGGTTAGAATTAAAAACAGAATAGCAACATTCCTTGTTGCTTCCCCTTCACACTAAAAGATGAAATTTTCAGTAAGGAATGCCAGAGTTCTACTTTCCACAGAATGACCTAAGAGTTGAAAACCTTCCTCACTGTTACTTCTTGCCTCTGGGCCACTTTATATTCTGGAATAAGATCCTTCCTCTATAACCTCTACTTGGCTGGAAAGTCTGTTTTACATAATCACAGTACAATCACTTGTTTCTCCTCCCTTCCTTCAGCACCTGAGTGCTATCTACCCTTAAGATCATGGCTTTCTATAAATTGTATATATTTTTTCAAAAACAAGGTTACTATATTCTAATAGAGCTGTTTCCTTTGAAAGAAATCTATCTTTTGGTGTCTTATTTCAGTCATGAATTTCATACCACCAATAATCGGAAATATTTAACTTCTGGATTATGAACTACTTTAGGTCAGTGGCCATGATATATTCATTGTTGTATTTTCAGAGTCAAGAACAGTCCTGAAACATACTTAATGTGAATCCATTGAACTGAATTGAGTATTTTAAAATTACAAATTTAATTGACTCTATGCACTGGGCATAGATATGCAAACACTTGAGGCCTTAAGTGAATTTCAAATCTCTTCATCTCTCCTGAAAATGAGCTAATATTTCTTTCACAAGTTCTCTCTCTGTTTTGTTTCTCATGGTACATGATGTAGAATTTTGTTGGATATTTTCTCCCTAGCTTCGTATTTTAATTTTAAAAGCTCTCGATCAACTACTAACAGGTCATTATTATTGAGAAGAATCAACTAGCCTAGAACAACATTACATATTTTATACATCTTATTTTTAATCATTACATCAGTCTTTCCGTACAGATACTAAGTTAACTATATATATTAGAATATTAAGACTAATAAAGGTAAAATGGCTTACTTCAGCCAACATAGCTAATAAGTAAAAGAACATATTGGAGTTAGGTCTGACTGGTTCCAGAGCTTATGTATTTCTTCTTCTACTACTGTCCACTGTCACTAGGCTGACAGGTCAAACAGACACTTTCCATTATTTTGGAACACATTCAGATGTCATGAGTTTCTTAGCCTAACTAGAATGAATGACAGATCTTGGCTCCGAAAGGCCATATTGCTACTGTGACAAAAGCTATGGTGACTCAAAGTACTATATTATTTTGGGAACAACCATGGCTGTGGCAGTGGCTCTATGGTGGCTTTAAGAGCACACTGTATAGCTACACCCTTTATCCTTGTCATCAGAGACAAAGGGATGGAATAAACTAGCAGAAAGCAGATCACTCCATTCCCCCCTGCACCCCAGCAAGAAGGTAGGCAAGAATAATTCACTGTTTACTAGTCTGACCTTGCCTGAACCACCATTGCAGGGCTCTTAGCACCATAAATAGTGTCAGATCACCAGTCAAGCATGCTAGAAGGATAATTTTTATTTTGATATAATTCAACCTAATAATTATTTTTACCTTCTTTCTAATCTACTTACGTGACAAAAACTTAATTGTACAGAATCCTGATCTCACCTCCACCACTTAGGGTTGTGTCTAAGTTTCTAGGACATCAATAGTGCCAATAGCGGGTTGGACAGCATTATGGTCTATCTCTTCTTCCCTGCGTGTTGGCTACACCAGCGCCCGGTGCCACATCTATTGCCCACCTGGTCCTCTGTTGTCAGTCCACACGGGTGGCAGCACAGATGTCCCCCGGAACCTGTCAGGTGTGGCAGTCTCTGTGGCCACCTTTTGCTACTGTTGGGCACTTGGGATTCATTCTGCTGCTTGCACAGACCCTTCAGAAAATTCTGTGAGGCTTCCTGGAAACATGATGCCAGCATTTCTTCTCTGAGATCTTGTTTTTACCCTAGGCTATACCTGAGACATAGTTACAAAACCCCTCTGCTCTCGGAACACCAAAAATACACTGGGTTGAGTGTTTCTGTCAGATTTAGCCTGGAGACATTCTGCCTTAAGAAACCACCATGCCTTTAACCCCTGCCAGCTTCTCCCATCAGCCTGAGAAATAATTTTTTGATCTTAAGGCTCTTAGGGTGGGGGGACTCTAGGGAAGTGGATGGAAATTTGCTCTTATGTATAAACTTCTCCACTCAATTTTTGTATCCTCTCCATTACCCTAAGGGCTTGGGTTTTTGAAACTCAAAATCCAGGGAAACACTTCGTTTTCTCTGGTTTCTGCTATCACATTTATCTCCTAAGGTAATAAACTGAAAATGGTCTAATTGAGTAGTTAGGAGAAAAGAGCAAGTGGAAAATGGTGAGAGAGGGGTTGGGGGGATGGGGGACAGATGAACGTTTTCAAAATAATCTTTGTTCATCATTCATCTGCTCTGGGGCTGCAGGACCACAAGCAGAACCAGAGTAGGCAGCCCTGGATATCCCTGACCCACAAAAGTGATGAAAGCAGTGTTGGCTTGATGGCTGTGCATCGCCTCAATCCTCATAGACAAAAAAGTGCAGTGAAGCAGGCAACCAGAAGGAAGGGGCACAAAGGAGAAGGAATTCTGTCTTTACTTACCGTGTGTCAGGCTGTGGGATTAGCAGCTTCATTAAATGTTATCTTCTTTGATTGTCATGGAGTAGGTGTTACCCCATCCACTTTGTCTTTCTTCCTTTATCAAAAGTGCTCAAGATCCAAACTTACAGTTTTAAAAACTAGCTATTTCCAAATGCCAAATACTTCTTTACAACCATTTTTATTCAACTCATGTTCATTTCGTGCCTGTTGTGTGCAAGGCATAATATGTACTCAGTTTTCAGCACGTGGATGTAAATGAGACAGATAAGGAAGAGGAAGGCTGCATTCTCCACACTCACGGGTGGGCAAGAGCACAGGGAGGGAGGTCAGTGTCATAATGAGAGTGCAGAGTGAGGACAAGGGGACTCAAAACAAGTGTGACAGGAGTAGGGGCATATGAGGTAAACTAAGGGAAGGTTCCAATCTCAACCCTAAAGGTAATGAGAGCCTCTGAATGTTCTGATTTCAATTTCTAAAACCTCACTCTGGCTGCATGCAGAAAACAGATTGGAGAGCAAGTGCTTAAAGAACGATGAGTCCAGAGGTCATTACAATGATCTAAGCAAGAAGTGATGGTGTTCTGATAAAGAGAAGAGACAGTGGACAGATATCTAGGAGATCAAATAGGAATTTAATGCTTGATAGATACAGAGAAGGTGGATGAGAGAGGAGGAGGAGTCTCTCTGGGAATCACTCCTTTATTATATGTGTTTCTTTTCTATAAACCATGCCCTGAGCTGCGTATAATCAAACAATCACAGAAGTCAGTGGCTTACAGTCTAGGAAGGAAATATATTATATATATCAAAACCAACTGCTGTCTCACACCTGTAATCCCAGCATTTAGGGAGGTTGAGACGGGTGGATTGCTTGAGCCCAGGAGTTTGAGACCAGCTTTGGCAACATAGTGAGACACCGTCTCTACCAAAAATACAAAAATTAGTCAGTCTCATAACCTGGTCTCAAAATAACCAAATAAATAAATAGATTTTGAAACAACCAATTGCTTACGTTTATTGACCACTTAAATTCTAAGAGTTTTGCATTTATTAACTCATTTGATCCTTAAAATGGCTCTAGAAGGTTGATACTAGGTTAATACTCATCTTACAAACGAGGAAACTGAGACAGAAGGAAGTAAAGTAACCTGGGCAGGTCTCACTCTACAGTTCATACTCTTTAACTATTATGATAGCAGTATGTTTAGGTTGGCGTGGTATAAAATAGGAGAGAAGTTGTTGCAGCTGGAGTCAGAGTTTGAGTGGCAGCTAGGAAACCTTCATAGGATAAGGAGCCCCTGAGCCCCTGAGTCCACCCTGGTTCTGCAGGCTAGAACAGTGACGTCCAGGCCAAAGAAATCACCATTTCAGTTCACAGAACTATTGGTCTAAGCAACAGTTTTTGAGCTGTACAACTGGGACAAATAAAAGATACAGTGGTAGGAGACAGAGATTCCCAATTCAATTTACCTCTGATGGCTGTGTATGTTGGGATGAGTCACAGATCTGTGGTAATGAAAGTGCTTGAAGATTAATGAGGCTGACTACAGGAAAAGTGAGCCAGGAGCTCAATGTCTAAGTCATCTCCTTCATTATTGCTTAAATAATACCAGAGCAGAGATGAGAAGAGGAAAATCATTTAGGTAAATGTGACTGATGAGACAGTAGCTGTCACATTAGGTCACGTTAGTTAGTGTGCTGTTCTAAGGACTGGAAAAGTACAAGAGTAGTGAACAGTTTGCATATTCATTTCATTAGACTGTATTAGTTTACTATTTCCTGAACATTAGCAGGCATTAGCTTTGGCTCTGTAGAACCCAGTGGACACTGTGGTGCCATTTGGACAGGATTCACTTATTTATTGAATTTCACAAATTTTTCCCCTGACAATATTAACAGCAGTGGTGTAAAATCAAGGTGCACAGAAAGAAGGAAAACTAAGATGAAAGTCTTATTCAACCTGGCTTCCTCCTCCATTGACTATTCCATTATCCTTTTCTCCTTACTGTGGTTTTATGGACTCTGCTGTTCTTTCCTTCCATTGCCTCTAAACCCATTCATTGCAGTCTAGTTCTTAATGCTTTACTGTTCTGCTATTGAAGACCACCAGGGATCTGCAAAGTGCCAGATGAAATGACCTCTCTTGGAGGTGCTCATCTGGTTTGGCATCTCCTACATGATCCTGACCAGTTCCATGTCTCCTGAAATTCAATTGTCTCCTCAGAAGATGAGCCATGCCTTTCTCTAGAAGGCAGCCTCAGGTTTTTGTGGATCCTGGTCACTTCTACTTTCTCTGGCCCCTTCTTTCACAAAAATATTTTAAAATTATATTTTACAACTGCATTGGTATAAAGACAATTATTATATATTAAGCCATTTGTTTCAACCTAAGAGTTTTCACTCTTCTTCAGATTTTAGAATACATTAAAGCCTCTTCATGGTCCTGTAGTATCCTGGGCCCTAGGCACTGTATCTCAGAGCCTGGGGGACAGCCAGCTCTGCCTGCTTCATTTTCTTCAAATCCCTCATCAGCTGGACACGGTGCTCTCCACTTGTTTGCTACCTGTCTTCCCCTCATGAAGGGGTGAGTCCCATGAGGTCAGAGGATCTGCTGCCTTATTCACAACTCTATCCCAGCACTTAGAAGAATGCCTGGTGTGTTGCAAGGTTTTAATAAACATTTACCACGTGAGTTGATAATGAATGACTTTCTTTTTGAGTTTCTTCTCTTGGCCTCTGTACTTTTTTTCTTTTTCTCCCTTTTTGTTCTCTCTTCTTCCATCTTCCCTTTAAATGTAGCCTTGATTTCTCTAGCAAGTGTGTAGGCTCACACTTGCTGGGTATTGTGCACATTCCTCTCCTCAGTACCATCTTCTCAACTCGTATAAAACAAACTCGCTACCTTCTCCCTCTCTCCTTGGTGTTATTATCAGCCTTGTTGCTATTATTATGGCATCTCCATACTAGTAATGTCATTCTCATGTTTCCAGTTGCTCATGCCTGATACAAGAAGCCATGTTAGCATTCCCTTTCCATGTTGTGTGGGATCCAATCTGTGCCCAGATTTGCTGGGCCTTCCCTGACTGTTTCAGGTGTACCTGCTTCCTCTCCAAGTTGCCCACACCTTCAGTAAGTCTTGTTTGTACAAGTGCACTGGCCTCTCAACAAGTCTCCAGGTCTCTTGTCTTTTCCTTTCTTATTCTAGAAGTCACAGCCCTTTCTAGAAAATTTCCTTAGTTAAAATATTTGTTTGATACCCATTGCATACAAAGTAAATTTAAACTGCTCAATTTGATATTTAACACCTTGGTTCCAACTTAAATGCCTAGCTTTATTTCTACTACTCCAACAGACTTTATGGTCCTGCCATGCCTCTATTCTTGATAGTTCCTAAAAACATGCACTATATATTTTCTTCATTCTTTATTCAAATTACTCTTTCTGTCTAGAAGGTTACCCCCTACCCCTAATATACATGCATCTGAATGCTCCAGTGGAGCACAAAACCCTGGTAGGTAACAATTAGACCTTACACAACTCTGCCCCTCCCTGATACTAATACAGTGCTATACATACAGAAGCAAATTAGTAAATGTTTATTAAGTTGAACTCCAAAAACTGAACAAAAGGATTTTAAACATGAAGACCAAAACATCTACCATGCTATCATATTTTATATCAAGAAATGACAATTTTAACTTCTTAAGAAGAGTACAATCAAAAACTAAACAGCAATCGTCCATTCAGGTAAATCTACTTATATCAGTATAATGTTAAGCTTTGTAACCATTTAGTATGACAAGCTCAGACAAAGCTAATTTCAACCTGGATAAATATTTCCATTTCAGAGATTAATCCAATAAAGTAAATTAATCAGTAACATCTGCCTTGTCTCAAGAAATATCTTGATCACTGAACTAGCTTTAATGAGATAAGCAACTAATTGTATTATTCCTCTAATACAGGACAAGGACAAGTTAGGCTACAAAAAGGAATAATGTGCTTCAGTGTAAGAAAACACAGTGTGCAAGGTTAATCCACCATCTAAGAATCTGGTGATGGCATTTATATTAAAGGCATGGCATGTCCCTCTTTTCATTACCCTCAAATTTTCTTATTTTATAAACAAACAAACAAAATATGTTTGCATAGCACAGCAAGCCAAACTGAGAACATGGTAATAATAATAATCATACTACCCAGAGAAAATCACTCTTTGCATTTGTTGTAGAAATTTTGTCATTGTTTTGTTTTGTCCTTTGTGAGTGTATGTTATGTGTGTATGCATGTATAAGGTCATATATTCATTCTTTGCATATGCATATTATAGAATTTAGATCATACTATACATATTTTTAACTGGTCTATTTTTTGAATAATATGTCACACCATCTCCCTATGTCATAAATACTGTTTTATAACATAAACAACTACGTAGTAATCCATTTCATTATTGTGCTATATCCAGAACATTTTCAGTAGTTTGCTATTTTGTAAACAGTACTCTGAACAAAGCCTTGTGCTTTATTTTATATATGCTCTATTTTTTATTTCCTTAAGGTGAATTCCCATGTATGGAATTGCTGGGCCAAAAGATATATAAAACATTAAGACTTTCACTAAGTATGGCCATACTCTTACACAGTATATCAAATTAAACTGACATTCCATTCCAGGGGTGTGTCCACATGCTCTCAATCTTATTGATAATGGATGGTGGCATATTTTACAGGTAAGACTGAGGCATTTAATATGCTTGTTCCATCATTTGCATTTCTTTTTTTGTGAACTTACTTTGCATACTCTTTGAACATTTTGCAAATGGAAACATTTTACTTTCCCTATTTCATTTCAAAGAGTTCTTCATGGTCTTTTCTCTGTGTAATATTTCAATAGAGAATAAGGTGTAAAGAGTAGTATGAAATACATTTGAATCCACCATTTAGCTTTATTGAATCTTAACAATTTGCTCTACTTATTCTGGTCTTTTTTTTTTCTGAAGCTCTGCTACATTACCCATAAAGAAGGAGCTCTTGTTTGTCTCTCTCTTTCTCTCATTTTTTTTTTTCTTTTTGGAAACGGAGTTTCACTCTGTCGCCCAGGCTGGATTACAGTGGCGTGATCTTAGCTCACTGCAACCTCCACCTCCCGGGTTCAAATGATTCTCCTGCCTCAGTGTCCTGACTAGCTGGGACTACAGGCGCATGCTACCACGCTTGGCTAATTTTTGTAATTTTTAGTAGAGACGGGGTTTCACCATATTAGCCAGGCTGGTCTCGAACTCCTGACCTCGTGATCCGCCTACCTCGGCCTCTGAAAGCACTGGGATTCCAGGCATGAGCCACCACGCCTGGCCTTGTTTGTCTCTACCTTGACATAATTACTTCTTCCCACCTGAAGGGAATCCTCCTACTTCCTTTGGCCAAACATATCTTTTATATATAATATTACTAAAATTGTAAGTATTTATATACCCGTAAATTATAAAATTTAGATTGATAATGTATAATACCTATGTTTATATGTATTTAGGCTGAGAGACTAAAGTCTAAGAATATATGTATAATAAATATCTCTATAAAATATAGTATATATGTGGATATTGCTAAAAGATCAAGTTACACATATGTAATCACTAGTAGATTTGACTCATTGTATGTAACTGAAGATTCTACATCTATTTCTGTAAATGAAGTTGGTTTATACAAATCTTTTCTTGTGCTTTTGTTTTCCTATTTGGATATTAAGCTTATACTAACGTCACAAATAAGTTGGCTGTATTTCCTCCCCTTTTAGCTCTAAAATATTTTGTTCAAAAATGGATTCTCTGCTCTTTGAGGTATTGGCAAAATATTAGCTATAAAATTAAGTCTTCATTGCATCTAAAACTATATGCTTCCATCATTCAAAATATTATTTATTTACTCTTTTTCTCTCTTTTTCTTGATAATACTTGCTAGGATTTTGTCCAGTTTCCTTGGTATGTTATGTTTTTATCTATCCTGTATGTTACAAGCATTTTTTCTAATTTACCATTCAAGCATTAGTTTTGTTTATATACCTTTTCATATAGAAGAGTTTTTATATTTATATCTTTACATCTATTTGTTTATTTTTAAGTGTTATATATCTTCTGGTATCATTTGTTTTTATTTTTTAATTTAGCTATTTTGTCTATTTAGATATTTAAAAAATTTTTAGTTTATATTGGAAACTGAAGTTCTCAATGAATTTTTTTTCAAATGTTTTGCCAGTTGTTCCAACATCAATTATTAAGTTTTTACTTCACTAATTTGAAAATCCAGATTATTCTTTCCCAAATTTTATGAACATTTGCCCCTATATCTATTTGAACTCATGGATCTCTCCCACAGCTTATTATTACATTTTATAATATATTTTTTAAATGGAAGTAAAAATATGCACTGCTTTATTTTTTTTTTCTTTCTTTAAAATTGTTTGGTCTTTCCTTTTCAGACTCACCTTGTAATTATTTCTATATTTTCACCAAAATTTGTTTTAGAACTTAATCCAATTTACATTAAATATATTGATTAAAATAAATATGGAGTAACATTTTTATAGTATTAAGTTTCCACATTCAAGAAAGCAATATGTCATTTTCTTTCATTCAGTTTTTCTCTTTTGTATTTGTTTAGTGAAAGTTTTGTTGTTTTCTTCATAAATATCTTGTAAGTTTTCTGTTAAATTTATTCATATATATTTTATAGTTTTCCACCTGCTGGGAATGAAATTGTTTCCGCTTGTTTGCTTTCACTAATTTTTGTGTGTGTTCCAGGTTCTTGTTCTCTTTCAGGAAAATTTGAAACAACTGCAAATAATTGTTAATATTCATTCTCCAGCCTGATTAATTATGTGATGTGAGCTTTTGGCACACATTGCCAAAATTTAGCCATGATAATGCTTTCATTTTCAGACAGTTTTGTGATTTTAATAAGGATTCCACACAGCTGGCTCTTGGGAACCCTGAGGAGCTTGGCTCTTGGTGAGGAGGGGTTCCCATCTGCTGTAGCTATTCAGTTCAATTGCAGCACCATGTTCAATTCAAGTGCGTTCCCAGTTCTGGGTCAAATGGCCCCATGTGCCCTCATCTTATCCTAATGGCCCTGTGAGGTTGGAATTGCTTTTGTCATTCTGAGGAGAGTGTCCTTTAGTTCAAAAGGTGATATACCTTCTGAACATGGGTCAGGGTGTTCTTTCTGTTACATAACATAATTTGGAATTTCATCCATTGCTTCAAAGAATAGGAAGAAAGCATAAAGAGTATCCTAAATTTTTTCATGGGGTTAAGCTTTGCTTTATGTGGCTTATTACTACCAGGAGAAATTTGGGAATGGGAAGTTAAATTTAGCATGTGTTCCTGCAGAAAATATGCATTATAAATATTGCCACTAAACAATGGCATCTAGCTGAAGTTCATTATAAGGAGGTCTCTCAGTCAACTCAAGCAATTGACATTCTGTTCTCAATTATACTATTTGCTTATTGAATAAATAGGCATTAAAGTCTGTGTCTTCAATAAGAACCATTCTTTATTCATAAGTGACAAATTATACTTGTGTATTCTCTTTTTTCTGTGAAGCTAATTGCTGAGTAAATGTGATTTAGGTTTACTTTTTTTAGAACATTGCTTTTTATGTATAATATTTTAATAAGAATCACCAGAGCCTAAGATTTCAGGGCTTGAAAAACTAATAATTAGTTTAGAAATAGAAAAGCTAAAATGACGAAGAGTATGAACAGAAACTTCTCAAAAGAAGGCATTTATGTGACCAAGAAACATGTGGAAAAAAAAAGCTCATCATCACTGGTCATTAGAGAAACGCAAATCAAAACCACAATGAGATACCATCTCATACCAGTTAGAATGGCGATCATTAAAAAGTTAGAAAATAACAGATGCTGGAGAGGAGGTGGTGAAATAGGAATGCTTTTACGTTGTTGGTGGGAGTGTAAATTAGTTCAACCATTGTGGAAGACAGTGGGGCAATTTCTCAGGCATCTAGAACCAGAAATACCATTTGACCCAGCAATCTCATTACTGGGTATATACCCGAAGGATGATAAATCATGCTACTATAAAGACACATGCACATGTATGTTTATTGCAGCACTGTTCACAATAGCAAAGACTTGGAACCACCCCAAATGCCCATCAATGATAGACTGGATAAAGAAAATGTGGCACATATACACCATGGAATACTATGCAGCCATAAAAAAGGATGAGTTCATGTCCTTTGCAGGGACATGGATCAAGCTGGGAACCATCATTCTCAGCAAACTAACACAGGAACAGAAAACCTAACACTGCATGTTCTCGCTCTTAAGTGGGAGTTGAACAATGAGAACACATGGACACAGGGAGGGGAACATCACACACTGGGGCCCGTTAGAGGGTGGGGGGTTAGGGGAGGGATAGCATTTGGAGAAATACCTAATGTAGACGATGTGTTGATGAGTGCAGCAAAGCACCATGGCATGTGTATACCTATGATACAAACCTACATGTTCTGCACATGTGTCCCAGCACTTAAAGTATAAGTTTTAAAAATTTTAAAAGAAAAGCTAAAATGACATAAATCCATGAACACAGAAGAAATTGAGTTGGGGGAGGGTTAAATCCAAATCTAAAGATATTATTAATGAAATTTTGAAACACTTTAAAAAACATAGAATAGACTTAGCCTATATAAGGTATTTTCAGAAGGTTGAGGACAGCTCTCCAGCTTTGAGAAAATAAATCTTATCTATTCAACTATTAATACCTGCTATTTCTGTCAGGTAAGTAAGAAAAAAGCATGCAGGTTTCACCAAAGGATGCCATGAAATCATACTGATGACACTCATTAAGAAAGTTACTTCTTTAGTAGAAACAAGTTTTATGCACTTTCTAACTCATCAAAACCACATCGTCAAGCCTCAAAAATATCCTTCATTCTCTTATTCAACAAATATTTATTGAGCAATATTAAGTATAATAGATTATATAATCTTCCCCAAGATTATACAATCTATTACAAGATCTATCACAATATATTATACAATCTATTACAAGATTATACAATCTATTCCTCACAAGATACTTCTTGAGGAAGTATAATCTTCCTCAAGAAGATTAGTAAAATGAGATTGGAAGAAAAATGAAATGTACTTTAGGCAGAAAACTAAATAGTGGGTGATAATAGGTCTTACATAAGAAGGTGCTATTGTGCACAAAGGAAGGGGCAGTTAAACACTGAGGGAGGAGGGGCTATTCAGAGAAGGTATCAGAAACGATAAAACATCACTTATGCTGAGAGAAGACGGAGAAGGAAGAGGGAAGGAAGAAGAAGAGAAAGAGGAAGAAGAAGGAGAAGAAAAAGAGGAAGTGGGAGGGAGGAGGAGAAGGAGGAGGAGGATGAGAAGGAGGGAGAAGAAGAAGGACAAGGAGAAGGAGAAAGAACAACTAGTAGTTAGCCAGCCAACTGAAAAGCAATGGGAATGCATTCCTAAAAGGGGAAATCGTCTTTGTGACCACTGAGAGGTGGGCAAGGGAGAAGCAGAGAAAGGTGGGGGATTGAGGGTGGGAGGTAAGGGGGTGACAGAGACATAGGACAGAGCCCAGAAAACAGAAATAGGCTTTGTGATACTCTTAAAGGAGGCAGGGTTGTGGAGTGTGAGAGGGCTGGGGAGAGAGCTGTAAGACACCAGCTAGGTAAGCAGGCCCAGATCATCCTTATATGAACTAGACCTAGGAGTCTGGAACTTTAAATAGAGTATTGCTATGAATAGATGTTGGGCAATGTGGATAATGAATTGGTAGGTACTGTTAAAGAAACATGTTAGAGATGGTAAGGAAAATGTTAAAAGTGGGGGCTATTACAGCAGAGTTGCCACTAGGGGAGAGATTGGGCCCAGCTCTCAATAAGAAAAAGTGGGAATTTACAGGCAAGGCACAGGTGAGGGTCAGTGAATGGAAAATTACTAAGAGGAAACATCAGGGATAAGATGGGATTCTGACTAAACTGACCTAACAGGATTCTTGCTGAAGGGAGGTCAGGGTGCACCAACATCACCTGGGGGATGGCGGAGGGTGAGAAACCCCTGGATCAAGGGTGATCAGATGATTCAGGTAGAGAATTCTGGCTACACTGACATTATTCTTGCTAGAACTGGACCCTTCAAGGAAGGACACAGGAGCCCAAGGTTGGGCCTAGTCAGAAAGAGAGCTCAGAAGAGTCTGACTAGAGCTTGATCAAGAAGAGGCTCTTTGTCGGTATATTTATGCTCAATATCATATTCGTGTTATGGGGGCAGGAAGCATCACCTCTGCAACAAGCATTGACTGCTGTCAATGCACTTTCTCAGTTCACTTGCCCCTTCCTTTATTTTGGCAGAAATCCTTTGCAGATAGACTTTGTTTCTTTTTTCCTGAAAATGGCCATTTTTAAAAAGGAACAATTTAATTAATTTCAATTTATATTTACAAAATTCAGCAGGGTTTTTGCTTTGTTTTGGTTTTCCAGTGTTCCACTTTTATTAAGGGATTTCAGTCTCCTTCTTAGCTCTTTGGACTTTAGAGACTCTCAGGTTTTGCCTTCTCATTTCCTACAGAGTAGGGAAGAGATCCCAAATATTGGGAACACAATGGATACAAACATCTAGTTTCTAAAATAGAGACTACTGGAAAATTGTCAGAAATGCTAGTGGAAAGTTTATGCTGTTCCTGCATTTCATAAACAAACACTTATTAACCATGGTGTGCTACAAGGTGATTGGAGACTTAAAATGTTTGGATTTTTTTCTTCATATCCCTAGTCCTTGAGAAATACATAATCTGAGCAAAAAGAAAGGTGGAGAGATGAAAACAGACTAAAACAGATGAGAGGAAAATAGAAAATGTTTCTCCCCATGCAGCCAGAGTAGGGAAGGGTGGTTACAGTGAGGAAGAGGTTGTCCTGTCTTATTTGGCACAAAATCCACATAAAATTCAACTTGGTTTCTTTTTAAATATGGCAGAGAATCTTATTTGTTTTTAAGATGCCTCTAAATCAGAATTTAAAATAACTCTGGCTAACAGGGCTAAAGTGTACCTTTGTGCTGTCTGAGAAATGAACAGCTTACACAGCAATCTAAAACTGTAAGTAAGGAAAATGCTTAAGTCTTGAAACTATTTTAGGGCAATTTAGAAAACCACTTTATATGTAAATTTTGTTCCTGAACACTGAATATACTCATAAATTATCCATTTATTAAAGTATTTTCTTCATATAAGACCTTCCCCTTCCTACTCATCAGCATCTTCACAGACTATGCTTAATGTACTTTAAAGTAATTAAATGAAATATCTTAATATTCTAAAATCAAAAATTTTCCCTTATCACATTGATGGTCTCCAAATTTCTCTCTGCAAAGAATTTGCCACAATTGCAAACCTAGTGTTAAAAAGGTAAGATAAGTCAGGTGAGTAAGTTAAAAAAAAAAAAAAAAAGCATTATACTTCACCAAAGGACGTCACTGTATGCGTCAAAGCATGGGGTCAGGGACATACAACTACAATAAAGCATGGGACAGTCTTTAGAAAAACAAATTCAACACAGCTGGATGCTATGGCATAGCACTTGTAGACCCAGCCACGCAGGAGGCCGAGGAGGAAGGACTGCTTGACCCAGGAGTTTCAGTCCAGCCTTAGCAACATAATGAGACTCCATCTCTGTGAGTAAAATGAAAATAAAAGTAAATGCAACACAGATGTAAGCTATTCTTCTTGTTGCAAATAACAACTCATTTATTCTCTCAATTATTTTGGATTTATCCTAAGTATTCATTTCCCATGTTGTCAGTCTGTTGGTGAATCATAAAATGTTCATGCTGAAAGGGATGGTGGTGGATACACTTTGGTCTGAGTGTCTGCCAACCCGTGCTAGTGGGTTAAATGGTGGCCCCCCAAAATACATGTCCATGTTCTGATCCCCACAACTGTGAATATTCACTGTATATGGTAAAAGAGTGAATGTTAACCTTATATGGCAAAAAACTGTGATTAAGCTAAGGCTTTTTCAAGGAAGAGTTTATCCTGGGTGATCAGGGTGGACCCTGAATCCAATCATAGGTGTCCTTATAAGAGGAGGCAGAGGAAGATGACAGAGAAAAGAGCAGGAGCCAATGTGCCCGCAGAGTCAGGGACTGGAGTGATGCAGACACAAGCCCAGGGAGGGGTGGCCTCCAGACGCTGATATAAGCAAACCACAATGAATCCTCCCCACCAGCCTCCAGAGGGGCATGGCCCTGCCCACACCTTGATTTCAGGCTTCTGGCCTCTGGAACTGTGAGATAATACATTTGGGCTGTTTTCAAACATCAGTTGGTGGTAATTTGTTAGAGTGGCAATAGGAAATGAAGACAGTGTATCGTTTCACAGGAAAGGAAGTGCTGAGGGCCACTGCCTCAACCCAGACAACCACTGATAACAGAGACGGAGGTGCAGGGCGGGCTTCCTCTTACATGGATTCCAAGTCAGCACCAGAAGCCACTCCCACGCCCTCTCTCTGGCCACCATTCTACTTGACCTGTCTATCATGTTTGACACAATTGGTCTTTCTCTCCTTTCTTGGATCCCATAACACCAAGCTCTTCAGAGTTCCCTCTTATCTCCACCCTCTTTTTCTCTATATTTGTTTTATTTTGCCTTGGTCTTTATTTCCGTGACCACCTTGTATGGTTCAACCCAAGCACTGTCCTGTCCTCTTCCTGATCTTAGCATTTCTCTGAGGGACCTCATTTGACTCCAGTCGTGTTGTTTCAGCCTTCAGTTCTCTTTGGAGCTCTTAACCCCTTTCACAACTTACTTGGTGGCTCACTCTGCTTGGACATCCCAGGGTTTCTCCATCATAATCTGCCAGAAGCTCAACTCCCCTTCTTCTCCCTCAAACCCACTCTTGCTCCTTCCTTCCCTGCTTCAGTTACCTGCACCCATCCTGGGAATTTTAGTCATGGCTCCTTGGCTTCTACAAACTGCCTCCCAAATGTCTCTTCCCTCTGCCCACTAGCTGCTGTCCTAATGTAAGAACTCATTAATTCTGATGCAGAAAACTGCAAGAGCCTATAAGTGGTTCTTCTCCCACCTCCACTTTTTGTATGCCTCTCAGATAAACCCCTTGTGTTCATTCCTATTGCTACTGTAGTAAATCACTACACACTTTGTGGCTTAAACAACACATATTTATTATCTCATATTCCATAGTTCTGTAGTCTGACAAGTATCGCTGGGCTACAGCCAAGGTGTGTCATCAGGGTCGTGTTTCTGGCAGCTCTAGAGAAGCATCCGTTTCCTTGACTCTTTCTTAGGGGTCTGTATAAACCCACAGAGAAGGGACCTCCTTAGCCATTCAGTACCCAGGATCTGCTCTAAAAAGCCTTCCTTTGTGTTCAACTTGCTCACCTTAAAGAAGGAGGAGGATGGAATGAAACAAGAGCTTGTTTCTTCTTCAGAAATTAGCCATTCCTTATGACTTGAGGTCACAGCTAGATGACAGGAACTGCACATGTGTTTTATGGAATCTCAAGTCATCACCCTTTTGCCTAACTTTCCAGCAGAGAACACAGATTAGTAAGAACTTTTCTCGGTTTGCAGAGAAACAAACTGCAGTTTATAGAAGCCTGTTCAAAACTGCCTGCCTTTGCAGGCTAACCTCAAAGTAACCAAGTAAAAAGTTTAAAAATAAAAACCTTATCACCTTCTGGAGCAGCTGGTATTTTAGATATCAGCTCAAACCTTATCCAAATGGTTTCTAAAATGATTCTTCAATGTGAATATTTTGAAAGAAGCGATTCTTCGAGATAGCCTTCTGCTGGAGCTCTTTGGACACATCATTCCTCCAAATCAGTTTTCTTTCCTCAAAGGCTTCTTGTTCCCCCAGGCTTCTTTTTCTGCCTGTTTTTGCTGGAAACCACCGTCTTCGTGACATCTTGCACTGGAATTAAGTTCAACAATGCCCTACTCACCTACACTATCTTCATCCTCTTTACAGCCCCCTTTAAGGCTCATTAGGTCTAGAACCAAATACAGACAGAGATGAGCTGCCTCTCTTAAGAGAGTTGATTTAAGATACAATTCTTCAAATTAACTGTTAAGTTAGAATATTACACCTGTGACATTTCAGCCAGCAGAAGAGCTTTCCCACTAGCGAGATAATTTCTGTTGTTTTCAGTTTTAACTTCAAGGTTTTGAAATTCAACCAAAACCTCAAAACATGGCCTTTCTGGTTGAGTGTAGAAGGAGCAATGCTTCCCCTGTGTGGCAGAGTTTGATATTTCACTCTGTGGAAACCAGATTTATAGACAAAACAAAAGGGAGAAACAAGCGCTGTCAAGAGATTCGTATTTTGATCTTAAACAACTCATATTGTAATTTTCTTTTCGGACAAAAAGCCTAGACCAAAAAGCCGATAGCAATTTTACAATATACTTGGAAAAATTTTCATTTGCTTTTCTTCTAAGTTTCAGAAGTTAGTAAGGAGCCTTCTGTCACTGTAAAAATAGAGAACATTATTTAAGGCTATGCAGTGCTCAAGGGGAAGGCAGTGATAAGTTCATATATCTCTCCAGATCTTCTGTTTTATGAAATAATTATAAAAATAAAATTAAAATAATATCTATGCAAACAAAGTAAAATTCCCTTTCCTCAGAAAACGGTGTATAAGACATGCAAAAAGTTGAAGTTGAAGAGTTCTGGGAGGAGAGTCAGCATCACCTGCCTAGGATGTTGCTCTTCAGAGCCTCTGAGACAGGGCAGGTTGGAGGACCTCATGGGTGACCTAAACGAAGGCACAGGCCATGTGACAGGAGCAGCATTTATCATGGGAGATCCAAGGAGATCCACACAGAGACACACAATTGTCTCGAGCCTTGTTTCTCTGAGCGTGCTCCCTGGACTAGCGACATAGGCATCCCCTGAGAGCTTCTTGGAAATACAGCACCTCAACCCCACCTCAAACCCTACAGACCCACAGTCTGTATTTTAACAAGATCCTAGGTGATTCCTGTGCACTTTAGTGTTTGAGAAGCCCTGGGATAGAACAACTGGAACAACCAAAACCCAACTAGGAAAGAGGTGTCATGGTCAAAGAAAACATCTGTGGTTAAAATGTGAGTCCCAGAATAAAAGAGACAAAGGTAAGCATCCAAACTGATTTGCAATCAGTTTCCCAAGGGCAAGGAGTGACTTCCAGGGGTAATAGAAGCAGGGGTTCATTTACTTAGCAATGATTTTTAATTCTCCTGAGCAATCTTAGGTAAGTCAGCCTGGAAGAAGTCACTGTAGGAATAGCAGTGGTGGTAATAGTGGCAATACCAATATTGATGAACACCTGGTAGGCACTCAGCATTGCTGGAATCTGTGCTTAGAGTTTTATGTGCATTGTTTAAATGAACTCTGGTAACGACATTGAGGTAGTGAAACTGCAGTGCAGTGAGATTAGTCCTGTGCCCCAGGCAAGGAGCTAGTAGGTGGAGAAAGCAGAATTTGAACCCCAAGTTCTTAGTCTAACATGGGCTATAGCAAATTTGTGCCAGACATATAGTAAACTAGCAAGGCATTTCTCAAACTTAAGTGTATATATGATATAGCCTGAGAAGTTTGTTAAAATGCAGATCCCTGGGCCCCAGTGCCGAACTTTTGAATCAGTGAATCTAAATGTAGGTCTGTGAATTTTTTTTTTTTTTTTTTTTTTTTTTTTTTTTTTTTTTTTGAGACAGAGCCTTGCTCTGTTGCCCAGGCTGGAGTGCAGTGGTGCAATCTTGACTCACTGCCACCTGCACCTCCCGGGTTCAAGCAATTCTCATGCCTCAGCCTCCCAAGAAGCTGAGATTACAGGCATGTGCAACCATACCCAGCTAATTTTTGTACTTTTAGTAGAGACTGGTTTTCGCCATGTTGGCCAGGTTGGTCTCACACTCATTGCCTCAATCTGTCTACCTGCCTTGGCCTCCCAAAGTGCTGGGATTACAGACGTGAGCCACCAAACCTGGCCTGAATCTACTTTTCCAATCATTACCTCCAGGTGATTCTGAGATGAGTGGTGCAACAATGATGCAAAGAAACACTGCCCCGATAACAGTGGAAAATAGCAGTTTTCATCTGATTTATAGATTGAGTTCATATGTGAGATATTAGCTGTACAAAAGATTCTGCACTTTAAAGATGGTTGAAAATTGACCTTAGCTTAACACTGAGAGTTCACTACCTGCCCTCCCGGGCCCATCTCCTGTCGTGCTTAGCCTAGAACACAGAATTCCACATGGAGGCTCTTGTTTTTACTGAGATACTTGGGAAAATGGCTGGAAATTTAAGGATTTAAGGATATTTCACATCAGGATTTTTGCTGTGGCCTCCTCTTAGCATTTATCAATATCTTCAGGGCTTTCTTTTATGATGAAGAACACTCATTACCATTTTTCTAATATTCAATTTCTCATTTTAAAATTGACATTCTTCTAAATATACTCATACCATTTATATCAAAACTACATCAAAGCGTATGACTATAATAAATATCTCAAAGCATCTAAAAACTATTTGAAAACTTAAACTCTTCGAAAGTCAAATATGTCAGATTCTCTTAAATACTTAAAATTTCTTAAAAACAAAATTATCATAAGGTATTACAATAATGAATCAGTTTAGTTGCACTAACACTGATTTTTAAGTGCCGTTGGTATAGATTTCAAAATGCTTCTTCATAATCTCCATTCCATTCTTATTCTTATTTCTTTCTACGGGTACATTATTTGGAAATAAGGTCATTGCAATAGTAACTAGTTAAGATGAGATCATACTGGAATAGGTTGGGCCCCTTAAGACCGGTGTTCTTACAGAAGAGGGGAGTTTGGGTACAGACACACAAGGAGAAAGCCAAGTGAAGATGAAGGCAGAGATCCTGTTGATGATTTCACAAACCTAGGAATGTCACAAGATGGTTAGCAAACTATCAGAAGTTAGGAGAAAGTCTTGGAGAAGATTCTCCCTCAAAGCACTAGAAGAACAAACCCTGCCAAGACATCAATTTTGGATTTCTAGCCTCCAACTGTGAGACAACACATGCCTGTTGTTTAAGCCACCCAGTTTGTGGTCCTTTGTAACAGCAGCCCTAGAAAACTGATGCAGGTAAAACTTTCCCCACTTCATCCAGAGGAGCAGGGTAAAGACCACAAACCAGGGGATTAGGTGCAGGTTGACAGTGTGAAGACTGACACCATGGAACTGAGCAAAAGATTTATTTCTAAGCAACAGAGGATAAGGGGTGCCTCCCTGGAATTCCGATTATGGATGTGAAACTTAATGTGGCTCTGTATTTTGGAGATTTATAATCTTAGAGAACATTGTGCAAGTCAAGGATATTAAATAAACAGATTCATAACTGGGTTTTTAATCCTTTTTTATTTGCTCATTATAATAGAGGATATTTAGAATATGGACCATTTTTTAATCACTTCTAAAACTGTAGTACTTTGAAAGCACCAAAATTGTTTAAGATGTCTTAACTGCTTAATAACTTCAAGGACTATTTGCTTCTTCCCTTTTAACTTTTGTGAGTGGCTCTTCCCAGGAGTATCATCATGGAATTCCCAGAGTACTTGACCCTGGATTCAAGTTCTCCCAGAGAAGGACTGGGCTGCCCCTGGGGCATTTCTGCCCAGATCTCTCACTCATTCTCACAGGGCCCTTTTGTGGTTACACTTTGCCTCTGGATTTAAAATGGCCTAAATTATCAGGTCTGACAAATCAGGAATGCTTTGGATTCTTTTAAAACCCCTGTCTTCTCCCAATAGTTACAGCTGTTCCCGAATGTCCCATATTCCTAAAACAGCCAAATAGGAGCCACAGGCTTACTCTGAGAGAGGCCAGGTCAGGGTCAGCAAACCTAAAGCTTTGGTTTATTTGGTCTGTTGAAATGACATCGTTTCTCCTCATTCCCCACCAAGGCCACCGTACTGACAGCCTCTGCATGGGCTCAGGACCTCACATTCTACTCTTGCCAGGGTGGGGCCAACCTGCTCACCCTACCACCTAGGGAAAGGTAACACAAGCCTTGGACCCACTCCCCTGAGCCCCTGGGTACTCATCCCGCTCAAACCTGCAGCATTCTCTGTTTCCACTGCCTCAACCTGTGCCCCTGCTGCCACCTACACGCCAGTCAAAGGCACTGCATCTGCAGCAATCATGGCTTTTACCTTGATTCGAGAAGTCCACGGGAGGGTCAGTAAACGTGGTAAGGATGTAAGTTCTGACAACAAAAACAAGGATGCTCTCCAATGTGGAGAGGTAATCTCTTCCCGTCCGCAGCCCAGCATCCCACAGAAGAGCAAGGTGCAGGTCAGTGGCCTAACAGGCCTCGGGCAATGGAGGAGGCTGTCTGTGGCTGTGGAGCTGTGATGTTGTTGACACCTGGGCCTCCAGTCAGGACGACCTGTGAGAAACCCAAGCAGCTGGTGGTTGTCAGGTTGTCTTCACAGGCAGGCACTGACTGACCTCTTCATCACAAACATTGACCGGTGCTTGGGGACCCTCAGTTCTTCCTCACAGGTGGGCGCTGACTGGTGATGGGGGGGTCCTCAGCTCATCCTCACAGGCGGGCATTGACTAATGATGGGGGGTCCTCAGCTTCCTCTCAGGTGGGCACTGATGATGGGGGTCCCTCAGTTCACTCTCACAGGCGGGTGCTGACTGGTGATGGGAGACTCCTTGCACCCCATACCCACAGGTAAATCCTGTTGTTGGGGTTCAATAGCTACTGTTTCCTCTGCCCAACCGTCTTCCTGCTTTTTCTAAAAGACCTTGCCCTGCCCCCTTGGATAGGAGAGAGCATATATCCCAGTCAGACAACTGCAATGCTCTGCAGGACTTTTGTCAAATTTACTTTTATTTTTATTTATTTTAATTTGGAATAAAAGCCACCAGAGTGTGCAATCCATGGGACTTTTATGTAAAGTTCTTGTGAATATTGTTCCATGCATGTAGTGTCTGCTGGAGAATGTGGGTCTGGACTCTGAGGAACATGTACCCCATTTTGTGGAGAATGAAAGTCTATGGAAGGAGAGAGCAAAAATGACACACCAGCAGACAGAGAAAGCCAAGGGAGAGAGAGAGAAGGAGGGAGAGGTGACAGCCTCACTCCAATAGTCCATCTTCTCATTCCTACTCTCTTCTTTCTCTGACACTTCAAGGAATCATGTTTTGCTTAGGTTAATTTAATTTATATCTCTAGGAGACAAGAAAGTCCTGCTTAGTAAGTCCAGCATGGAGCAAAGGTTTTTGGATCAGACAAGCATTAACAAAGGCTGGGAGGGGAGAGAGTGCCTATCTTTCAGGGCTGCGTGACTGTTCCAAGGCGGTTCTATATTTTATCTCATTTTCTTCTCACATAACTAAGTAATTTTCACTGCTGTTAGGCTTGTTTCCAGCTGAGTATCTTTCCCAAGACCATGCAGCTAATAGCAGACAGAGTTCACAGGGCCCTCCCACCTCACCAGTGTCCTGCAGTGAGCTTGCATGCTCATTGCTCTGCTCTGTCTCCGGAAGCTCCTAATTCCTGCCTCTGACAAGGCTCAGGAATGAACTATTCCTTGGACCATTGAATTAAACACTGCTTAATTTCTACCTGTAAGGTACATGCATGTCCCCATCCCATAAGCTTCTAATCCCCTTATTGACCTTCTACAGTACAGGGGTCTTGGGGCAACCTGATTGAACCATTTGAGTCAAACATTTGGTTCTACAACTTTTCAGGAACTGCTGGTGCCTAAGGCCACTGCTTTTGCCAATCCATCCCATTGCTCTCCAGGGGTCCAGGTGGAGGGTGCCCTATTGCTACTGGAAGTCTAGCCCTTACTGTTAGAGGCAGGATCTTTTTGTTGTCTTACAGATCTTGCAATTTTAAATGTTTCCTTTTCCTGAGCTATGTAACCCGCTGAGGTTTCCAGGATGTATTTGGCTTGTAGTCCAAAACAACTGTTTGACATGCTGAAGAATGTTTTATCACTTCTCCAGAGAAGAAAAAGTAGATTTGATAAAGATTATTTCCCTGTGGCTCAGTGCCACTTGGTGGCTCACCTTCCACAGCTGCTACAGGCAAAATTACATCCACTTTTTAAAATATCTTCCATGACAATGTTCTCTTTGAAAAATAGGTCTGAGCCTCTGCCAACTGGATCTGATGTAACCAAAGATCTTAATCCAGCTAGAGAAAGAAAGTCACTGAAAACAAAAAGCAAACTGGGGTGAATGTGCTGTTTGCATTCCTACTGAGAAATAAGATCTGACGCCATGCATATCTGGGAAGGAGTCCCGCCAGAGCTGTGGGAATCTTGCTTCACAATAGGAAATCTGGTTTGAGAAAGAAACCACTCTGTTTCTCTGTCTGACAAGATGGAATCATTCGTTTCCTGATGTTCTCATGTTAATCCCCAAAGCAAGACTGACTGGCAAACAGCACTGCTGAGATGAGGGATGAAAGTTCTAGAGAGGAAATGGAGACAGTGTTAGGTGCTGGCCCCTGTCCGTGAATTCACTGTGAGTCATGTTTTTTCTCCATTTGTTCCAAACTCCAAACTGTTTGAGCAAGACAAATTAAAATTTTAGGAAATTACAAAAAATAAAAAATCAGATATCATCTCCAAAATATTAAGTGGTACCTGGTTCTCTTTTAGTAAAACTTGAATCCCTATTGAAGCTCTTTGGAAACTCTGAAATGATAGCCCTGATTAAAACTACCCAACAAAGTTCAAAGGAGGAAGAAAATAGTCTTTGAAATTATTAAAGAGTCAAGCCATTTGAAAATGTGTCTGTACTTTCAAGATACTAAATAATTTTTAAAATAATGGTCTATATGCTCATACCTTATAAGGATATATAATTCTTTACTATTTGTGAACAAATAAAAAGCATTTTTAAAAATACAATTATAAATGTGTTCATTTTATGTTTTTCACTTCTGCATTAGTGCTTTCTAAGACCATAAATCTCCAAAATGCAGAAGCACATTGAATTGAGTTTCATGTTCATAACCAATAAATTCCAGGAGGCACCCCTTATCATCTGTTGCTTACAAATAAATATTTTATCCACTTAGAGATAGAGGTACTCTGTGGCCCCCTCAGTGAGATCATCTCAATCTGTGGAGAGAAACTATTCAACTGATCCTGGAGCACCCATGCAGTGTCGAGAGGAAAGTTCTCCGAGTGTTTTTTTCCTGATACCTGACATCCCTCTCAAATGTATGTGTCTTAGTTCAGAATTCCCTATCTGCCTGTAAGGTACATGCATGTCTCCATCCCATAATCTTCAAATACCTTTGTTGACCTCCTACAGTAAAGGGGCTTAGGGGCAACCTTATTGAACTATTTGGATCAAACATTTGGTGTTACAACTTACCGGGAACTGCTGGTGCATAAGGAAGGAGCTGGAATCACTGTGCCCACACAGGTCACAAGTGTGCTGTCCATACCTGAGCACTGGAACCAGCCCTCAGAGCTGCGGAGCAGCTGGATTCCAGCCTTCAGACCCATGGGGCCGCTTCTGCTAATGGCCATGGTGGAGAACTTAGAAATGAGTGATTTCTATGGTATAGGAATTATATCTCAATAAAACTGTTATTTTTTTTCCAAAAAACATCTAGGGATTTATATTTAATGTTGACTCTAAATCGGTGATCCTCAAACTTGAACAAGCATCAGCATCACCTGGAAATTTGTTCAAGCACAGATTACTGGGCCTCACCCTCAGTGTTTCTGAATCAGTAATTCTGGGGTGGTCCTGAAACTTTGCATATCTGATGTGTTTCTGGGTGATTTTGATGCTGCTGCTCTGGGGGTTGCACTTTGCAAACGACTGCGGTAAAACAGCAACTTTTTGAATCAAGAAAAGCACTTGCTACAAACCAAAGCCTGCCTCCTATTTCTACGTGGTCTGTGGTTGGCATAGGCTGATACCTGAGAGGATAAAGAAACCTGAAGAGCAGCAAGAGTCACCCAAGTCAAATGACCCTGTCAGCAGAAATAAAAGCCATCCCGCCTCCCAGCTGAAACAGTGCTGACAATAGCAAGGACAAGCTGTACTTCTGGGAGTTGTTTATGAGCAACTATGAACATACCTTTATAATCACTAGTCCTCAGAACTGGAGAAACAAACAACTTTTGGGGAACCATGTGTTCTTCTGTGGCCACAGACTAATGGAAGGAAGCCCCCATTCTCAATTATCCCCCCCCTTTTTTTTCCAGGTAAGGGCATATCAATCTTGCAATCATATTAGAGTCTTTATTTAATTGTATTAGTCCATTCTAACCCTGCTGTAAGGACATACCCAAGATTGGGTAATTTATAAAGGAAAGAGGTTTAATTGACTCACAGTTCCGCAGAGCTGGGGAGGACTCAGGAAACTTACAATCATGGTGGAAAAGGAAGCAAACTCACTCTTCTTCAAATGGCAGCAGGAAAGAGAAATGAGTGCCCAGTAAAGGGGGAAGCCCCTTCTAAAACCATCAGATCTCATGAGAACTCACCATCAGAGAACAGGACAGGGAAAACCACCCCCATGATTCAATTATCTTCACCTGGTCCCACCCACAACATGTGGGGATTATGGGAACTACAAGATAAGATTTGGGTGGGGACACAGCCAAACCATATCATATTAACATATTTCTCTTTCTTGTAATTTTTTTTGTAACAAAGTGAGAGATTCTTAACCAAAAAACTATATTGTGAATTTAAACAAATAGCAGGCACTTTGGATATCTCTCTCTCCTCACCTTTCCTCCCTTTCTGTGTCATGATTTCACAGCTTACCAGCTGCGTGGCCCAAGCCTCAATTTTTAAATCTGTACAATGAGAGTATGATACTACTTCTGAGGGCTGTCAAGAAGATTAAATGAGATAGAGAACATTCCAAACTTAGAATGGGGCCTGCTGTGCAGAAAGCCCTTCATGTTAGTGGGTTCTGGAACCTGAATGTCTTCAAGTTCTTCAGATCCAGGAGTTGCCATCCTGTACTATAATCTCATATAGCAGAGTCTCCTCTGCCCCATCCTGTGTGCCTGTAAAAAATGATCAATGGGGATTTCTGGGAATCTGGGGAAAGCACAGTCATTCTCCAAATCAGTCTGGTTGCCATTTGTTATCTCTTGCTCCAGCCCCTGTAGCCTTGGATTTGGGTCACTTGCTACTTCTCATAGCTGTTTCCTCCTATACTTAACTGTTTTGCTCAAGGTACTGTCCTTCTTAGGGTGTAGCCTGGAAGACAGAAAGCCCCTTGGCTATCAATATCTGATCTGGTCTGTTTTTGCTTGGGCCACATGGTCCCTAAATGAGAAAGTATTTGATAAGGCTCATGACTGCAAATTAACAACTCACTTTAGTTTCAACATAAAAAGAATGTATTAACATATAATAGGGAGCTCCCAGAATATCAGAAAGGGCAGAGAATGAAAGTCAGAAACAATACCCAAATTATACTGTGAGGTGTTCAAGAAAGACCATGTAGCCACTGCCTCTGGGCACAGACACCTGAGCTCATTGTGCACACCCTCTGCCAGACACTACATTTCAAAGATTTGTCTTTCAAAGGGTTTGCCTTTCAAAGGGTTCCTCTGCAAGCTGATCATTTCACCATCACCCTCACTTTCATTACTTCACACCGTACTGCCTTCTCCACTTCAGTGCTCTCCGGGTTGAAGCCACATGTGAGATTTGCAGAGTCCAAGCCACATATCAGTGTCTTGGTGGCAAAGAAGACTGATAACAAGAGTTTCTGGTTCTACCATGTGGAGATGAAGTTGTAAACAAAGAGGTGTGACTCAAAGTTCTGTGAAGAAAGGAATCAAAACAAATATCCATACAGAGAGATGGGCCTCAGGACAGCCTTCCAGAGTCCCTTGCACACCAGTAAGGTGAGCAGAAAGATGCTAGGAGTCCCACAAGCCTCTACTGGGCACAGGAGTACTTAGAGGGCTGGTGGATCCAAAGGGCCTGCTCGGAGCAAGGGGAGTACAGAACACAGACACTGATAACTGAAGTTCATTTTGGGATACTGGGTCACTTCAGGCATAGATGCAAAAAGAATAAAAGACCAATACCCAAAGACTACAGCACAAATACCTTGAGCAGAGGCCACATTTTGAGAAAGAGAATGGTACTTGGACCAGACACCTATCCTGGAAACCAACATAGTAATGGAAGCCTCTGTGAACTTGGCCACCCCAGGGGAAAGATAAAAGTACAAGGGAAGGGGAGATCTCTGTATGTGACAGCATATATGTAGCCAAACTATAGGATCAGTAACTCATCACTTGCAGAGTCCAATTAATAAGAGAGAGTTCTGATATAAAGAAAGTATTTATGCCGTAGCTCACTTAGAGGAAGAAGTACAGGCTTCCTACTTTAAGGGTAGTGCTTTCCTGCTGGGGCAGAAAGCAGGGTTTTTTAAAGGGGGGACTTGGCATGAATGACATGCAGGACAGGCGGCAAGCAGGGAGGGGTCTATGTGACTCGTTTCGGTGCCTTATCTACTGGGTAGTTGAGCTGACACCTTCACCAGCAGAACTAGGTTGTAAAGTGGTTGCTATCCCAAGGTGCTCTGCATGTGGGAGAGAGTTTTGTAGTAGGCATACTTTGGGTTGTAAATTGACTGTTGTCTTTCAAGGCAATCTCCTGGTGGAAGAGGTTCCTGCTCTAGAGCTCCTAAGTACACAGTTAGACAAGCCTACCCTGTATCCCTGGTGAAGGAAAGGTAAAAGGTTATAATTGCATTTCTAAAGAGCTAAGTAGGAAGTGGGGAATAGGGAAAAAGGAGGAAAGATAAAAAAGAAGAAAATTAAAAAATAACTTATTCTCTTTCTCTTAGAAAAGCAGGGATACTTGGTTACAGGTAGACCCGAAAGGCCCAGTGTTATATCATAAATCAGTGTTATCTTGAGTGTGCAAGTGTGAAAATGAGCAAAGGCCAACCAAATAAGAAAAACAAAGCCTATTTATACAGTGCTTGCTATAGCAAGGGGTCAACCACCATCACTGTGTTTTGGCAGAGACTGAAAGGCAGGCAGATGAGTGGGAAAACTTTATCGAGGAAAAAGCCAAGATTTCGAATGTGCTCTGAGTGGAGGCTGCTGGTCTGAGGAAGCTGGAGGTGACTGACTAGAAGGAGTGTTCAGTGTAATTGGAAGGGGGATGCATCCAGCTTCCTCTGGTTATTCCTAAATTGGAAGTAGAGACAAAAGTTAAGGAAGCTGTCAGTTATTGATCAAGTCCTGGCTATTTTGGGCAGATTATTACTGAAGTGATTGTTTCGCTTATTGGGTTGTCACTAGACATAGTAATCTGGCCACTTGCAAGTGTGCCTTACGATAAGCTGGCTTCCTGGGCTGTTAATTATAGACAGGGTGGTAGTTTCCTGGGCAGACTGCTTCAGACTGTGTATTGAAGCTCTGTTTTCATATGGTCTGTCATTGTCAGTTTTTGTCTCTCACAAGGTTAAGTGTTTTTCTTCATTAACTAGAAAAGATGTCCTACGGTTGACCTCAGAAACACATAAATTTACATTCTTTTGTATCAGGTTCATGATCACAAATTCTAAACCTACTTGTCCATATTATTGATATTCTCTGGCCTCAGTGAAGACTGCCTCAGGTATTATGACAAAGACCATAATTAGACTCCTGCATGTTATAACAGCTCCTGTAGGATAAAATCTGCATATACAAGAGACTTTAAAATGGTGTTTCCAACAAAAGAGCAGGATTTCCTACAGGTAACTTTGATATCTTCTTCCTAAGGACACTCTTCCTGCAAAGATACTTTCCCCACATCACCTTTGAAAATAGCCTTTGAATTGTTGGAGTCACTTCCAAGATGGTTGAATAGGGACAGCTCCAGTCTGTAGTTCCCAGAAAGATCAATGCAGAAGACAGGTGATTTCTGCATTTCCAACTGAGGTACCTGGTTCATCTCATTGAGACTGGTTGGATAGTGGGTGCAGCCCACAGAGGGTGAGCTGAAGCAGGGCAGGGTGTCACCTCACCCGGGAAGTGCAAGGAGTTGGGGGATTTTCCTTTCCTAGGCAAGGGAAGCTGTGGCAGACTGTACCCGGAGAAACAGTACGCTCCTGACCTAATACTGTGCTTTTCCCACAGTTTTAGCAACTGGCAGACCAGGAGATACCCTCCCATGCCTGGTTTGGTGGATCTCATGCCCATGGAGTCTTGCTCACTGCTAGCACAGCAGTCTGAGATTGACCTGCAATGCTGCAGCTTGATGCGGGGAGGGGCATCCACCATTGCTGAGGCTTGAGTATCTCACAGTGTAAACAAAGAGGCCGGGAAGCATGAACTAGGCAGATCCCATCACAGTTCAGCAAGGCCTACTGCCTCTACAGATTCCACCTCTGGGGGCAGGGCATGGTAGAACAAAAGGCAGCAGACAGCTTCTGCAGACTTAAACGTCCCTGTCTGACAGCTCTGAAGAGAGTAGTGTTTCTCTTAACATGGCATTCAAGTTCAGAGAATGGACAGATTGCCTCCTCAAGCAGGTCCCTGACCCCTGTGTAGCCTGACTGGGAAACACCTCCCAGGAGGGCCGCCAGACACCTCAAACAGGGGGGTGCCCCTTTGGATGAAGCTTCCAGAGGAAGGATCAGGCAGGAATATTTGATGTTCTGCAGCCTCTGCTGGTGATACCCAGGCAAAGAGGGTCTGGAGTGGACCTCCAGCAAACTCCAACAGACCTGAAGCTGAAAGGTCTAACTCTTAGAAGGAAAGCTAACAAACAGAAAAGAATAGCATCAACATCAATAAAAAGGACATCCACACCAAAACCCCATCTGTAGGTCACCAACATCAAAGACCAAAGGTAGATAAACTACAAAGATGGGGAGCAGAAAAGCTGAAAATTCCAAAAACACAGCGCCTCTTCTCCTCCAAAAGATTGCAGCTCCTTGCCAGCAAAGGAACAAAACTGGATGGAGAATGAGTTTGATGAGTTGACAGAAATAGGCTTCAGAAGGTCGGTAATGACAAACTTCTCTGAGCTAAAGGAGCATATTCTAACCCATGGCAAGGAAGCTAAAAACCTTGAAAAAAAAGTTAGACAGATGGCTAACTAGAATAAACAGTGTAGAAAAGACCTTAAGAGACCTGATGGAGCTGAAAAACCACAGCACGAGAATTTTGTGATGCATGCACAAGCTTCAATAGCCAATTCAATCAAGTGGAAAAAAGGATATCAGTGACTGAAGATCAAATTAATGAAATAAAGCGAGAAGATAAGATTAGAGAAAAAAAGAGCGAAAAGAAACGAACAAAGCTTCCAAGAAATATGGGACTATGTGAATACCAATATCTAAAATTGACACCCTAACATCACAATGAAAAGAACTAGAGA
>NW_012114777.1:222801-223657 GCF_000951035.1 Colobus angolensis palliatus | reverse complement strand
CAAATAAACTAGAAAATCTAGAAGAAATGGATAAATTCCTGGACACATACACCCTCCCAAGACTAAATCAGGAAGAAATTGAATCTCTGAATAGACCAATAACAGGTTCTGAAATTTAGGCAATAATTAATAGCCTACCAACCAAAAAAAGTCCAGGACCAGACAGATTCACAGATGAATTCTACCAGAGGCACAAAGAGGAGCTGGTACCATTCCTTCAGAAACCATTTCAATCAATAGAAAAGGAGGGAATCCTCCCTAACTCATTTTATGAGGCTAGCACCATCCTGATACCAAAGTCTGGTAGAGACAAAACAAAAAAAGAGAATTTTAGGCCAATATCCCTGATGAACATCAATGCGAAAATCCTCAATAAACTGAATCCAGCAGCACATCAAAAAGCTTATCCACCACGATCTAGTCAGCTTCATCCCTGGGATGCAAGGCTGGTTCAACATATATATATCAATAAGCATAATCCATCACATAAACAGAATCAACAACAAAAACCACATGATTATCTCAACAGATGCAGAAAAGGCCTTTGACAAAATTCAGCAGCCCTTCAGGCTAAAAACTCCCGAGAAACTAGGTATTGATGGAACATATCTCAAATAATAAGAGCTATTTATGACAAACCCACAGCCAATGTCATACTGAATGGGCAAAAACTGGAAACATTCCCTTTGAAAACTGGCACAAAACAAGGATGCCCTCTCTCACCACTCCTATTCGACATAGTGTTGGAATTTCTGACTAGCGCCATCAGGCAAGAGAAAGAAATAAAAGATAGTCAGTTAGGAAAAGAAGAAGTCAAATTGTCCCTGTTTGCAGATGACATGATTGTATATTTAGA
>NW_012114777.1:221980-222338 GCF_000951035.1 Colobus angolensis palliatus | reverse complement strand
TCTACAACCACCTGATCTTTGACAAACCTCACAAAAACAAGCAATGGGGAAAGCATTCCCCATTTAATAAACAGTGCTGAGAAAACTGGCTAGTCATATGTAGAAAGCTGAAACTGGATCCCTTCCTTACACCTTATAGAAAAATTAACTCAAGATGGATTAAAGACTTAAATGTAAGACCTAACACCAGAAAAACCCTAGAAGAAAACCTAGGCAATACTATTCAGGACATAGGCATGGGCAAACACTTCATGACTAAAACACCAAAAGCAATGGCAACAAAAGTCAAAATAGACAAATGGTATCTAATTAAACTAAAGAGCTTCTGCACAGCAAAAGAAACTATCATCAGAACGAA
>NW_012114777.1:190634-220845 GCF_000951035.1 Colobus angolensis palliatus | reverse complement strand
ACACCCAGCTAATTTTTTGTATTTTTAGGAGAGATGAGGTTTCTCCATGTTAGTCAGGCTGGTCTTGAACTCCCAACCTCAGGTGATCCGCCTGCCTTGGCCTCCCAAAGTGCTGGGATTAGAGGTGTGAGAGCTTTCCTTATAAATACTTTTATTAAATGCTTTTATTCTTACACAAATTCTTCCTTCCTTGTCTGAGAATAAGATTTCTTCTCCTTTCCTGAGTCAGCCTATCTGTGCTTTTAAAACTACTTCTACTTCTTTATGATCTTTCTCTACAGTTGTTTCTCTTTTTCTCCAGCATCTTCATTTTCTCTCTTCAGGTTATTTTAAGTCGATAAATATTTACGGAGCACCCCTCTGTGTCAGGTACCATGCTGGTTGCTGAGAAATAAAGAAGAGTAACATGCATCCCTCCCCTTTCTAGAGGAGGAAAGGGCTTCCCACTGCCTGAGAACATGATGGAGAGACAGAGTGTTTCACTGTGGTCCTTCATGTCCTTGTTCCCATAGCTGGAGTAAAAGGAAAATAAATCTTGGGACCCCAGGCTCAATAAGCCAAAGTGAAAAGTCAAGCTGGGAACGAAGTCACACAAAGCTGCCTCTCATTTTTTCCTACATAAGACAGCTACAGAGATAAAAGAGCTACATACCTCCCTCACCATGTGCCCACAGTGGGCTCCAAGATCTTTACCCTAAAACAGTTTTGTTGAATTTCACCCTGACAATGTAAATTGATAGCTCATTTATCTTCACAAGCATGGAACAAAGGACAGAACTTAAAGTCATCCCTCTGCTCACCTGAGACAAATGTATATCTGATTTCTTCTTCTGCCCTATGTTTATTTTATCTTATGTAAAAATGCAGTTTCACTGAGTGAGAAAAATGCATAAGTGACTATCCCTCTACTTCTTTCTCACGTATAAAATGTGTATTCAATAAATGCTGATCAAATACTCAAAAGAATGCAACTGCTTGCCTCTTATCTACCCACACCCTTATAAGCTTTTTTTTACTCTTTTCCCAATATATGCCCTTTTCTCTTTAAATATTGAGGTCCTAGATCCTCTTTAGAAAAAGCACAAACCACAGTTTTTCCTGTGGTTCCATGGCTTTTTCCCAGGTGCCTCCTTAACCTTGGCGAATAAACCTTTTAAAATGATTGAGACTCACCACTATCTTTGATTTACACTGATCAATAAAATCCAAATTGCCCAAACAATGGCTGCACATCCACAGAACAATCCCTTCCTTCTCAGAGAATCATTCAAGTTAAACTAGTTAAACTGTCACAGAATGCCTCTTGCCCGAGCCTTGTAAAACATTTCACTCTTGTTCCCTTAGTTATACTGCTCCCTCAGCTCCTTCTAGTCCCTGGGATTTTTGAAGAAAGTCCTATGTTAATGGCAGTGTTGATTTTCACAATTTTTGATGCTGTGACTTAGATAGGGCTCGACCCTGCTATTCAGCATCAGCACAAGACAGCAACTTTAGAGACTGTTTAAAGAACAACCACAATTACATGAGGTCAAATCCTTTTAACTAGCTCCTTATTTTATATATTTTTTTTTTTTTTTTTTTTTGGAGATGAAGTATCATTCTTGTTGCCCAGGCTGGAGTGCAATGGCACTATCTTGGCTCACTGTGACCCTCCACCTCCCAGGTTCAAGTGATTCTCCTGCCTCAGCCTCCCCAGTAGCTGGGATTACAGGTGTCTGCCACCACACCCGGCTAATTTTTATATTTTTAGTAGAGACGGGGTTTCACCATGTTGGCCAGGCTGATCTCGAACTCCTGACCTTAGGCAATCTGCCCACCTGGGCCTCCCAAAGTGCTGGGATTACAGGCATGAGCCACCTCGCTCAGCTTTTTACATATACTTTTATATACATGTACATGATATATATTCCTAGTGGTTGTTTTTCTGATTGAACTTGAATTGATACAGAATTTGACACCAAGAAAGAGTTTCAGAGGGACGACATCTTAAGGACAAGTTCTTTGAATTGAATATGGAGTTGGTTTTCAATTTGATTAGATTTGAAGGCATTACTGACCCTGTTTCCAGTGGCAAAGGGGCAGAACATGGCAATCAGTTGCAAAAGTCATGCAAATTTTTAACTACATTTACCTATAGAAGATAAGTCTCTTGGGGACAAAGTACTTACTACTCTAGAACATTTTAGCAAAATGCAGAGTGAAAAAGGGTAGGTTGGTTTCTTCTAAATGTGCTGTAGAACTTAGGGGAAAAAAGTGAGTTCAGGGATTTAAATTCCCAAGTTAATATCTGCAATAAGGACCTGAAAAGCTCCTATGACTGCCTTAAAAACAATACAGGCCAGGGGCAGTGACCCATGCCTGTAATGCCAGCACTTTGGGAGGCTGAGGTGGGAGAATCGCTTGAGGTCAAGTGTTCAAGACCAGCCTGGTCAACACATTCTCACAAGACAGTGAGAATCTATCTCTACAATTTTTTTTTTTAATTATCCAAGTGTGGTGGCACATACTTGTAGTCCTAGCTACTTGGGAGGCTGAGGTGGGAGGATCACTTGAACCCAAGAGTTTGAGGTTAAAGTGAGCTATGATTGTGCCACTGTTCTCCAGCTTGGGTGACAGGGTGAGGTCTTGTCTCTAAAATAAATTAAAAACTTAAAAAAATTCTTATCTCCTGTGACTACAGAATTGAGATTCTGAAAAGCAAATCCAAAATTTCATCTTACTGGTGGGTGAATTACAAGGCAAACTGAATACTCAAACTTGCATGGTCTATTTTATGAAAATTAGGGCACTGACTGGGAAGGAATAAGATTCTAAAAATTGGGATTGGGTCATATGGACAGATTCTGATAAATCTGGAGACCTTGTATCCCCAAATTCCACCAAGCCTTCTTTGCACTTCTACTGCTACTGCCTGAAGAACCTCTAACGACTTTCACTTGGCTGCTTTACAAAGGGCTGCTGGTGCTCTCCAGGACGTACTCCCACCACAGGTCCCTGAGGGCCTCAGAGGGTGAGATTCAAAATGTGGCCTGTAATGAGATGCAATGAACACCAAAATAACTGCATGATTTTCCAACTTATATTGACATAAACCTGAGGAATATATGAGAGAATTGATCTTCAGGGTGTGGAATCAGAGTAGAGAAAATACAAAGTTGGATCAATAAGTAAAGACACACCCAAGACTGGTTAATTTATAAAGGAAAGAAGTTTAATTGGCCTACAGTTCTACATGGCTGGGGAGGCCTCATAATCATGCCAGAAGATGAAGAAAGAGCAAAGGAACATCTTACATGGTGGCAGGCAAAAAAGAATGAGAGCCAAGCGAAAGGGGAAACCCTTTACAAAACAATCAGATCTCATGAGACTGATTCATGACAATCAGACTCATGAGATACTACCATGAGAACAGTATGGGGGAAACCACTCCCATGATTCAATTATCTCCCACCAGGTCCCTCTCACCACACATGGGAATTATGGGAGCTACTATTCAAGATGAGATTTGGGTGGGGACACAGCCAAACCGTATCAGAAGGTATTCATTGTGTGTGTCTGGAAAAAAATCTGGAAATTAGAATGAGTTATGCAATGGACTGAATGTGTAACTCCCAAATTCATATGTTGAAACTTAAATCCCAAAGGGATGGCATTTGGAGGTGGGGTCTTTGGGAGGTAATTAGTTCATGAGGGTAGAGCCCTCATGAATGGGGTTCGTGCCCTTTTAAGAAGAGGCCAGAGGCTGAGCTAGCTCTCTTTAGGCCAGGCAAGGAACAGCAAGAAGACAGTTACCTATAAACCAGGAAAAGGCTTCTTACCAAGAACCTGATCCTGCTGGCACCCTAATCTTGGACATCCAAACTCTAAGTCTGTGAGAAATAAATGTTTGTTGTTTAAGCCACACGGTCTATGGTATTTTGTTATAACAGCCTGAGCTGACTCAGATAGGTTATCACTTGTTTTCCAGATTTAGCCATATGCTAAAGTGAGTATTTTATTCATTGCACATTCATGTCACATACTACCAGAAAAGACAAGCAGAAGCTGAAAATAAAAGGTGGAGGTCTACCAAAACCTTCCACACTCATCTTAATGCAACCATTAAATGCTTCATTAAAAATTTTTAGAAATCTAGGGAAAATACATGACTAAATGGGGTGCTAGGCTTCTTGCATTGATGACGATTGTTCTGAGCAAATGAAAACATAAGTAATTCTACCTATAAGCAAATTCCTGTCAAACTTTTTAATTTTTATGCCCAGTTATTTATATGGGTTATGATTTTGTACAATTGCTTATCACTCAGTGCTTTTCTTAGACATTTAGATGAAACAAACTTGTGTGGCCTCTATGATGATGTCTGTAAAATAATTAAATATCAGACCTGGAGCTGAGCTGCAGTAGATAAGGACATTTAATCCCAGGCTACAGAAAACATAAAAGCATCTATATCTCTTCCAAGTGGCCAGCCACCATGGTATCCAATGTGAAAAGAGTTTTGTCCCCCAGAAAGCAAGGAAATAAAACCCTTTTTTGTGACAACATAAAGCTGAAAATGGATCTTAAAGAATGGACAGTCAGAAAGAGAACTCTCAAAGGAAACAAACACCTGCAGGGCTGAGAAAATGAAAGGAAACCATTCCAACGGCAATGAGGAGCAGGCAGTGGGCATGTGGCTGGAAGAAAGCAACCTTCTTTAAGTAGTCAATTCAAGCGCTGAATATAAGGTCTGGAATTTGACTATTTACAGTCTGAGAAACTATGAATATTCTCCAGTTAAATATGAGGCACAAATTCAGGGAAATAAGTGCAGCAGTTCTGGCCCCTGTGAGACATGGACCATGTAGGGCCCACAGATGAAGCTCCATGGAATGAGAAAACTCAAAAATAGTAACAATAGCTGACCTTTTAGGTGACACTGATGCAGGTAAACCCCTAAATTGGAGCTCAGCTCAGGAGTTTTCTTGATAGTGAAAGAAAGCAGGTTTATTAAGGCAACAGCGTACAGCAGAATGGCTGCTCCATAGACAGAGTAGGGCTACCACATAGGCAGAGTAGCACTTGTGAATTGCTGGCTAGCTATATTTATTCCTACTCCTAACTATATGCCAAATAAGGGGTGGGTTATTCATGAACTTTCTGGAAAGGGGGCAGCGAGTTCCCTGAACAATATGAGGTAAATTCTGGGCATTGCCATGGCATTTGTGAATTGTCCCGGCACTGATAGGAGTGTCTTATAGCATGCAAATGTATTATAATTCCTAGTCCTAGCTGTATCTTTGTTCTTTGCTTCATCCTACAGCAGGGCCCTGAAAATAATCCTGCTGCTTTCCTACCTCAGTGTGATGCCTTGTGATTAGACCTTAGGGGAAAACAAATCATCCTCATTTTTCAGATAAAAAAACTGAGTCACACAGAGGATAAATCATTTGTCCTAGGTCACTCAACTGGGTGAGAAGTTATCCCATCCGACTTCTGTGCCTGTGTTCACCACTACCCCACATTCCCTCATCTGAGAAGAAACAGCTCTGGGCTGCTGCAACTGCCACAAAGGTTTTTTGTTGTTTTAATAGTTCCTTGAGAGATAGAATAGTAAATTATAATTAGAAACCCACCAAATAGCATTTATGGTTGCTGTATCTGGTTAACTTACACTACCTAAAGCTTGTGAAGTACTTGTTTCATCAGGTGGGGAGGATACTCTTGACAAGTCATTGTTGTTTTCATAAAGTCCCAAACTGAATAGCTTCAAATTAATGCTACTTATCAATATCTCTATGATGCACACATCATATGAATATTTTGGAAAATTTCAAGTGCTCAGGGGATGTGTTAGTTTGTTCTCATACTGCTATGAAGTAACACCTGAGACTTAGTAATTTATAAAGGAAAGAGGTTTAATTGACTCACAGTTCAGCATGGCTGGGGAGGCCTCAGGAAACTTAAAATCATGGCAGAAGGCAAGGAGAAGTCAGCATCTTCATCACAGGGAGGCAGGACGGAGTGAGAGCAAGCAGGGGAAATACCAGATGCTTATAAAA
Source organism: Colobus angolensis palliatus (assembly GCF_000951035.1). Classification (NCBI taxonomy): domain Eukaryota; kingdom Metazoa; phylum Chordata; class Mammalia; order Primates; family Cercopithecidae; genus Colobus; species Colobus angolensis. The sequence continues at coordinate 214,804 of NW_012114777.1, read as the reverse complement.
CCATCAGATCTCATGAAACCCACTTACTATCACAAGAACAGCATGGGGGAATTCGCCCCCATGATCCAATTACCTCCACATTTGGTCTCACCATTGACATGTGGGAATTATGGAGATTAAGGGGACTACAATTCAAGATGAGGTTTTGGTGGGGACACAGCCGACCTACATAAGAGGGGGAGGGACAGCAAGCAGTTTCCCTTATAGAAGGAAAAGGACGTGGCACCCTTGGCTGGTACAGTGAGTGATTGACATGTGCTATTTTTCTTGCTATCCAGAAGTCATTATGTGAGATACTGTGAAATATATATTTAGTCTTTATCCCCTTTTCCTCTCTTACAACCTTAAAATCCTTGGAATCTCCAAGTGCTTTCTATACGCTAATGTTGATAGATAGCTTCAGTGTGGGGCTGGTCACTGGAAAAGAAAGAGCTTGATTAAAGGGTTGGGACTTTCAGCCCTACCCCCAACCACCAGGGAGGGTAAGGGTGGGTGGTGCTGAAGGTCAAGTTGATTACCAATGGCCAATAGTTGAATCAATCATGCCTGCATCATGAAGTTTCCATAAAACTCCAGAGGACCGGTTTGGATAGCTTCCAAATAGCAGAACTTGTAGAATAGTTTCCTGAAGGGTGCCCTGCCCAGGGAGGGCATGAAAACTCCGTGCCCCTTCCTGCATACCTCGCCCCATGCATGTCTTCATCTATATCCTTTATAATAAATGTGTAAGTGTTTCCCAAATTCTATGAGTTGCTCCTGAACCCAAAGAGCACTGCGGGCATGGGAACCCCAATTTGAAGCTAGTTAGTCAGAAATTCCAGAGGCCTAAGATTGCTGTCTGTGGGGAGTAAGGAAGTCTTGGAGATTGAGCCCTCAACCTGTGAGATCTGCTGCTGTCTCCAGGCAGATAGTGTTGGGATTAGATTGGAGGACACTAGCTGGTGTCCACTGTAGAACTGACTGCTTGCTTACTGATGCGGGAGAAATCCCCACATATTTTGGGGTCTGTGGTGTCATGATATATATTGGTTTTCACCCACAGTTCCTGGCTCATGGCTCCCATAGCCCTTGTTGCAGTCTTTTGTTATCAAGTTGGGTGTGTTAGGCCTCAGAGGCAGCCCTCTGACCCTCTTCTGCCTTCTTTCACTCTAACATTCCCCACCTTTCTGATTGTGGCTCCTGAGATTCTCCCATGTAAGACTCACTCTGTCGCCCAGGCTGGAGTGTAGTGGTGCAATCTCGGCTCACTGCAACCTCTGGCTCCCAGATTCAGGTGGTTCTCCCTGCCCCAGCTCCCCGAGTAACTGGGATTACAGGTGCTGCCACCACGCACAGCTAATTTTTGTATTTTTTAGTAGAGACAGGGTTTCTCCATGTTGGCCAGGCTGGTCTTGAACTCCTGATCTCAGGTGATCTGCTCACCTCAGCCTCCGAAAGTGCTGTGATTATAGGCATGAGCCACCACGCCCAGTCCCATCCTATACTCTTGGGAAAGGAATGCTGACATCATGAAGCTTCCATAAAAATCCAAGAGGACAGGGTTCAGTGAGCTTCCATAGCTGAACACGTGGAAGTTCCTGGAGGGTGGTGCCCTGGAGAGGACATGGAAGCTTTGCATTCCTTCCCCCATACCTTGCCCTGTGGATCTCTTCATCTGTATCCTTTGCAATGTTCTTTATAATAAACCAGTAAATATAAGTTTTTCTCTGAGTTCTGTGAGCTGCTTCAAGAAGTTAATCAAACCCAAAGAGGGGTTGTTACTGGGTAGCTAGACAGGCATCAGCAGGGCAGGAGAGGGCTCCCTCTCCCTGCGACACACACACCAGGGGTGTCAGGCACCCATCTGGTGATGGCCAGACAGTTGTTAAGCTGTCTCTCTAAAATAAGAATTGGTTGCAGCCAGTGCTAGGGAAATACAGTTTCCCAATAGACAGAAACACATGAAGCTGGTATCAGCTTCCTGATAAAATCTCAGGAGTTGGGCAAGTGGGCTCAAGCATGCGCACCAAGAGGCAAAATGGTGGAGTTTCACTGCTCTATGACCTTCCTCTAGGAATGCTAGACTGGTAAGGAGAAACACCTCAAGTGAGCAGGCATACAACTCCAGTAAACACACTGTGCCTGCAGCCCCTCCCAGGTGCTGGCAGGCCATTGTGCATGCGGAAAGCTCACATCCAGGGAAGAATTGTGGGAAAGGGATGCAAGATCCTGGAAGCCTGCCAACATATAAGACCCCAAGTTAAAGGTCAAACAATGCACTTGATCTCTCAAGTCACCCACTTGGTCCTCTTCCAAGCGTTCTTTAATGTCTTTTGTTTCTACTCTAAAGCTTTTTAATAAACTTTCACTCCTGCTCTAAAAATTGCCTCAGTCTCTCCCTCTCTGCCTTATGCCCCTTGGCCAAATTCTTTCTCCGGAGGAGGCAGGAACTGAGGTTGCTGCAGACCTGTATGGCTCCACAACCAGTAACATGGGGACCCCAACTTGAAGCTCGTCAGTCAGAAGTTCTGGAGGCCCAGAATTGTGACTGGTGTGTGGGGAGGAGCAGTCGGGGACTGAGCCCTCAGTCTGTGAGATCTGACACTGTCTCTGGGCAAATACTGTCAGAACTGAATTAGAGGACACCCAGTCTGTGTCCACTACTCAGTGTGTGCGGAAAAAAAACCACACATTTGGTTACAGAAGTCTTCTGTGTTGATTATTGTTATGCTGTGAGAGCAGAGAAAAAGCACAGAAAGTATTTTCTACACAAGGTCATAAAAGTCTTCTGTGCTGATTGCTGTGGTGTAAGAGCAGTGGAGAACAGCTTGAAGGCTTTTTCAAAACAGTATGTCTTGTTTTTTTTTTTTGCCAAATTTTACCATAATATTTGTGTTAATATTTGCCCTAAACACTTTTTTTATGGGTCTAGTGCATCCCAGGCTTTGTTCATCTCTTTCTCCATTTAAACAATAATCTTTTTTCCCAAGAAGTAGAACTGGAGTGCTCTTCACATACCCAGAGAAGAATTTCCCCACCTGACTTCAATAACTAAGAAACTGTTGTAGTCAATAAACATTGTCTCTGAATGAACTAAAGCTAAAAACATTTTCTGTGCAAAAATAAATTTATTCTTTTCTGGTTGGAAAGACTTCTAATTGCCTTTGCAAATGAAAGAGTTCATGCTCTAACTTGACTGTTATTCTGCTTTTATTACCATATAAATAGCTTTTAAATTCAGTATATGACTCAAGTTCCTGCAAATTACAAAAATAGAAAATGTTCATTTTCAACAAACTAAAGTCTAGAGTTTAAATTTTCTTATACTCCAATAACTAAGCAGTTTAAATTATGAGCATTATAGTAATCCTGACATTTTGATTAGACTACCTATGTTTAATCTTAAAATGCATATTAATTCTCAAGACAGTGATCATCAAATTTCATTCATTATAAATTCTTCATGGTTTTAAAGGAAAAAATAGTAAATAAACTATATTTGTAGATCATGCTTTACTTTCTCTTTATTTTCTGATATTTTGTAACAACCAAGTGATAAAATTGATATTCAACAAAATGCTTAAAAGTAAGTTAGTAAATATTATGTCCTCTAGAGCAGGGGTCCCAAAACCCCTGGGCCACGGACCAATATCAATCCATGGCCTATTAGGCACTGGGCTGCACAGCAGGAGGTGAGCCGCGGGTGAAGCAAAGCTTCATCTGTATCTATGGCCACTCCCCACCGCTTGCATTACTGCCTGAGCTCCGCCTTCTGTCAGATCAGTGCCAGCATTAGAGTTTCATAGGAGTGCAAACCCTACTATGAACTGCACATACGAGGGATCCAGGTTTCACACACCTCATGAGAATCTAATGCCTGATGATGTGTCACTGTCTCCCATCACCTCTCAGATGGAACAATCTAGTGGCAGTAAACCAAGCTCAGGGCTTCCACTGAGTCTACATTATGGTGAATTATATAATTATTTCATTATATATTACAATGTAATAATAATAGAAATAAAGTGCACAATAAATGTAATGTGCTTGAATCATCCTGAAATCCTCCCCTTCCTGCCTTAGTCTGTGGAGAAATTGTTTCTCATGACACTGGTCCCTCATGCCAAAAAGATTGAGGACCACTGTTCTGGAGAATATGCACCTTTTAAACAAATGTAAAATTTTGTTGAAATAACTTTTCATTGCTCAAGATGTTGACTTCCTGAAATCAAAAGGAACTACACATGCAAAGAGTCAGGCGAATAATGTTCATAATAAGAGAAAATTATTTTTTGAGACAGTGTCTTGCTCTGTTTCCCAGAGCCACTGGAGTGCACTGGATTGCCACTAGAGTGCAGTGGCACAATCTCAGCTCACTGCAACCTCTTCCTCCTGGGTCCAAGTGATTCTCCTGCCTCAGCCTCCCAAGTAGCTGGCATTACAGGTGTATGCCACCACACCCAATTAATTTTTTGTATTTTTAGTAGATCTGGGGTTTCACCATATTGACCAGGCTGGCCTCGAACTCCTGACCCCAGGTGATTCACCCGCCTCAGTCTCTCAAAATGTTGGGATTACAGGCATGAGCCACTGTACCCAGCCTCATGTCCTTATATTTCAAATTCAGTATTGCTTTCCCAACAGTCCCCCAAAGTCTTAACTCATTTCAGCATTAACTCAAAGTCCACAGTACAAAGTCTCATCAGAGACAAGGCAAGTCCCTTCCACCTATGAGCCTGTAAAATCAAAAGCAAGTTAGTTACTTTCTAGGCACAATGGGGGTACAGGTAAATACAGCTGTTCCAAATGGGAGAAATTGACCAATATAAAGTGGCTACAGGCCCCATGTGAGTCTGAAATCCTGCAGGGCAGTCAAATTTTAAAGCTCCAACATGATCTCCTCTGACTCCATGTCTCACATTCAGGTCATGCTGATGCAAGAGGTGGGTTCCCAAGGTCTTGGGCAGCTCTACCCTGTGGCTTTGCAGGATATAGCCTCCCCTTCAGCTGATTTCACAGGCTGTTATTGAGTGTCTGTGACTTTTCCAGGTGCACAGTGCAAGCTGTTGGTGGATCTACCATTCTGGAGTCTGAAGGACACTGGCCCTCTTCTCACAGCTCCACTAGGCAGTGCCTCAGTGGGGACTCCGTGTGGGGGCTTCAACCTCACATTTCCCTTCTGCATCGCCCTAGCAGAAGTTCTTCATGAGGGTCCTGCCCCTGCAGCAAACTTCTGCCTAGACATCCAGGCATTTCCATACATCCTCTGAAATCTTGGTGGAGGTTCCCAAACCTCAATTCTTGTTGAGCACCAGCAGGCTCAACACCACGTGGAAGTTGCCAAGGCTTGGATCTTGCACCCTCTGAAGCCATAACCTGAGCTATACTTTGACCCCTTTTTTCCATGGCTAGAGCAGCTGGGAGGCAGGGCACCAAGTCCCTAGATTGCATAGAGCATGGGGACCCTGAGCCTGTCCCATGAAACCATTTTTTCCTCCTAGGCCTCTAGACCTGTAATGGGAGGGGCTGCTGCAAAGATCTCTAACATGGCCTGAAGTCATTTTCCCTATTGTCTTGGTGATTAACAGTTGGCTCCTCTTACTTATGCAAATTTCTACAGCTGTCTTGAATTTCTCCACGGAAAATGTTTGCTTGTTTTTTTTGTTTCTATCCTGTTAGGCTATAAGTTTTCTGAACTGTTGCCCTTTTAACATTGAATGCTTTTAACAGCACCCAAGTCACCTCTTGAATGCTTTGATCAAGCTTAGAAATTTCTTCCACCAGCTACCCTAAACCACCTTTCTCAAGTTCAAAGTTCCACAAATCTCTATGGCAGGGGCAAAATGCCACCAGTCTCTTTGCTAAAACATAGCAAGAGTCACCTTTACTCCAGTTCCCAAAAAGTTCCTCATCTCTATCTCAGATGACCTCAGCCTGGACCTTATTGCCCATATCATTATCAGCATTTTGGTCAAAGCCATTCAACAAGTCTCTAGGAAGTTCCAAACTTTCCCACGTTTTCCTGTTTTCTTCTGAGCCCTCCAAACTGTCCCAACCTCTGCCTGTTACCCAGTTGCAAAGTCGCTTCCACATTTTTGGGCATCTTTACAGCAGCACCCCATTCTACTGGTCCCAATTTACTGTATTAGTCTGTTCTCACACTGCTGATAAAGACATACACAAGACTGAGTAATTTATAAAGAAAAAAAGGGTTAATGGACTTACAGTTCCACTTGGTTGGGGAGGCCTCATAATTATGGCAAAGGCAAAAGGCATATCTTTCATGGTGGCAGACAAGAAAATGAGAACCAAGCAAAAGGGGTTTCCCCTTATAAAACCACCAGATCTCATGAAACTTATTCACTACCACAAAAACAGTATGGGGGAAACTGCTCCCATGATTCAAGTATCTCCCACTGGGCCCTTCCCACAACATGTGGGAATTATGGGAACTACAATTAAAGATGAGATTTGGGTGGGGACAGAGCTAAACCATATCACATTTATATGATAGAATCCTATTCAACTATTATTTTTAAAAATTCTGTTGAGCATTTCTAGACACAGAAAAACTAAGTAAATACAATACAATATAAATATGATGGGAAACATATTGATAAGAGGCAGGAGGCAGACAAAGGCCTAGGCAGATAGGGAAGTGTCCCCAGAGAATCTCTGACCCTCCCCACAAGTGTTTACACCAGATGTTTTGTGCAGATAAGGGAACCTGCACAGGGGGTTTGCCTAGTCATGCCCACAGCAGACTGGAGGCCCACAGGCACTAGGGGAATGGGGTGGAGCAACCAGGAATTCATGCTTTATGCAGGGGAGGAGGCTGGCCTCTGAAGCTTGTATGTGGTAGCCCTGGTATTCAACTGTGACAGGGAAACCTGCTTGAAGAACCCCTCTCTTTGCTGAGAGCTTTTCTTTTGCTTAATAAACTCCACACTCCTCACCCTTCAATGTGTCCATGTGCCTAATTTTTCCTCGTCGTGAGACAAGAACCTGAATTTAGCCGAACTAAGGAGCAAAAATCCTGCTGCAAAAATCCTGCATCAGTATGTATATACACATACAAAGAAATCTAGGTTAGTAGGACACACACCAGTATGCAGTAAAGGATTAACCTTGACCAGGAGTATTTGGCTCTTGACTAACTTCTAGGAAGTAACCTCTAATCCTTGAAATATCCTGCCTGATAGGACAGTATGTGTTTACATGGGGGCTGTGAGCCACACTAGATAGTCTAGGCTAACAACATGATTTATGGCAGGGACTTTGGTTCACATGGTATCAATCTGACCTCTTAAAGAGCTGGAGACTAAAGTCAGTAATCTGGCCTATTGATCATCCTTAAGTATTCATCCCAATAAAAACCCTGGACACCTGACATGAGCCTCCTGAAACAAACTTTGCAAAAATTTTAACAGTGAAAGAGATCTGTTTTAACCAACTCCATTTTGCCTTTAACCTCCAAACTGTCCTTAGCCATTCCTGTGCATGGGCCAAGCTAACTTTTGGATAAATTTAGTTTGTAGTTTAAATAATAGCTCTTTGCAAAAACTAAACTGCCTTTGTAAAACTAATTAAAGACCACCAGGTTAGGAGGGGGAGGGAGGCTTGAATTCTGCAACAAATAGTAGTTAAATGATTACCATCTGTTATTCTGGAGATCACAAGATTTCCAACTCCCTAATTTCTCCTATAAATAACATCACTCTTGTAGGACCTAAGATTGGCCTTTTGAGATGTCTTTTCAGGCTTTTGCATTTCTGATGACCAGATGACCCCACCCAGATCAACAACTCCTCTGGTGGCCCCCATCCAGAAGCAGATTCAATGCCCGAGGACTGATTTTCACACCCCTATTGGTTGCATCCCCAACCAATCAGCAGCGCTCATTCCTTAACCCCTTGCCCATCAAACTATTCTTGAAAAACCCTAGTCTCTGAATTTTCAGGGAGGCTAATTTGAGTAATAATAAAGCTTTGATCTTCCACTTAGCCTTACACAGGCTCTACATGTATTAAACTCTTTCTCTATTGCAATTTCCCTGTCTTGATAAGTTGGCTTTTATCTGGGGAGTTGTCAAAATAAACCTGTCTGTCATTTACACTCCCAAGGTGGCAATACTCCATGTGTGTTGCCACATGTGGATGATGACAGAAGTAAATGCTGTCTGCACGACTCTACTGGGATAGGACAATTAGAAGCTTATATCTAGAACTCTTATGGACTCTGCCCTATGATCCTTTTCTCATTGTTGATCTTAATCTTTATCCTTTTGCTTTAATACACAATTACCATATAATAATATTACTGAGTTCTGTAAATCCGTCTAATAAATTGAAGCTAAGCGTGGTCTTGGGGAGCTCTAGAACTTGCAGCCATTATGTAGTGTTTGTCTGGGTAAGGTTCTGAAATTTTAGCTGATCTATAATTTTTCTACAATAAACATATATTACTGATTTTATAAGAATGTTTCCACTACTTCAATCCTTTAAATGTATGTATTATTTGATACAGAAGTAGTTTAAGGAAGTAATCCCAGGGGTAATCACTGTAATGTTATTTGTAATAACTAAAATGGGAAATAACCTAAAGACAATGCATTAAGTAAATCATACACAGCTGTATAGTTGAATATTGTTTTATAACTTATGCTAAAGTGAGTATCTACTGACATAAGAAATCAAAGCTATATTCCTAAGTTAAAAAAGCAGAGAAAAAACATATTTCTATTATTGTTGAAATACACAATACAATTTATATTTCCATAGGAAAATATAGACAAAAAAACACATAAAAATGTGAATCACAGTTTTCTTTGGATAGCGGGATTAGGGTGGTTTTTACTTTTTGCACTGCATTGATCTGTATTTTACTCATTTTCTTTTTGAGCATGCATTGTTTAAAATTAGGAAGACAGCTGGGTACAGGGGTTCATGCCTGTAATCCCAGCACCTTGGGAGGCAGGTAGATCACCTGAGCCCAGGAGTTCAAGACCACCCTAGCCAACATGGCAAAACCCCGTCTCTACTAAAAATACAAAAATTAACCAGGCATGGTGCTGCACGCCTGTGATCCCAGCTACTCGGGAGGCTGAGTCAGGAGAATTGCTTGAACCCGGGAGGCAAAGGTTGCAGTGAGCCAAGACTGCGCCACTCCAGTCCAGCCTGGGTGACAAAGTGAGACCTTGTCTCAATAAAAATAAAAAAACAGGAAAAATCTTATTTGGAAAAAAAAAATTACTTTCAGTTCTACCTCCTCAATATATTTTTAAATCTTCTAAACCAATTTAATGATAGAATCTAAAATTGTTCAATGGCAAATGGAAAAAAAATAGTTTCAAGAGACACTGGTGGGTATAAGTTCTTGAAGATGGGGTGAAAATAGAGGCAGACAATTAGAGAAAGGTGATGAACATATCTCTAAGTTTCCTAGTTTGGGAGACTTTTTGGACACTATTGTCTTTAGCTAAGGAGACTACCAGAGGTTGTGTACTGCAACATAATTACTTTAGATTTGAATATACTGAATTTGAGAAGCATGCAGTATAGTCAATTAAAGATATGCATTTGAAAATAACGGTCTAAAGTGTAGGATAAATTTAAAGCAGGGATGTATAAATCTGCGGTCATCAGCACACAGGCGATATTTGAAAATTGCTCTGGGAGAATATGATGAATGGAGACCCAAAAATGGTACCTTTGAAAACACAAACATTGAAGTGTGAATTGTAGCAGAGGACAGAGTAAAGAAACTGAAAAGTCGAAGAGGTAGGAAGACAACCAGAAGAAAACAAGGTCACTGAAATCAAAGGGGGAAAAACAGTCTCCAGAAAGTATTAATTAGCCACAGCAAAGTTCAAGCCAGACAGCCAGACAGGCAACCCATTAGGCAGTTTGAGAAGTCACTATTGGTCAGTATGGAAGACCATCTCTAAAATGGGAATATTTCCCTTCCCCTCCATTGGCTATAAGTAAGGTTGATGTAAGAAATCTAAAAATATTATACAAATTATCTAACCATCCTCAGATACACATAATCCAATTCCCCACCCTTTTATGTGGACACATTACATTTATCTTCCTCAAGTAGTTATCAAATATCCACTGTACTCTTTTGTGCTTTTTACCAGCTTACCTTCTGTGATCTTGACTCTTCTAGGTACTACTTGTTTTTATGTAATCCATGAACAAAGGTGTTCCAACACAAGAAGCTAGCCTCTCCTATTCTGGTAGGATCATAGGGCCATAGCAAAGGATGCTGGCTTATAATGTTAGTTTTCAAGGAACAGAAAAATCTTATTTCGTGTCAGGATATATGACAGCAATGAAACTAGAATCACCAAAGGAGAGCCACAGAGGCGATTTAATTTCATGAAATTAAAACGTACTGTGAAAAAACTCACCAGCAACCATACAAACATCTGATACTTTTTGGGCAGATGGTATGAATTTAAAGGGGATGCCAGGAGTTTAAATTTCCCCTATCTCACCAATGGTTATAAAAAGAAAGATTAACTGAAGACAAGGTAGGTAAAGTATACCACTCACCTACTGCCCTTTCATGAGTGTGTGCTTAAAATAATAAATGCAATTATATATATATATATACACACACACACAGAGAGAGAGAGAGAGAGAGAGAGAGAAAGAGAAAGAGAGAGAGAGAGATGGAGTCTTGCTCTGTCACCCAGGCTGGAGTGCAGTGGCACGATTTCAGCTCACTGCAACCTCTGCCTTCCAGGTTCAAGCAATTCTCCTACCTCAGCCTCCTGAGTAGCTGGGATTACAGGTGCCTGCCACCATGCCCAGCTAAGTTTCGCAGTTTTAGTGGAGATGGGGTTTCACCACGTTGGCTAGGCTGGTCCCAAACTTCTGACCTCAGGCAATCCGCCAGCCTTGGTCTCCCAAAGTGCTGGGATTATAAGCGTGAGGCAATTACAATATTTTAAAAATACAAACCCAATACTCCAATGGGCTCAGACAGTAAAAAATTACTTAGGCCTCTAAGAAGCATCAAGAAATCATAAACTTCTTGTAATACTCAGGTATTTTCTGCCTCTATATTCAACTGTAGCCTAGAGAGTGTGCTTGGAAGTATATGGAAGGAGTGGTAGTGAATTATAGAACACCAGCCACCTAGACAATCGAGGCTGGGGCAGAATTCACCAGCGTTCAGAGCAAGCCCACAGTCTCCCCGACCCTGCCATCTTTACATACAGCTTTGTCAGGGAAGTACTAACCTGCAAAGTCAGTAAGTACTTTTTCCAAGAAGTCCTTAGGAAATTTAATGTGCAAAATTTCACTCATGCAACATTGGAAATAATGTCAACTTATACTTAAGAACTATAGCGGAAGAAATTAAGATAATGTTGTGGGTAATAAAAAATTGCTCTCAATGGACTTAGAAACAGTTTGCCAGTGATGGAATGAAAGGTCTTGCTATTTTGAAGCTTACTTTATTGATTCTCAGAAGAAACTTGAATTTTTTTTTTTTTTTTGAGACGGAGTCTTGCTCTGTCATGCTCTGTCACCCAGGCTGGAGTGCAGTGGCATGAACTGGCTCACTGCAAGCTCCGCCTCCCAGGTTGACACCATTGTCCTGCCTCAGGCTCCCAAGTAGCTGGGACTACAGGCGCCTGCAACCACGCCCGGCTAATTTTTTTGTATTTTTAGTAGAGACGGGGTTTCACCGTGTTACCAAGGATGGTCTCGATCTCCTGACCTCGTGATCCGCCCACCTTGGCCTCCCAAAGTGCTGGGATTACAGGCGTGAGCCACCGCACCTGGTCAGGAATGTCAATTTATACTTAAGAATTACAGCTGAAAAAATTAAGATAATGTTGTGGGTAATAAAAACTTGCTCTCAATGGACTTAAAGAGAGAAACAGTTTGCCAGTGATGGAATGAAAGGTCTTGCTTTTTTGAAGCTTGTTTTATTGATCTTCAGAAGAAACTTGAAAAATTTTAGAGGCTAGATGATGCCTAACACCTACAAAACTTAAGAACAAAAGCCTGTGTAGCCTTTTCATTGTACCTTTTTTATTAGTAAAACTGGCCCAATTAACCCATAAAACTGATGTTTATGGGATTTTTTTCAATCACCATAGAAATTGACCCTCCTGGGCTTAAAGCTTAAAAGTTACATTTGTCTTACCTAAGTTCCTTCAGGCCTCCCAGATAGTATTAATATCAAGGAACTGAATCTTACCCAGTCATCCCAACCATCCTAATGAGATGTCAGACCATTCTTTCAACCACTTGCTGCCTGTCGACACACTCCATTTTCTCATCCCTCCTGTTTTCCTTCTCTGCTATATAAACTCGTAACTTTAGTCAGGAATTCGGGGGGTTCACTGAGATAGATTTGAGAGATTTGAGACTTATCTCCCATCTCCCTAACATCACCCAAATAAAGAAAGCCTTTCTTCCTTGGCAATACTCATTGTCTCAGTGAATGGCTTTCTGTGTGGCAAAGAAACAGACCTAGACCAAAACCTCGGTGTTCAGTAACATTACCACCTTTCTACAATTTTTTCCTTTCTTCTTTTTGTTCTTTTCTCTATCCTCCATCTTACTTTTTAAAAATCTAAGAAAGGATTCAAGCTAGTTTTATAATATGTAAGTCACGTACGTCTGTTCTCAAACAGATGACTTAAGAGTTGAAAATCGGATGCACTCGTAGAAACAGAAAGCTAAAGAGTTACTAGGAGCTGGCTCAGGGGTAGGGGCAGGGATCTCAGCAGTGGCTGGTGAGGATGCTGGAGAATGAAGAGTTACTATTTAATGAGTATAGTTTGTTTAGAAATGATGAATAGGTTCTGGAAATGGTTCCAGGTGGTTGTTTAACACTGAAAATGTACGGAATGCCACTGAATTGTACACTTAAAAATGGTTAAAATGGTACGTTTTTATGTGCTTTTTACCACAATGAAAAAAAAAAAGGGGCCGGGCGCGGTGGCTCAAGCCTGTAATCCCAGCACTTTGGGAGGCCGAGACGGGCGGATCACGAGGTCAGGAGATCGAGACCATCCTGGCTAACATGGTGAAACCCCATCTCTACTAAAAAATACAAAAAAAAACTAGCCGGGCGAGGTGGTGGGCGCCTGTAGTCCCAGCTACTCGGGAGGCTGAGGCAGGAGAATGGCGTAAACCCGGGAGGCGGAGCTTGCAGTGAGCTGAGATCCGGCCACTGCACTCCAGCCCGGGCGACAGAGCGAGACTCCGTCTCAAAAAAAAAAAAAAAAAAAAAAGGCTGGGGGGGGGTTGGGGGCACAAAAAAAAGGAGATGCAGCACACCATCTCTTAGACATGACCAATTTATTCAGAGATTTCAAATTTCGTTTGGCAAAGTATATGGGGCAGAGAGTTTGGGATAATTATGTCATTGGAAGCTATCACATTATCTACAGCAAATTGCCTGGGGTAGTATCTGAAGGAAAGGCAAAACTTTTAAAAACAACTTAGTATGTGGGGGTGACAATCATAAATATTTGCAAAGGTAACAGAACAACCAGCTTATACAACCAAAGCACGAAACATGCTAATGCTAATAATCCTTTATTCAATTTAATTCAACACACATTAAGTACTTAATCTGTGCAAGAGACTGGGCTAGGTGCTGGGGTTGAGGTGGAAATACAAAAATCACCAAGATGCAATCCCTCTCAAGAACTGTATAATCGAGTAAGAGCACATATAGAGATGGTGCTTGCAGGTAAAAACTCCTCTAAAACCATAGGGAGAGAACAGTTTACTTCCTCCCAGAGGGTGAAGTCAGGACCCACTTAAATTTGGTAGTGTGGGTGAGGAAGGCCATAACACGCTAAGTAAACCGGTGTCTAAGCATGTGACGGCAACAGCTAATGGTCTAGTTCCTCCATGGCTTTAAACATATGAAAGGGAAGAGTATTCAAAGGCATTTTTATTTTAATTTATCTCATTGTTAGCCCAGTATAAGGCAGGATGACAAAAAATAAATAAAAGTATGAAGAGGCAGGAACACAGATTGAAAACTCCATTTCCTAGTTTTAGTGTAAACTCAAGTCCTTGTGCATATACATCTAGTTCCTGAAGTCCACATCGCCAAAACGGAAAAACAAGAAAAACCAGTCCTAGCAGTGCCCTGTCATCATGGCAGAGCACTGTCTCTTCTGTGGGACTGAAACAGCTAGCTTTGGCTACTGCCGGTAGTGGACAATATGGCACATGGAAATGTAAGTCCATAAATGTGTCCTCATAATGCAAGAATAAGAAAGGTGGCTACAGGAGATAATTTCAGTGACGGAGGGGATGAAACACTTTTTGGTTAATTGATGTAATGATGACTCACTACGCCTCATTTCCTATTTTTAAAAATACAGAATGAGCAAGTCATTCCTGAACAAAAATTTACTATAACATACACCTCAAAATGAATTTTAAGGGAACATATTACTAATCAAATAACACAGTTTATGCTTTTTCAATATCCACAAATTGTTATGATACTTAAGGGAACCCTTACAAACACAATATACAACAAGTCATTTTAATAGCATCATCCTTAACTTCTGAAAGTTTGGCTTATGTTATCTTATCTAGATTACTTACAAATCTCATTTTCCCATAAAATTAATTCAACATCCAACCTTAAAAATAAAAATAAAGCTTTGCCAATGGTAAATTGGAATGCATATACCTGCCAGGCTTTGATGAAATAAAAATAAACAATTTACATAAGCAGTACCTCATAAAACCAAAACCTCCTTTTGAAGTGTAAAGTTCCATTCTTCCTGCCCTCTCAGAACTGCCTATCAATTAGAATCCTCTCCCCCTAGGAACTGTTCTGGTTTGTAATGTCATACACAAGTATTTTTTAACATTAATAAATTATTGATATGCTACCATAAATAAAGTCACTTTTTAAACCAAAATGACTGTAGAAGACTAACAGCACACTGAAATAATTTATTTAAAACTAAGATTTGCAAAAATGTGATCTATCCTGGTCTAATATTATTAAAATTAAAAATCAAAAGGTGAAATATTATTTCAGACCTATATACATCAAGATGCCAGTTCTTATAAAAAACATACTTTAGTTGTAAATGCTAGATTATGCAAAAATAATTTTATTTCAATTTAATTTTAATGAACTTCCCCCAACTATAATATTAAAAACATCAAAAGAACTTAAGTTTTAATGGCAAAAAGTTCCTGTTTTCCCCATCTACTAAAAAGATTGTTTTCCCTTATTAACATACAATGCCCTATTGTTAAGGCACAACTTTTTTAGATTAAAAATGAAACCACAGATTAGGTTTATTTTATACAACAGTAACAAGACAGACTTTTTGTAGGCATATAAATACATCTTAAATTCAATGAAGATCTAAAATGAAAAATTAATTTTTCTTTCTAGGATCAATCAACACTAGGTAGTTACAGCTAGAATAATTCCAACAGTTCCTGTTTTAACCCGTCAGATTGTCTCCAGAAGGCCATCTTCAAAGTGTGATCTAAGAGAGGAAAGCTGAATATTTTCCTTTCTGCACTGGCACTCTGCCTTTCTTTACACATGCTCAGCTATCAGAGACGGCTGTCACCTTCAAAGCCTAAGTGATATCCAATTTTTGAATTCAACATGAGACAAGGACAGATACCCTCACCCTGGGGTGACCAGGGTAGATGTCTGCTTTGCATCCTGCCTGTTACCTGACCTCCCTCTAGCTTCTTTCTGACCCTCTTCCTAGCCACCACCCCTCTCCCTCTGACACAGTTCACAAAATATTCAAAGGGAGCACCTGACAAACAGGAAGAATTTGCACAACTGTTAATTAAAACATACAAACCAAAATGTTTTTGTTACTTCATTAGACAGTATAAACAATCCACTGAATAATTACTGATTTAAAATAAAAAAAGAAACACTAAAATTGGGGTGACACATACCAAGACAAACATGACCATCTTGTAGGTCTTTGTAAATTCAACTGAATTGGGGATACAAGTAGGAAAACAGCAAAAGCAAGTTTCCTCAAGCATGCGTATCTACCCAACTCTCTTGTGTTTTTTTCCACATTTACATTCTTGAACAATGGGTAGAAAGAAATACTTTGTAAAAACACTCATGTTAGACTTGACAATGTAAAGGTTTGTGGTTTTGAAGGTGATTTTCCTTTACTTTCTGAGGAGTCTTTGTTAATAGTTTGTAATAGTTTGTAATAGTTAACTAGGCCTCCTCCAGGACTGATCTCCCGTACTAGGAACTTTACCAGAGCTTCAGATTTCAGCAGCCAATATCCAGAAAAATGTATTATCTAAAAGAATTTGGGAGTGAGAGTTGTGGGGGAAGTATCCTGGCTAAGAAAGAAAAGCAGAGATAAAGGAGAACATGAATGGGCCAGGGAAATGGTCACAAGGTAGAAGAGATGAAGAGGGGCAGAGGAGGGGGACAGCTGATGGGTACTGAGATCACTGTCACTGCCTCTACTAAATGTGGTGTGTAAGTTATATTTTAAGGAAAAATTGCCTGAAAATAAGGGCAACAGTGAAGAAAAGACGAGGAGCTGGTGAGGTATGGGCCATTAAAAGTAAAATGTAATGACTTTGCTACTTTTCAGAAATAATTTTAATGTAATTCTGGGAGATTACATTACCCATTCATGAAGGTGTTTTACTAGTATGCTCTGGCACAATGTCTTGTATAAATATAAATACTGTTCCTAATTCCGCAATGTATATTGGCTTTTAAAAACAAACAATTTTAAAAATGAACTTTTTATAAAAGTACTTAAAAATCATTAGTAACTAGACTATACCCAACATATTATAAAAATAATGTATTTAACTCTCAACCAATATCTTAAGTTTTGCACACAACACAAACTCTTCACAAAGTCATTATCTACATGCAGATTAATAAAATTAAAACAAAAATAAAATCATCACTTTAGGAGGCCGAGGCAGGCAGATCACCTGAGGTCGGGAGTTCGAGACCAGCCTGACCAACATGGAGAAACCCTGTCTCTAACAAAAATACAAAAAAATTAGCCGGGCATGGTGGTGCATGCCTGTAATCCCAGCTACTTGGGAGGCTGAGGCAGGAGAATCACTTGAACCCAGGAGGTGGATGTTGCAGTGAGCCGAGATCATGCCATTGGACTCCAGCCTGGCCAACAAGAGTGAAACTCCATCTCGAAAAAATAAAATAAAATAATTCCTGCTAATTTGAACTAGTTTGCTTCCAATTAAATCAGAGTTCCCATATAACATTGAAATTAAATTCCATTTTTTACTTGCCAGTTCCATTTCCCTAACTTTGACATACTATAATAAAAACAGAAGCTTATACCACAGGACTCTGGCAACAGCATATAACCTTTGCCATCTCTCCTGATAAAGAAAGTTTCTTCAGCTTATTGCAAAGCAAAAAAGATGAGGTCTCACTCTTTTCAAAATTCTCAAGTCCTATTTAAATATCAAGTGTTCCAACTACCAAAACTTTGAATTTTCACTGAAAAGGCCTACTAATGAGGCCCACCACCTTCTCGAATTTGACCTGTTGAAAGAGATTGGGTGAAAACATTTGTGTCATATTAGATTCAGTTTACTAATAATAAAGTAAAGGGCTTTGGACAATGTAACATACAAACCTAAAGTATGCACATTCCACCAGGCTAGAATGTACGTTCTTTGGTCAATTTTACTTCCAAGATAAGAAAATGAAGGGAAAGCTGCATTATGGTTAAAAAATTTAGCAAAGAAAGAAACCATGAAAAATCCCTCTCCTTATCAGTATGTTATGGAATACAAGGGCACTGGAGTCACATGAAATAATGGCATGGATAGTTTACATGAAGTTTCCAGATATCACATTGAGAGAAACCACACAACCCAATGAAAGATAGTTCACAAAGCAAGGTTCTAGTTATGGTAACACAATGAATATGTCACAACTTTTTTTTCTAACCAGACTGAATAGAAAAAAATTTCATCAAAAAGTACCTTCAAACTTCTCTATTTTAATCTGAAGGGAAGTTAAAAGAATCTCAAAAGTTACTACACTTTCAGTTTGGTTAGGCTAGATACATTTATTAATAGTAAAAGCAACCATGGCAAAAGAAACCATACTCATTCTTGATAATGAGAGAATCTTCTATATACAAACCTGGCAAATTAAAAAAAAATACTAAAACAAAGTCTGAAAATAATGAAACCTAGTTCAAGTCATGTAATGTCAAGTAACTTTCAATTGTAATAGAATCATTTATATTCTTATAGTGCCTTACAGCATATTTTATCCTTATGAGAAAATGAACCAAAATTATAGTGCTAACCCTGCATCCTTAAACCAAACCTCACAAAGTTAAAGACTAAGTGTTGGTCAGAAGGAAAAGGATGCAACCATGCATCTTCCATAGGGAAAATGAAAATAGACAGCAAGAGAGCAGAAATGCTGAACTCATGAGTACAAACACATTTTTATCTTTATAAAAACAAAACACACACACATACACACAGAAATTATTACAATGCAAACCATCATATGTCTCTATTTTCTACCAGCTGGTGAACCTGTTATTAAAATTTCAAAGAAAAAATCAATTAAACTTTTTCTATTTTAATCCATAGAAATATTCAGTAACATAAATACAACATTTGTTGCATATTAATGAATGTGTGGCTTCTTGTGCTTTCCATCCAAATTAGAGGTAAAAATCCCCAATGACTTTATTTTCAATGAGATAGAGTTGTAAAGTTATATTAAACATCTACACAAAAATCAATCTTTCCTTCAACCAAATTCTATACGAAAGTACTAACAAACAGTGAAGATTCATGATGTTGTGTGAAAATGGTGACTCATAACAATGTAGACTCAGCTACAGATTTTAATTCACAAATATATATATGCGCCTTGTGTATGACAACTGTATGAAAATAGTCTCAAAAATAAAGACAATACTTGAGACACAAAGCAACCCATTTTCCCTGATCTTGCATCCTATTACAGGGAAAATAAGTCTCTGATGCTTCATAAATACTTTAAAAAGTTCGGGATGGCCTTAACCATGCATAGTCTCCACCAATCCTTCGAAGCTTCCAGCACTTCAGGCTAACCATTTCAGCTGTGAAGAACTGCACCCTGTAGTCAGTTATGCTTATTTATGTCCTGTCTTTTCTAGATCTGGGAGTTTTCTGACCAGGGCCTGGTGGTTCATTCTGATGCTAGCAAGGAGTCCCCCTTCAATGCCGTCTGAACCAGTGTAACTGATTTCTTCACCACTCAGGGTAGTCATATGCCCCCCAAGGGCTTTTAAGATGGCATTACCAGCACATATATCCCACTTTTTGATGTATGTCACATGGATATATAAATCAGCTTTTTCTTGACTCTTATCAGGCACATCCAAAAGTGCTAAAACTTTATAACCTAAAAGATAAACAAAGAATTTAGGTTATTATTCAAAAAATTTTAAGAAAGTAGCATACTTTTTCGGTTAAGTACACTGTTAAAATAACAGGACGGGGTGTGCAGGAGCTTGCTGCAGTCTCTGCAACTGCTTAAGTTTAGAATTATTTCAAATTGAAACAATTTTAAAGTAACAGTATAAACATTAAACTCAGAACAAAAATACATTGCAAAGTAACTTATTAAGCTAGTCTCAAATGTAACTAAATATATACCTATAATTTAAAATTTTTAACTATACATTGTGGTTATTTTCTATGGAATGACACATTCAGTATGTGCCATTTTCTATGGAATGACATATTAAACACACAAGTTTTACCTAAACATCTAAGTAGGCCTCATGTGAAAGAGAACAGTAACACCACTCTAAAGCCTTTTTGTAATGAGGCAGAATTTTAAAATTAATAAAAAATGCAAAAGAAACTGGGTCTAGAATCTAGTTATCTCCTACCTACTGGGTATTCTGGACATTTTTCCTAACCAACCTAACAGAGAGCCTCTAAGAAAATAATGAAGCCATATTAAAGAAGGCAGATATATAGAAAAGAAAATTAAAATTATTAGGCTTAAAAGTTAAAAAGTATTGGCCAGGTGTGGTGGCTCACACCTGTAATCCTAGCACTTTGGGAGGCCACAGCAGGCAGATTGCCTGAGCTCAGGAGCTCAATGAGACCAACCTGGGCAATGTGGCAAAACCCCGTCTCTACTAAAAATAAAAAATTAGCCAGCGATGATGGTTTATGCCTATAGTCCCAGCTACTTGGGAGGCTGAGGCACAAAAATCACCTGAGCCCAGGAGGCGGAGGTTGCAGTGAGCCTAGATTACACCACTGCACTCCAGCCTGGGAGATAGAATGAGATCATATCTCAAAAAAGACCAAAAAAAAAAAAAAGAAAAAAAAAGTTAGGAAGTATTACTTCTCCCTTTATGTGTGCCGAGAAGGTTTTTCAACATATTTGTTTGCTGACCATAATTTGCTATTAACCTGAATTAAAACATTTCTGATATGTTAGACAGTACCTACCCGTAACAGGAGCTGACAAACAGACCCTCAAGCTAAATCCAGGTCATGGCCTGTTCTTGTAGGGCTCTTAAGATGAGAATTTTTAAAAAATATGTTCAAAAGTTCATTAAAGAAAACCAAAGAATAGTATGCAACAGAGACTTTATATGGCTCACGAGGCTTGAAATTGTATTATCGGTTTCTTTTCCAAAAAACTAGGCTGACTAATATAATAGTACAGAATATACAGTTAGGTGGGTGGGCACTAGCCTCTCTTGCTCATCCCAGGCATGCAGGTTAAAGAGGTCAGGGGTATTAAAAGTGATTCAGGGATTAGCCTTTCTAATAATACTTACGATGACTCCTGGCATCTTTCTGCCATATGAAGCATCGTAAGTGCTTGATCTTTCTTCCCCTCTGTGATAGTCCCACAGATAAGACAATTATTTTGAAATTAGATTGCATAAAAAGCAATTAGTGGTAGATCTAATGGGAGGGAATATGCTTTTGTGTATTCAAGAAAGAGAAATCACTGTTGTGAGACTGCTTCTTTCTAATAAGAAGGGCAGAGTGACAAAACTCCCACCCTCGAGGTTACCAAACAGGAGACCAAGCCTGCCTTAAAAGTACACCATTCTTCCTCACTTTCTTCCCAAGCATGGACAAGCAAATCAGTCTCCTAACACAGCCTTGACCATGCCAGGAATATTCTCCAGGGATCACACAGGAAGAGGAACATACCAGCACCACCAGCTGGGATAATTGTAGTCTGGTTTCCAAAAGTCTGAAGAGCGACTTGTCTGACCATCCCTGAATGGGAACGAGACACAACGATCCTTGGGGTCTTCTCATTGTAGGAAGAGCGAGCTTTCACATTTGAACCACCATCTACCATTGCCCAAGCTGAAAAGCAAATATAATATCCATTAATGGCACTGAAGCCCTAAAACTAAAGGTTATATTCTTCAGAACCCAAAGTGCCATGTACGACTGACAAAATACTCTCTTCTAAAAAGTTATTTGTATTTTCCCCCAAAACAGAAAGCTTTATTTTTTTTTCAGAATACAAAAGTAATATATATGTATTTTTACATTAAAATGGACATGTATTAAGATGAAACTAAAAAAGGTCATGTTATCTCGCACAGCCAAAGACAACGACTATTAAATATTTAGCTTAAGGATTCCCATGCTCCACTGGCATGACACTGCAACTCCATTTCTCCCTGCATCTTTCCCACTTCCTTCCCTCCCTTTCACAATTGTGATCCCAAGAGCACTCCCGAATAAACATCCTGAAGCTCATCTCCAGCTCCAAGTCTGATTCCTGGAGAACCCAACCTGCAACATAAGCATGACTGACTTCCCTAACTCCAATTTTAAAATGCATTTTCTCCTATACTGCCTCCACTTCTATATACTCATGGTTTCAATTATTTGCATATTAGCTCAATCTCCTAAGTGACTTTATAAACAGAAAATAGTTGAAAGAGGTGAGTTAGGTTTATATATCAGCCTTATCAGAGAGTATTAAAGAAAAAGCTTTAGATTTCAAAAATAGAATAGAATTTTTAAAAGGGAAGCGGATGCCAGAGATGGCTTCAGATGATTTTCTTGGTTTGGAAGTTTTCTTCACTGACTATAAAACTATACAAGAGAACAAACTTACTCAGAATTATCCCAATTAGATTGTTGTTTTAGCAGTCACTCACTACAGGGCAAGATATAGTCCACCATGGCTAGTAATGAAACCAGCTGCATCACCAGCTTATTTCTGGCTGCAGAAAAAAAACCAAAAGCATTAGCTGAGTTTGGGTTTCTGAGCTCCCCAAGAATGATGGCAGTCTCCTGGACCCTTCTCATACCTCCTTCTAAAAACTATACACAGCAACAAGAACAACAAACAGAAATACCCATGCTCTGTACCTACAGAGTAAGTAGGAGACAGAAGAGAGCTATCAACACAAACGTATGAGAAAGTAGGGGGGTAAACACTGAAGATCAGCAGGATAAGTGCTAGAGCTGACCCTAGTATGGGGATTATAGCAAGAGCTTCACAGAGGTGCTAAGAGGTCAGAGAACTCTCAGTGGCTGCAGGACTCAGATAATAGCAGCCAGGATTTCTCCCCAGAAGGAAGAGGTTCCATCTAAAATAGGAAGTACTGAAAAAGTCCTGAAACTTGGCAACGAAGCAGCTTGGAGAAGATATGGGACCAGAATTGTAGTCTTGAGAACACCCTCGTGGTGGCAAGGGAGGGGGGGTGATGATGTAAGACAATTTTTGGGATATGGAAGGTAGCAACTAGAGCTGAAGAGAAGGAAGAGATTAAGATAGGGGCTTTATTGAAACAAAGTCAGATCAAACAAGAAAGAAGAGCTCTGAAAACGAAAAACCATACTGATAATGAAGATAAAGCCTTTCCCACACTAACAGAAATGAAACCTCCTGAACTGAGAATCATCCAAACTTCCTTCCTGCCACCAACCTTCCATTAATCCCACAACAGCTGGCCCAAACAGGAATAAGAAGTATAAAACTGCAATGTGCACTGAAAAATACAAAAAGAAAACATAGAGAACACACAGATTAAAACATTTCAGGATACTCAAATTTCCACAATGCAGAGAAAAACCATAAACCAATATTCTAACATGATTAAAAATAATAAACAACAATATACTGAATAAATGCCATGAAACAAAAGATCAACAACTCAGAAAAGATGGGCAAACAACAAGATGTGAAATGGGCACTCGCATAACACAGAAAAGAAACTGAAAAAAAAGAACAAAATCACTGCAGGCTTAGCACTAAATCACAGGACAAAGGGCAACAGACTTGTTCAAAATATGGCAAGCAATGAGAAAAGCAAAAAGGGAAATGAAACAAGTAAACAGATAAAAGGGACTATAGAGAAAGTGATAGATAAAAAAACCAAAAAAGAGTCAACATACATATATAAGGAATCCCTGAAAAAGAAAAATTAATGGGATGGAGCTAATCTTTAAAATTACAATTCAAGAAAATGTTCCTAAATAACAAAAGAGAGCCTTGGTCTGGGCTCAGTGGCTTGTGCCTATAATCCTAGCACTCTGGGAGGCCAAGGTAGGAGGATCACTTGTTAAGGCCAAGAGTTTGAGGCTGCAGTGAGCTATGATCATGCCACTGCACTCCAGTCTGGGCAACAGAGTGAGATCTTGTCTCTTAAAAAAATAAAAAATTTAGGAGAGGATCTAAATATCTACACTGAGAGACATACCGAGTACCTGGGAAATCTGCCCAGAAGGCCAATTCTAAAAGACATCATAGTTATATCATTAAAGTTTAGTGAGTTGAACAGTGTCCTACCAAACTTCCTGTACACTTCGAACTTTCAGATTGTGAACTCATTTGAAAATAGGATCTTTGCAAATGTAATTAGTTCAGCTGAGGTCATCGTGGAGTAAGGTGGGCCCTAAATCTAATGACTGGTGTCCTTATAAGCAGAGGAGACATAAAGGAGACAGTCATGTGAAGACAGGCAGAGATTGGAGTGACGCATCTATTGACTAAGGAATGCCAACAATGTCTGGAGCCACCAGAAGCTGCAAGAGAAAACTTCCTCCAAGCCTGCAGAGAAAGCGTGGTCCTACTGACTCCTTGATACCAGACTTCTAACCTCCAAAACTTTGAGAGAATAATTTTCTGTTGTTTCAAGTTTGTGGTAACAGCCCAAGAAA
>NW_012114777.1:188217-190584 GCF_000951035.1 Colobus angolensis palliatus | reverse complement strand
CCAAGAGTTTGAGGCTGCAGTGAGCTATGATCATGCCACTGCACTCCAGTCTGGGCAACAGAGTGAGATCTTGTCTCTTAAAAAAATAAAAAATTTAGGAGAGGATCTAAATATCTACACTGAGAGACATACCGAGTACCTGGGAAATCTGCCCAGAAGGCCAATTCTAAAAGACATCATAGTTATATCATTAAAGTTTAG
This sequence comes from Colobus angolensis palliatus, assembly GCF_000951035.1. Taxonomy (NCBI): domain Eukaryota; kingdom Metazoa; phylum Chordata; class Mammalia; order Primates; family Cercopithecidae; genus Colobus; species Colobus angolensis. The sequence continues at coordinate 190,383 of NW_012114777.1, read as the reverse complement.
TGAGTTGAACAGTGTCCTACCAAACTTCCTGTACACTTCGAACTTTCAGATTGTGAACTCATTTGAAAATAGGATCTTTGCAAATGTAATTAGTTCAGCTGAGGTCATCGTGGAGTAAGGTGGGCCCTAAATCTAATGACTGGTGTCCTTATAAGCAGAGGAGACATAAAGGAGACAGTCATGTGAAGACAGGCAGAGATTGGAGTGACGCATCTATTGACTAAGGAATGCCAACAATGTCTGGAGCCACCAGAAGCTGCAAGAGAAAACTTCCTCCAAGCCTGCAGAGAAAGCGTGGTCCTACTGACTCCTTGATACCAGACTTCTAACCTCCAAAACTTTGAGAGAATAATTTTCTGTTGTTTCAAGTTTGTGGTAACAGCCCAAGAAAACTAATACAGAGTGAACCAAAGACTGTAATAACTAGCCAAGCAGTCTTTTAAGTATCAAGACTATAGACAAAGTTGTTAGCGTGTACTCAGGGAAGATCACACCATGAGTTAGCTCTTCTAAGGTAATCTATTAGAAGACAAGCTTTATCAAACCAAGGGGTGACTGAGAAACTCTTAGCAAATGCATTGTTGGTTACCATTGAACAAATTTAACTGTGGATTTAAGAGGAAACCAAAGATGGGAATAAGGTAAAAGAATAAAGGTGTATAAATGGTTATCTCATAGTTGGCTGATAAAAGTTTAAGGACACCATTTAACTCTGACAAGCTGAACAGCAGAGTCGAAAAGTAAACATAAAAAAAAATAACTGTCTAAAATGAAATGATGGTCAAGGCTAAAACATGCTAATTTCATCGCCACTTATAGTAGTGAACCAAGAGACAATAAGACAATGTCTAAAGAAAAGGACTACATGAGTATGTAAAGAAAAAAGGATAAATAAAGGCATTAGTGAAAGCAACAAAAAGAACAAATTTAACTTAAAAATAATAACAGTAGTTGTTTGAACCACACTGAACATATAAAATTCACTAAGATCATAAGAATATTTTACAGAGAGAGAGCCTGTTCCTCCCTGGAAAAACATGTTCCCGCTGGAAAGGTTCTGTACTTTAACTCCTTACTCTGAAAATTGGTAAATAAAGTAAAATAATTAAACATTTATCCTGCTTTTCCAGAAGAAACATTTCAGAATAAACAAATTAATTCCAATTAATAGAGAAAGTTCTCTATAGAAGAATTCAAGCTAATATATGTAGAAACAACAGAAACAGAAAATCTCATTTTATAACATCTTTAAGAGATCTTAAAATGATTATGCAAAAGGTTTAATAAAACTGGATCTCAAATGATGTCAAAATCTCTCTCCAGATTACCTGCTAGTAGCAAAAAAATAAAAATTTTGTAACTAAGAGATCAGGTCACAAACGCTTTAATCATCTCAGTATCATTAATGGCAAGACAAGTATCATGTAATATGATGCAGTAGGAAGTACGCGAAAAATACCTACAATGTATTCATGACAAAAATGCTTAACCTCAATCCTATCAAGGATTCAGATCTAATCTGCACTTTATAAGAGGATATAAAAATAAAGAAGTTAAATGATACCCTGTGGAAACACTCAGACAAGTCCAAAAGACGGACTATTCTAAAGGAGAAATGACTTAAGCTTCCCAACATCAATGTCATGGGGGGCATAAGCGGGGCCTAGGGGTTGTTCTAGATTAAGAAACCTTAACTTAACAACCTATCAACCAAAATAAATGCTTGTTGGTTGACTGGATCTTGGTTTGAACTAACCAGCTGTAAAATCCACTTTAGCAGCAATTGGGGAAATGTAAATATTTGACGACATTAGGAAATAATTGTTAATTTTATTATATTAATATACTGTCCTTTTGTAGGAAATCTCCTAACCTGTTAGAGATGCATACTGAAGTATAAGGGTAAAATGTTTCTTATGATCCTTATAATTTTCTTTAAGGTACACAGGCTGAAAAATAGGAAAGCAAATATGTAAAACTGTTATCAACCGTTAAATCAGGATGAAGGGGTATATAAGCATTCATTATAATTTTATGTTTGGGCCCGGCGCGGTGGCTCAAGCCTGTAATCCCAGCACTTTGGGAGGCCAAGACGGGCGGATCACAAGGTCAGGAGATCAACACCATCCTGGCTAACACGGTGAAACCCCGTCTCTACTAAAAAAA
>NW_012114777.1:156560-179447 GCF_000951035.1 Colobus angolensis palliatus | reverse complement strand
TACTACCAGAATAATGTAAGAATTGCTGACTTCATATTTTTAAAAATGTTCTTCATGTTACATAAACTCAATACATTCATTAGTAACACATGAACACAATTATTTCAAGTGCCTAACACAGTAGGTGCTTAAATAAATAAATGATGGATGATACTGAGGTATGGTGGTAAGGTAGAAGAGCAGCTACAAAATGTGTTTATCTTACCTGTAAGATATGCTAAAAAAAAAAAAAAAAAAAAGCCCAGTAGGAAATAAAAAGTGGTTGGTACGTTCCTACACCGACTTCAGACATTACAATTTATTATTAATAGCTACAAATTTCCACTGAGTGAATATACACTTGACCCTTGAACAACATATGGGTTTGAACTGTGTGGCTCCCCTTATACCCAGATATTTTTCAATAAATATTTTGGTAAGCTTTTTGGAGATTTGTGACGATTTGAAAAAAATTCACGGACAAACTATGTAGCCTAGAAATACAAAAAAAAAATAAGAAAAAGCTAGGTATGTCATGAATGCATGAAATGTATGTTGGTACTAGCTTATTTTATCATTTACTACCATAAAATATATACAAAGTATAAAATGTTACAACTTATGAAAACTTAAGCACATAAGCACTTACAGACCATACATACGTAGCACCATTCACAGTTAAGAGAAATGTAAACAAACATAAAATCATAAACTGCACAAAATTAATTATACTAACATAATATATTACTGAAATAATTTTGTACCACCCCCCAATGCTATTGTGTGAGCCCAAGTGTCATGAACACCCACTTAAAACCCTATGTGATGTCATCATCTCTGTGTGAGCAGTTTGTTTCTCTGGCAAATTGCTTATCATGGTAAAAAGTGATCTTTTGTGGTTTTTGCATGTTTTTCATAGTGTTTAGTACAATTTCATAGTGTTTAATGCAAACTTTGAATAACACCATGAGACTCATTTGAAGAGCCACTAGTGATGCCAGAAGTGCTCTCACCTAGAGAAAAATCATGACATTACAAGAAAAAGTTGAAATGCTTGATATACACCACAGATTGAGGTCTATAGCTGTGGCTGCCTACTATGTCAAGATAAATGAATACAGCATAAGAATAATTGTGAAAAAAAAACCAAACAAGAAAACTCATGAAGTCATTGCTGAAGCTACACCAACAGGTGCAAAAACCTTAACACTTTTTATGAAATACCTTTTTATCTCATATGAAAATGCAGCTATTATGTGGGTACAAAATTGCTATATGCCTAAAGACTGTAGTACGATTCAAGAAAAAGTAAAGTCATATGACAACTTTAAAAAAAAGGAAGGTGAAGAATCTGAAGTTGGATTATTTAATGCCAGTAAAGGATGGTGTAATAATTTTAGAAAGAGGTCTGGTTTTAAACAATGCCAAGATAACAGAAGGAGTAGCTTCTACCAATCAAGAGGCAGATAAGTTTCCAGATGCCATTAAGAAAATTACTGCATTCTGTCTGCTTGAACAGGTTTTCAATGCAGACGAGTGTCCTATCCTGGAAAAAAAAAAAAAAGCCACAAAAGACATTTATTAGTAAAGAGGAGAAATGAGCACCAGGATTTAAGACACGAAGGATGGGCTAACTCTACTGTTTTGTATAATGCAGTCAGCTTTATGACCAGGACAGCCCTTAGCTACAAAACCGCTAAACCCTGAGTCTTGAAAGGAAAAGATAAAACACCAGCTGCTTGCTAGTATTCTGACCACAACAAGAAGGCCTGGACAACAACAATCCTTTTTCTGGATTGAGTCCACTAATGCTTTGACCTTGAAGTCTGAAAGTACCTTGCCAGTAAGGGACTGCCTTTTAAAGTTCTTTGGGTATTGGACAATGCCCCTGGCTACCCAGAACCCCATGAGTTCAGCAATAAAGGCATCAAGTGGTCTACTTGCCCCCAAACACTATGTCTCTAATCCAGCCTCTAGAGCAGGAGGTCATAAGGACCTTTAAGGCTCATTATACAAAGTACTCTATGGAAAGGACTGTCAATACTAATAGTAGTGAACCCTGACAGAGAAGATCATTCAAAGTCTGGAAGGATTACACCACTAAAGATGCCACTGTTATAGAAAACCCATGAATTCATCAAGCCGAAAATAATAAATTCCCACTGGAAAAAACTGTCCAGATATTGTGCATGTCTCAAGACTTACAACAGAGGCAATCAAGAAAATCATGAAAGAGTGCAGATATTATTTTTAAAAGGTAGGAGGTAAAGGGTTTCAAGATAAGGATCTTGGAGACATTCAAGAGTAAATAGACACCACACACCAGAGGAATTAACAGAAGATGACTTGATGGAGATGAGTGCTTCAAACCAGGGCTAGATGATGAGAAAGAAGATGTAGAAGAAGCAGTGCCAGAAAATAAATTGATATTAGACAATTCGGAAGAAAGGTTCTCATTATTCAAAACTGCTTTTGACTTCTTTTATGACATGGACCATTTTATAATACAGTCACTGAAACTAAAGCAAATAAGGATTGGTACCATATAGTAAAATTTTTACAGAAATGAAAAGTAAAAAAGTCAAACAGACATTACAACATATTTTCACAAAGTTACATCAAGTATATCCTGCCTCTCCTTCTACCTCCTCCACCCAAGACAACAAGACTAATAATCCTTTCTCTTTCTCCTCCTCCTCCTCTGCCTATTCAATGTGAAGACAAAGCCATTTCCCTCTTAGCTCTTATGATTTTCTCAGGACCATTTTCTTTCCTCTACTTACTTTATTGTAAGAATACAGTAGATAATAAATATACAAAATATGTGTTAATCAACTATGTTATTCATTAAGATTTCTGGTCAAAACAAGGCTATTCACAGTTAAGTTTTTAAGGAGTCAAAAGTTATACATAGATTTTCAACCATCAGCGCCCTAACTCCTGTACTGTTCATGGGTCTACTGTACTACACTTACTTATACATTTATATATTACTTCATTAAAATACTATTCAAGTATCTGTTGATTCTAAGAATTTCAAACTCAAGGAATTAATGCTAATTAAGTCTGATAAAAATTTTTATAAGCTTTGCTCCAACTACTGCCAACAACAATAATATCTAGTTCTCACTATAGACAAGTGTAGTTAAATTCTGGTAAACATACCCAATACTTAACAACTGGTATTCCTCCAACATCAACATACTGTCTGGATCTGAAAATAACATTCCAAGAGAAGGGCACAAGGCAAGCAAACATTCAGTGTGGGAATGGAAGGTCAACCCAACATAATTCTGAACTTATTATGTTAGAGAGTTTGCAGACTAGCAAGCACCTTTGTGTTCCAGCACACTGGGCAAGTTAGCTGCATTACAGAAGAATGGGGTATTATATTACTAATTTAAAAAGACATTTTTAGAAACCACTTTTTGCTAAGTTAGGGACGTTTGGCTTCTTTAAGGTGGGTAAGCCTACAGACAAGAGAGGAATATATATTCTTATTAAATAAACGTTTCTAAAAAGGAGAATTTTATTATCCCTATTCTTCCCCCTAATACCTACAGATGTGAAAATCAATGCCCAGAGAATGTGAATCTATTTGCCAATCTAATATCAATTTCTTTTTCATTTCCTTTATTGAGCTTCCAATTCTCTTTGGAATAGCAGGCTCTGTTTGCAGCTAAGGGTGTCATGTGACATTCGGCCAATAAAGTGAAGCAGAGGTTTAATGGATAGGACTTCAAGATATTTTTTTCCTAATACAAAGAATATAAGGTAGACCTTTAGTCTCTCTTCTTTCTCCTTTCTTCCTGCCTAGAACAGAGAACCATGGTAAATGAGAGGAGCCACCTTTGTGAACATGAAAACAAAAAGCTACCTTCTAAGAAAAAAAGCAAAAAGAGAGGACTTAGATCCTTAAACATATTATGGAGTCACTAAAGCACACCTATGCTTTGGCTTTCCTGTTAGTTGAGAAAAGGAAACCCTTGTTGAACTACTGCAATCAGATTTACATTGTGTAGCTAAATGCCATCCTAACTGATATAGTGAGATAATAAGGGACAGTGTCAAAAGAACAAGAGGGATTCAAAGACTTAAGCCCTGTATTTAACTTTTATATGCCTGTTTTTTTTTTTTTATTAAAAAAGGTCACCATAATTTCCATTTTATATTCCTTCCAGAGTTACCGAAGACTGAAAAAACTTATGTCAATGCACTTCATAGACTGTGAAAATACAAAATAATTGTAAGATACTATTAAGGAGTGGTTAGTTCTTATAGTAACATTTTGAACTTATGGTTTTCATGATAGGAGCTCCTAAGTCCATTTTTTCATCTATAAAAAATGATAATGTCTTTCCTTGTCACATAGTTAGTGAAAGGTTCAAATGAGATAACATTAAGTATACTGCAAATTGTTAAACACTATATAAATGTTAGAAATCATGGTGTTATTATTTTGAAAGTCGTGTGATACTGATTTGAATAAAATTTCTATGGTTGATTCTACCACTAATTTACATGAATGACTTTGAGGAAGGTATTAAATTTTTGAGTCTCATTTCCTCATTTGTTAAGTGAGAGTACTGATTTTAGTAACTGTGTCCCTCTCTCTGTGTAGCAGTACTATGCTGTACTCCATACTTTCCCTGTTTTCCTTGAAAGAATCCCTAAATTTTAGTTTGGATGGCCACTGAAAATAAGGACTACATTTTTTTGCCTTCTTTGCGACTGGGTTCTAGATAGGTTTTGCTCAATAGGATGTGAGGTGAAGAGATGCATGTTTGACTTCACAAGTCAAACCCTTAGTGGGAAATGTCCTCTGTCTCCCTTCTTACGCTTTCCACGGGTGAAATATGGCCGAAGTGGTGAGCCATCCTCAGTCACACAGAGGAAGACAACAGCAAAGCAACAATAATAGAGAGAGAACTGCATGCCTGGCACCAGGGAACCACCCTGGCAGTCATGGGCTGCTTATATGCTATCTTTTAAAGAATACAACTACTTTGTATTCAACCTCATATTTTGGTGTACATTACAGTAGCCTAAATTAACAGCCTAGTGTGTATTCCAACTAATTCAGTAAGGATTAAGGAAAATATGTGAAGGTAATCCATAAGCCAAAAAGCAACTATAAAATTAATCTTACAGTACATTGTCATACTAATGGCATAAATCTTTTGTAGCTTATCAAACCATCAACTTTAAAAATTATTTGAATTATGAAAAGAAGAAAAAAGGTCAGATAGCACAAAGTGGACTTGATTTTGAAACACAGAGCCAACACTCAAATAGATGTTTAGCCAATCTCAGAGCAGCCAGGATTTGGGATTCACAGTTACGCAGCAAAGCAAATACATAATTTTAGAGTAATCAAAAATTAACTTTGTCTTTCTGCTTCTCCCCACTTCACAGACAGCCTTTTTATGTTAATTATCAGTCATGCCCCTAAGACACAATGGGGATGACTGCAGTAAATGATGGTAGTATAGGATGCCCATTGTGTCCATATCCTAAAGCTGCCATAAAAAACTACAGGTTGAGAATTCCTAATCCAAAATTCCAAAATCTGAAATGCTCTAAAATCCAGGACAAGCACTGACATGATGTCACAAGTGGAAAATTACCTACTGGACCTCATGATAGTTCACAGATAGAACTTTGCTTCAACCACAAAATTATTTAAAATGTTGTATAACATTACCTTCAAGCTATGTAAACAAGCTATATATGAAATATAAATAAATTTTATGTTTATACTTGGGTCCCATCTCCAAGATATCTCATTATATATATGCAAATACATTAAATCTGCAATGTGAAACACTTCTGGTCCCCAAACATTTCAGATAATGGATAATTAATCTGTACCACAAATTTGGTGGCTTATAAAAATATATATATTTCCTTATAGTTCTAAAGGCCAGAAGTCTAAAATCAAGGGGTCAGCAGCATTAGTTTCTTCTGGAGGCTCTGAGGGAAAATAACTTCCAGGGCTCTCTCCTAGCTTCTGGTGACTGCAGTCCTTACCCTATTAAAGACATCACTCCAATCTCTGCCTCCACCTTCACATCATCTTATCCCACATATGTCTGTGTTCTTTCTGTTTCTTATAAAAATACTCCAATTTGCTTAAGAACCTTCTCCAATCCAGTATAATCTCATCTCAATGCTTACCTTAACATTCTGTGTTGTTAGGGTTAAACTGTGTCCCCTAAAAAGATAAGCTGACATCCTCACTCCCAGTACCTCGAAATCTGACTTTATTTGGAAATATGGTCATGGTAGATGTACTAGGTTAAGATAAGGTCACACTAGAGTAAGGTGGGCACTTAATCCAAAATGACTGGTGTGCTTGTAAGAGGAGAAGAGACACAGACACACAGATAGGATGTCATATGATGATGGAGGCAGAGATTGGAATAAACACTTATAAGCCAATGAACACCACGGAATGCTGGCAAAATGCCAGAAGCTAAGAGAAAAACAAAAAGATGCTCCCTTAAAAGTTTCAGGGAGCGCATGGCTCTGCCAGCACCACGATTTTAGATTTCTAGGCTCCAGAACTGTCAGACACTACAATTCTGTTGTTTAAGACACATGATGTGTGTTTTTTTGTTACAGCAGCCCTAGGAAACTAATATAGGAGTGGACACAAATTTGGGTGTATGACAGTAAATACTATAGACAAATGGTCCCATAACAATAATTCTTGAAAGCTCTAGCAAATTTCATACCTGTATATTCGGAAAATGGCTTATGTATAACTCCTAACACAGGTTTACCATTTACAGCCACACACACCATAGTAGTGACGTACTTTCGAAGATCCTCTACGAGAAAAAAAAAAAACAACACACACAAATGTCAAAGTAATGTGCATAAATTCAGAATATGATACTACACTTTAGTTCATTAAAAAATTTATATACATGAAATGTCTTTCCAAAACAACAATCCCTTCAAGCAAACAGAGTCCAAGGGCAAGAGCCAATTTAAAGGAGTGGCTAACAGTTCTGGTTCACAATGAGATACCATCTCACACCAGTCAGAATGGCTATTATTAAAAAATCAAAAAATAACAGATGTGAGTGAGGTTGTGGAGAAAAAGGAATGCTTATACACTGTTGGTGGGAGTGTAAATTAGTTAAGCCACTGTGGAAGACAGTGAGGCAATTCCTCAAAGGCCTAAAAAAAGAAATACTATTCGACCCAGCATTCCCACTACTGGTCTAAAAGAATATAAATCATTCTACTACAAAGACGCATGCATGTGTATGTTCACTGCAGCACTATTCACAATAGCAAAGACACGGAGTCATCTTAAATGCCCATCAATGATAGACCAGGTTAAAAAAAATGTGGTATATATACACACCATGCAATATTATTCAGCCATAAAAAAGAACAAGATCAGGTCCTTTGCAGGGGCATGGATGGAGCTGGAGGCCATTATCCTTAGCAAACTAACACAGGAACAGAAAACCAAATACCACGTGTTCTCTAAGTTGGGAGCTAAATGATGAGAACACATGGACACATAGAGGGGAACAACACACACTGGGGCCTTTCAGAGGATAGAGAGTCAGAGGAGGAAGAGAATCAGGAACCATAACTAATGGATACTAGGCTTAATACTTGGGTGTTGAAATAAATCTGTACAACAAACCCTCATGACACAAGTTTACCCTATGTAACAAACCTGCACTTACACTCCTGAACTTAAAATAAAAGTTAAAAAAAATTGCATTTAGAGTCATAACTCTTTTATATTATAAAAATCACACAAACAAAAGAGTTCTGGTTCTAAAGGCAGACTACCTGGGTTATTCTCCTAGCCCACCATTTTGTTAACCGAATGTCTTTGAGTAAATTACTTAAATTCAGCTTCCTTATCTGTATAATATAAACAATAACTAAGCACTCATCTTTAGATATAAACTAAAATAACTTTTAATTTAAAAAATCAAATTAGACACTTAAAATAATCCCTGCACAAGGGATGTGCTCACTAAATGTTGTTGTTATAAGAACAGGCCAATCTCAGTTTAGGAAGAACTTTTTATGAACAAATTCCTTGATATTCCATATTTCTATTATCTATTCCTGAAAAGTTCTATGTTGTAATTTCAGTTACTATTAGATATATACATCTAGTGTCTTCTCCCTGTTCTCCAAAGTTATATATTGATTGTTATGGTTCAAGTTCAGTGCAAAAGCACTGAAATACAAAGGTAAAAAAGTAGAAGCCTCCACATCTAGGGAACTTACCATCTAGCAGGATAAATGGATTAACTTTAACATATAAACCAAAGGAAGAGCAAAAGGCAGAAATTAGCTACTTCTGGGTAAGAAATAAGTCCTGAGAGGGGATCTACAAAAATAAAATTTGACTAGGACTAGGTAAAAAACGGGACTGGAGGGGCAGTAGTTCTGTTTTATTACTTACTTGCTTTCTGAGTACCTAGAAATTTACTATTTTGAATTCCAAAGTCAGATGTACATGCATTAAAACTTAAATTCCTAATATCCTGAGTAAATATTAAATTCTGGCTAAAGAAGTTTCTTCAGTTATAGGTGTCCAATATACAACATTTTGCTACTACTGCTAAAAATGCTTCTTTACTGAATAATCAGTGAGCCACTATCACCTATAGGAAGTATGCCTTGGTTCTGGTTCTCTACTACTAAATGTCAATCAAATGTTTTGAGTTCAGTTTAAAAATTACCTGTATATTCCTGTGTAGCATCAAGTGGATCAATCCAGACAGTAACACTTTCTGCTGGTACCTCTTTAGGAGTAGTTACTTCCTTTAGGATATCCTCAGGAATCTTATGATCCCACAAGATAACCTCCTGATCAGCTGCATCCACGTGTTCCTCAGTATTTATCTGCATTAAAAACAGGTGATAGTTAAAAAAAGTAAGAAAAACAATCACTATTTGATAAACTACAAAAGAGAAAGTATTACAGACAAAAATCACATATAAGTAAATCCCCATTTTTATTTCTTTTGATGCTCCATATTGCAAAATGAAAAAGAAAAAAAAACAATCCATGACATCAGGTCTTTAAATGCTTCCCAATCTAATATTCAAACTTGGTTTGTTGACTAATCAAGACAGATAATTCAGACATAGAGAAATATAGAGAAACTGAGCATCAAAGAAACAAGCTACTTAAACCTTAACAACGCTTTATGAAAAAGAATAGCTCTAAAGTGTTAAAATAGACAATATTCTGGAACACAACACAAGCAACTAGAGTTAGAAGACAGACATATCACAGAATAGGGAGGTACAATCAATTTTCTACCTTTTTTTTTTTTTTTAACACTAAGGAATAAAATTAAAACATAAAATAAATTTAACTTACCATACAGATATGTAAGGATGTGGGGTAAGGAAAGAAATACAAGTAGAGGAAGGGTTGTTACGAGAAGAGAGGAATATATTCTCTCCTTACCCCACACCCTTACATACGTATATACACACACACACACACCCCATACATATATATATTCTCTCTCTGTATGTTACATATTATTTCTATATATAACATATATACACATGTGTTTGTATAATACTTTATATAAGTATTCTATGCATTTACAAATACATTACAGATTCCTTTAAATTGAGATTGCTCAATTTTGGCACGAATGACAATTTGGACTCTATATTTCTTTGGCGCAGGGCTGTCCTGTGCATTGTAGGATGTTTAACAGCATCCCTGGCTAAATGCCACTAGAACACACTAGATGCCAGCAGCAACACCCTCAAGTGTGACAAACAAAAATGTCTCCAGACATTGTCAAGTACACCCCTGTCCCATCCTATGAAAAAAACAGTTTTTAACAGCATACTACTTAATGCATGCTAAAATATAGTCTAATTTGTAAAATAGTGTTTTAAAAATAATGTTTTGGCCAAGTGTGGTGGCTCATGCCTGTAATCCCAGCACTTTGGGAGGCCAAGGCGGGTGGATCATGAGGTCAAGAGATAGAGGCCATCCTGGCCAACATGGTAAAACCCCGTCTCTACTAAAAATACAAAAATTAGCCAGGCGTGGTGGTGCATGACTGTAGTCCCAACCACTCGGGAGGCTGAGGCAGGAGAATCGCTTCAACCCTAGAGGTGGAGGTTGCAGTGAGCTGAGATCACGCCACCACACTTGCCAACCTGGCAACAGAGCAAGACTTCATCTCAAAAAAAAAATAATAGTAATAATAATACATAATAATGTTTTAGAACTGCATTTACTTTTATAAACTTGCATATACCAATGGACTAAATCTAAGAATTGAGTGTTAAGAATTAAGTTAATAACAGATCACCAATCTTATTTGAATACCGCCTCACCACGAGACTTGTATCACATAGTAATACACATGCACACAAGAAAAAAGGTCCCCAAAATGTGGATTTTAGTTAGGGACTTACACCCTCAGCAGGACAGGCTATTGGGTCCTGTGCTTTTCTGACAAGTTCCCTTTCCAGATTAGGTCATGTTTATGCTACATGTGATGCCATGCCTAGACCCCATGCTACAGTGCCAGAGTGATCACAGCACTGACAATACATGAGTACTGTCAATACACCATCTCTCACCTGGAGTCTCACTAGAATAGTCTTCAGAAAGTCACAGACATGATTTTAAAAAATACCAAACTATCAGCAATCTCCAGAAGGTACCCTGAAACACCCCAAATTATCAGAGGAGAGGTTAAAAATAGTAATAGTCTAGAAACATCAAACCACTTAAATCATTATTTTTTTCTTTTTTCTTTTTTTTTGAGATGGAGTCTCGCTCTGTCTCCAGGTTGGAGTGCAGCAGTGCGATCTCGGCTCACTGCAACCTCCGCTTCCCAGGTTCAAGCGATTCTCCTGCCTCAGCCTCTGGGTAGCTGGGACTACGGGCGCCCACCACCACACCCGGCTAATTTCTGTATTTTTAGTAGAGACGAGATTTCACCGTGTTGGACAGGATGGTCTCGATCTCCTGACTTCATGATCAGCCCGCCCTGGCCTCCCAAAGTGCTGGGATTACAGGCATGAGCCACCGCGCCTAGCAAATCATTAAATATTTCTTAGCACAGAGCAAAGTAAACATTCAATTTATTCACTTATGTCTTTACTAATTCAGCAAACGTTTATTGATTGCCTATTATATGACAGACACAGTTACAGGTCCTGAAGATACCACAGTGATCAATGTGAGACAAAAATTTCTGCCCTGTGGAACTCAGATTCTAGTATAGATAAACAACGAGACACATGAAAAAAAACATGTAGTATGTTGGATCGTGGTAAGGAGGAGAAAAAAAAACAGGACAGAAAGAGTGCTGGAGAGTAGAGAAAGGATTGTTAGAGAGTAGAGGAAGGGTTATTCTTTAAGAAAAAGGGTAGATAAGATTAAGAAAGGGTGGCTAGGCAATTATTCATACTAGCTAAAACCAGAGAACTACTAAGTCCATCAATTAGTAGTTTATCCATTATCCTGATGAATGGATAAATATATTTGGTATATCCACACAATGGAAAGTTACTCAGCCATATATAGGAATAAAGCATTGAAGACACTAAATCATGGATGAACCCCCCTTGCTTTGTGAAAGCATCAACACAGAAAAGACCATATACTGTTTGATTCCATTAATCTACAATGTCCAGAAAGGCAAATCTACAGAGAAAGACAGATTAGTAGTTGCCCAGGATAAGGGATTAAAAACAAGAATAAATAGTTAATGGGGACAGGGGTATTATTAGGGTGCTGAAAATGTTCTAAAACTGATTAATGATGATAGTTGTACAATTCAGCAGTTCTACTAAAAATTACTGAATTGTATACTTGAAATAGGCAAACTGTATGATATATAAACTGCGCTGCAATGAACTTGTTTAAAAGAAAAAAGGTGGGCCGGGCGCGGTGGCTCAAGCCTGTAATTCCAGCACTTTGGGAGGCCGAGACGGGCGAATCATGAGGTCAGGAGATCGAGACCATCCTGGCTAACACGGTGAAACCCCGTCTCTACTAAAAACTACAAAAAACTAGCCGGGCGAGGTGGCGGCGCCTGTAGTACCAGCTACCCGGGAGGCTGAGGCAGGAGAATGGCGTGAACCCGGGAGGCGGAGCTTGCAGTGAGCTGAGATCCGGCCACTGCACTCCAGCCTGGGGGACAGAGTGAGACTCCGTCTCAAAAAAAAAAAAAAAAGAAAAAGAAAAAAGGTAAGATAGCTAGAGAAACCCCTCACTGAAAAGGTGGTATTTGAGTGAAGAGATCTAAGGAAAATAAGCCTGGCAGGCAGCTAGAAGTGCATTCTAGCCCAATAAGTAACAAATGAAAAGATTCTAAGGTGGGAATATGCCTGGTGTGTTCAGGGGGCAGCAAGGAGGCCAGCAAGGCTATAGCAAACTGAGCCAAGGAGAAAGTTGAGGTCAGAGAGTAATGGAAGCCAGATGGTGAAGGACCTTGCAGGCTGTAACACAGAGCCAGTTGCCCTCCATCACAACAGCTATGAACAATGTGCAGGGGGTCCTAGTCATTGCAGTAAGCTAAAGGGACGGGGAGAGGAGCAAGTGGGGAGGTACAAAGTTCAGAAAGAAAGAAAGAAAGAAACCCATAATATGAAGTTGATTACTGAACACTGAGAAAATCTAAAAGAACTTGCAGATAAATGCAACTCCAATCAAAATCCCCACAGGTGTTTTCTTGTTGTTGGTAGTGGTGTTTTTTAACCTTCTCCTTGGAAACTGGACAAGCCATTTCTGAAAATTACCTGGTAGAACAAAAAGTCAAGAAGCAACACATTTTGGGAAGAGGGGAAAAAAAATACCATCATGGTGTGGTGACTTACCTTACCAGATATCAAGACCTATTTTAATGACAGAATAATTAAGACAGTGTAACACTGGTGAGGCATTTTGGCTTCAGAAACCACTCTTAACAACAACGCCAGACTATTTCAGATCAATGAAGGTTAATAGTAACACCAAGCAAAAAGGAATAAACTTTTTTAAAAAAGAAACGTGACTCTTGGAAAAGACAAAGTAGTTTACGGGCCTTAACCACTGTAGCTTACAAAAATGGCAGTGCCAAGTCCGGCAACTATGGAGCTTCACTGATTTTTTTGTAGAATTCAAGTCAGCTACTCCATATACTTGCAACTGAGTATGAGCGAACACATTGTAGAACAGTATTTGAAAAAATCTTCACTGAGAATCAGGTTAGGGAGAAACAGAGCAGGAGAACAAGAATATTAGCACAAGTACCTAATCTGCTTTTGTGTAACTGCTATTTATAAACTGCCACAACCACTACACACCTACAAATCTGAAAAATCTACTACCCACCAATGTAAACAACCTTATCAATAGTTGCTATGGTCAACACCAGAAAGTCTTCGTCAATCCTTTTTCACATGCCACATCCAATTAAGTCAGTAAGTCCTGGAAATTCTACCTCCCAATTCTAAATATGTAAATATGTCACCATGTCTACCAAGAAAATCTTAGTTTAGGCCACCATCTCTCACCTGGATTCCTACAATAATCCTCAATTGTTCTTGCCTCCTACAGTGTATTCATTCACCCATTCATTCAACATCTAATGGCTATATACTCTAAACTGTTTTGGGGATTGGGATACAGTAATGAACAAAACAGACAAAATCACTGCTTTTACAGTGCTTCCCTTCTCAACCCAGCAACCTGCCATCTTCCTAAATCAGACCGTGGCACTCTAGTTTACAATCTTCCAATGGTTTCTCATTATGCAGAGATAAAATCCAGACTCCTTATCATAATCTACAACGTTAAGTCCTAGATGATCTGGGTAATGACGTAGTAAATGCTATCCAGTAATTTCTCTCTATTTGCACTCTTATTTACTGTACTCCAGACTTATTAGTCTTCTTATGATCACTCAGCCTCAGGGCCTTTGTACTTACTGCATTCTTCTGCTTGTACACACTTTCCCAGATCTCTGCATGACATCATGGTTCTTACTCAGGTCTTGGCTCCAACAAGACTTCCTCAAAGTGGCCTTTCCTGACTACCACTGATAAAGTGGGACCACCAGACACACTCCCTGCATGACCCTGTTTTTTTTCTTCAAAGCCCTTATCAGAAACCATGTTGCTTGTTTACATTTACTATCTTGATCAGCTAGAATGTAAGTTCTGTGAGTGCAAGGACACAAATTTTCTTTATTACTGTAGCTCCATCCCCACTGTCTAAACCAAAGTAGGTACTCAATAAATATACCTTAACTGACAATATTATTCTTAGCCACTGTGGTTTTTTTAATTTCTTCCCCATAATCCTCTTCCACTCAACCTACTCTTCCTTCCTCATCCTTACTGCCTGTCAAAGACATCAATGGGGAATTGAAGCATAAGAAATCAACCCAAGATCCAAAAACCCAAACCTACAAACAGCCCTGGCCAGTCCCTGCCCCCTCCTGACACCCAGCCAATCACTCCCAAAGAAGCCCATTATGGTGGGAATGAACAATGCAGCTTTTAGAGAACTTATAATTTTAGAAGAGTAAGCAAAAAAAGGTTCTAGAAATCAGAAAACACTAAACTGATCTTGGTCTATGCTGATACATAACAGCTCATCTTGCAGTCTCCACCTACACCTGGCAACTATCAAAACACTCTCAGATCCTTTTGTTAGCCTCTATGTATAGCAAGTACGGATTTCTTTAGGTTAACTTGCCTCCTGTATAGGCATTTCTAGTACTCATAATATCCACTTTTCTTTTCCTTCCTGAATATCTGGGAGACTATACTTCACATCTGCCTCGTAGTCAGAGGCACATGAGAGTGATTGTGGCCAGCAGAATATGGACAAATATGTAAACGCACAAAATATGGACAAAAATGTGAATGCACATCACTTTCTGGCTTAGGCAATAAAAAGAAAGCTCCTGCCCAATTCTCCTATCTTTTCTCTTTCCCTGATATGTTGACATGGCAGAATCACATATCAACATCAACTAGGTCACAGTCACTTCATGGAGGACAACTGCTTTGGAGAGTGTCAGGCTTCTGAGAATTGGAGGATGTCATTACTACAGCATTGCCTACTCAGTCATCCCTGACTAATGCATTTTTCCTTTTATAAAAGTAAATACTCCTAAGTAGTTTAAGCGTCAGAAGAAATTCACACGGGTGAATCAATTTGAGTCTCTTCCTTTAAACCTCAACCTTGCATCAGGAACGCTGAGAAAACAAAACAAAACAAAACAAAACAAACAAACAAAAAAAACCGTTGTTGTTACTGGATGGGAGGTAGGGGAAATAGGAAAAATAATTTGGGGGATAAAATAGTAATACCTAGGTGCAGATCTGAAGGGAAAGCACAGCTTAAAGGAGGAGGCAGTATTAGATAGGAGAATAGGTACAGAATAGTAGGAGTGTTCCATAATTGTGAGGATAGAAAATGTTTAATCTATATGCTACAAAATACCTTAAAATTAGTACAACCAAGTCAGGGGTCAGGAATCAAATGCTTATGTATACAAATGCTCCTCAACTTACGATAGGGTTACGTCCTCATAAACCCATTGTGAATTGAGAAGCATTTGTATTGCATAAGTTGAAAATATCTAAAGTCAAAAATGTATTTGACACATCTAACCTATCAAACATCACAGCTTAGCCGAGCCAACCTTAATTAAATGTAGTCAGAACACTAACATTAACCTACAGTTGGGCACAATCATCTAATTCATAATAAAATATTAAATATCTCATATAATTTACTGACTATTAAAACTGGACAACAGAATGGTTGTATGGGTACAAGTATGGTTTCTTTACAATGAATGGTGCATATCACTTTTGCACCATTGTAAAGAAATCCCAAGTTGAACCATCTTAAGTTGGGGACCATCTGTACAAAGGTTCTTAAGACAAGTTGGTCTATTTAAAGATTTTATTTAATTATATGGACACATACATATATATATACATATCATACATATACACACATATATGTATTTAGGCTTGTCTTTTAAATTCCAGAAAGGGGAAGGAAACTATTCTCCAACAGTATTGTCAAAGTTCAAGGCCCCGAAATACAATCAATGCCATTACTATGCTAGTTCAGTTACTTTGGGGTTTGAAGGGACTTCTGGTTAATGCCTTAAGAAGGAATCGATCATTTACTTCATTTCTCCATAAATCATTATATCCTAACCTAACACAGTGCCTATCATACTATAGGTGCGATAGTTAATTTTATATGGCAACTTGACTGAATTATGGGATGCCCAGAGATTTGGAGAAACATTATTTCTGGTTGTATCTGTGAGGGTGTTTCTGGATAACACTAGCATTTGAATCAGTGAACTCAATCAAAGAGACTGCCCTCTCTAATGTGGGTGGGCAGCACTCAATGTTTTGAGAGTGTGAATAGAACAAAAGGAGGGAGAAGAAAGACTCTGCCCCTTCTTCTGCCCCACTGCTGAGCTGAAACATCAGTCTTCTCCCGCCCTCCAACTGAGACTAACACCACCAGCTCTCTGGTTCTCAGGCCTTTGGACTTGGACTGAATCACATCACTTGCTTTCCTGGGTTTCCAGTTTGCAGGTTTCCACCTGACAGATCAAGGGACTTCTCAGCCTCCATAATCACGAGCCAGTTCCTTATAATAAATCTCTATTGGTTCTTTCTCTGCAGAACCCTGACCAATACAGTAGGCATTCAATAACTATTTTCTTTCTTTCTTTCGTTCTTTCTTTTTTTTTTGAGACAGTCTTGCTCTGTCACCCAGACTGGAGTGCAGTGGTGCGATCTCGGCTCACTGCAGGCTCTACCAGGTTCACGACATTGTCCTGCCTCAGCCTCCCGAGTAGCTGGGACTACAGGCGCCCGCCACCATGCCCAGCTAATTTTTTGTATTCTCAGTAAAGATGGGGGTTTCACTGTGTTAGCCAGAACGGTCTCGATCTCCTGACCTCATGATCCGCCCACCTTGGCCTCCCAAAGTGCTGAGATTACAGGCGTGAGCCACCACACCTGCCCTCAATAACTACTTTCTAAACATATAAATAAACATCCCTCTACCTGTCCTATTCTCTTCCCACCTTTACAGAAACCTTTTACTATCAACTACTCTCTCTCAAATATATCTCTATAAACAATTAAACACACTGTAGTGTCTCGTATCTTAAAAACAAATATACCAAAAAGAAAGCACAGAACCTTCTCTTAGGAAACATAATACACCTAACACCCGAGCCAACTTCCTTAAAAGCCCAATTCCTCTTTTTTTTTCTGAGACGGAGTCTTGCTCTGTCACCCAGGCTGGAGTGCAGTGGCGAGATCTCAGCTCACTGCAAGCTCTGCCTCCTGGGTTCACCCCATTCTCCTATCTCAGCCTTCTGAGTAGCTGGGACTACAGGTGCCCGCCACCACACCCGGCTAATTTTTTTTTTGTATTTTTAGTAGAGACGGGGTTTCACTGTGTTAGCCAGGATCGCCTCAATCTCCTGACCTCAGGTGATCCGCTCACCTCAGCCTCCCAAAGGGCTGGGATTACAGGCGTGAGCCACCACGCCCGGCCAAAAGCCCAATTTCTCAAAAGACTTGTCTTTACTCACTGTCTCCATTTCCTCACCTCCTAATCATAGGTTGCCTGAGTTCAAATGCCAACTCTTCAATTTATTGGGTATGTGAATAATTTAGGCTAGTCACTTAACCTTTCTGAGCTACAATTACCTCATTGGTAAAAAGGGACAATGATCTATCTCCCTGTAAGGTTCTTAAGAAGAATGAAACAGAAAAGGTAAAACAAACTTAGTACAATGCTTAACACAGAGTAAGCATTTAATAAAGGCTGTCTGCTACTATTCTTGTTAAATGATTGTTTTCAGTCTTCATTATCCTTGGTTCTAGGCCCTGATATTCCCCTTTCATGTTATATTCTCTCCCTAACCAATTCTGTCCACAACCAGTTTCAATTAACATCACAACACGGATGACTCGCAGATTTGTATTTTCAGTTCAGATGTTTCTTCAGAGCTTCAGACGCATATATTCAACTGCCTCTTTGACAGCTCCCCTTACACATATCAAAGGCATCTCTAACATAGCAAGCCTAAAATGGCATTCATAATCTGCCCCCCAACTTAACCACTACTCCCCTTCGCCAGCAACAAAACCCCAGTTGTGAAAGCTATAAATAGAGGAGTTATTTCTCACATATCCCTAAAAATTATTTCATTTCCTTCTACATCTATCTTCTCTACAACCATAGCCCTAATTCAAAAGATATTAGCTCTCACCTGAAAAAGCCTCCTAACTGGTCTCCCAGTATTTACTTTCCTCCCCTCCAAACCATCCTCCAAGCAACTACTGAGTCCTTCCATTCATTTATAATATTACAGTTAATTAAGAGTATACTTCTGCTACATCTGTTATACTGCCTTATATAGGGAATTAAACAGACCTGAGATGATTCTCTGACCATTAAGTGAATCTCAGCGAGTCTAAGATTATTCTCATGGTGAAACCTCGTCTCTACTAAAAATACAAAAACTTAGACGGGCGTGGTGGTGGTGCCTGTAGTCCCAGCTACTTGGCAGGCTGAGGCAGGAGAATGGCGTGAACCTGGGAGGCAGAGCTTGCAGTCAGCCGAGATGGCACCACTGCATTCCATCCTGGGCAACAGAGTGAGACTCCATCTCAAAAAAAAAAAAGAAAAAAAAAAGATTGTTTTCTAGCTGTGCAATCTTTGGCAAATTATTTAGCCTCTCCAAGCCTTTATCTGAAAAATAGAGGCTGTAGTACTTAACCTCCTTTATTGCTGTGAAGATAAAATTAGTAATGTCATTAAGAAGTTTAATTCAATTTTTGTGGCTTGCAAAGGGCTATGCAAATGTTAGCTAGTAAAACAAGCTCAGCAAAACTTCCCCACCGCTTGAGTCCTGGTCCTCATCTCTCACATGGCCTGTTCTAGTAGTCTCTAAGTAGTCCCTATCTACCTCCAAATGCCCAAAGACCAAAGTATGGCTTATTGAGGTCTCAAGAAAAGTCAGCTAAATCTGGCCTTCTTTTAGTATTCTAGTAGTAAACTATGGATTGGGTCCAAATTCCTTTGAGCTTGGAATATGACCTAGCCCCTACCTACCTTCCCAATCTCTTCCACAATAATTCTCCCAAGTGCATTTTACTCAAACTCATTAGATTACAAGAATTAGCTGTCCTACTATCTCTCTTGGGCCTGTTCCTTTGAACTAGTTTCTTTTCCTCTGTTTTCAGTGCTTATGTCTACACCAATTACTAGTTATTCTAATTTTACAGAAGAGGACGCTATGGTTCAAAAAAGTTAAATGACTGGCCAGTATCACCTAGGCTGGTGACTGCACAAGATGTCAATGCAAGTGTTCTGTGCACTATATTAGTGCTTCTCAAACTTTTCTGGGACATACTTCTGTTGAAAGACAGAAGCATAACTTCCATCTTATAGGTCAAGGAAGACACAGACCCAAGCTGTTGCTACCAGCTTGGAGTACCATGCTTTACCTTCAAATCAGAACTTTGAACAAAGCAAGTTGAGGACAGGAGCCCCTCAAACAGACAGTCCCCCTGTACATTAAATCAAAACTATAAATCTAAGTTTGGCTGTTCTGTGGCTGCAAAGCCACTCCACAAAAGTATCTTCAGCCTTCATTTTCATTGTTACCCGCAAGGATAAAGAGACAGTGCCATACAAATGGCTGGAGTTATTATTACTTTGACACAATGAAATAAGCATTGCCAAAGTGTTTAGGCAGAGGAGACTAGCTGCCTGGAGGACTCTCTGGGATCTCTAACCCGAAGAAAATTGAAGACAAAAGGAAACCCAGGGAGCCTAGGTGAAACTTGAGTTTTGTTAAGACAGCACTCACTTTTCTAGAGTATGATTCCTCAACTTGGGCACCAACTGACAAATGGAGCAGATGATTCTTCGTTGTAGGGGGCTGTCCTGTGCATTATAGGATGTCTACCCTCTACCTGCTAGATGCCAATAGCATCCCACCCCTGGTTGTGACAACCAAAAATGTCTTCCGATTTTGTCAAATGTCAGTTAGGGGACCAAACTGTCTCCAGCTGAGTGCTCTAGAAAAACCCCTGGTATATCCTTTTACTGAGGAGTGAACATTAGATATGAAAGCTCAGACTTCAGACTCTACATAGGAAAGCAATGGGAGAAAATAGATCTTTCTATATTTACACAGGGCACTAGGATAAAAGAAAGAAGTATCTGATGCTTCTCAAAGGTCTTTTTCCACTAGGAAGTAAAGTAAGTGGAATATAATTTAAGTTTCTTACCAAGAAATTTGGGGTGAGGCTTCAAAATCAACCAGGCATTTAAGACTGTATTTCTGGGCATTAGGAGAGGGGAAGGCACAAAAGGAGAAAAACTCTTTTAGGTTGATTCTCCACTTAGATGGCTACAATATTTGGCCTCTAGCCTATAACACAGGGGTATAAGGAGATCGCTCAACATGACACCATCTCCACTTTGACACTGTATAAATGAGCACAAACCTCCTCTATTCCTTCAGCCATGACCCAACAGGAATACTGCAGAAGCACATGCAAACATTCAAATAGTCACAAGAAAACAAAAAGTTGTTTTATATGAAGCCAGAGACTTCAACATCTGCAATTCCAAAAGCTTAGCTTTTGTGTTTAATAAAATGCAGCTCACTACCCTTGGCAGCCATTCCCTTATTGTTTGCTACTAAATGAGAATGCACACACACACGGTTGTGTTTTCAACATTTAAGAAACTTTTGTTTTTACTTAAAAAAAAAATCAACTCTGCTTGCCACATTTCACTATTATTGCTTTTAAGCTTCTAAAATTATAAGTTTTAAGCAGGTTTCTAAAGATCTAGCTAAAATGTTGGATAGTTCATATAAGCTGGAGTGTCATAAGCCTCAGAGTTCCCATTTGTAAAGTAGGCAGAAATAAAATTTACTTCTTAAAGTTGCTGTAACGATCAAATGAAGTCCTGTGTAGTCAGTATTTGGGCACGTAGAATATATTCAATAAATGGTTATTATTAGTACTGTTAAAACTATTAAATAGCAACTTCACTGAATCTCCTGTTTCCTCTATACATTCTTGGGGAAGGAAACACATGTTTTGGAAAGGCGGTAAAATAGTTCATAAACACATCTTACATCTAGATGCAAAAAAAGATATTATTTGTGATGATAAAAACAGAGTAGAGGAAAAAGAAAAAGTGGAAATATTCTGTGTTTTAAGCAGAAATTTGAAAAAAAAAAAATTCTAACGTTAATTACATCTGGTATCCAGTAGCTCATGATAGGAAATCCAATGTTTCTTTCCACCGGAAAAAAAGAAAAAGACGAAAGAAAGGGGAGGAAGAGAGGAGAATAAAAAGCAAAACCAAAGCAATATGACAGACTGGAAGAAGCCTTACACAAAATACATTAACTAAACAATGACAATATTCTCCTCTTTCAAGATCAGCAGTAAAAGGTCAGTCACCTTCCAAAGAAGCCTGGGTTTGCACATCACTGTTTATCTAATAAAATTTCAGTAAAGACAATTTTTCTTCCCAGTAGCCAAAACTACAGTTAGGTGAGTTAAGATATACACTAATAAGGTGCTGCTACACTATGTTCAGCTCTTCCTCAAAAAAATTTGCAGTTCCTGGAACTGCAAATTTTAAAAATGCTTTATTCAACTCAACAGCAGCTCCACTGAAATGATGAATTCAAAAAGTATTAATAACAAATCCAAAATGTCTGGATTTCCCTAAGAAAATGTCAATTCCCTTCCTAGAAACCTACCCAAAGAAAAGGCAAATGTTATTTAATTCTTATTCTCTGGCGTAAACATGGATCTTTAATCAAGGGCCAGGTAGGATCAACAGCTGGTATATTTCTAAGTACCTCCTTAAAGGGCCCGCAAACTATAAACTTAAGAGCGTCCTGACAAAACGACAGCGAAATGAGCATACTCACCCCCATCCTCCCCACCCCCAACCCCGCACGCTAATAGCTCTGCAACAAGACTCGGTCTTTCAGCTGGCTACTGGCCAGCCAGCCAGAAAATGTGTACTCCAGTTTCGACCCTTCTAGGGATGAAATCAAGGAAGGATAGAGGGTCTTGGGGGATTTTAGCCAACCCCTTCATTCTACGGAAGAGCTTGAAGCCGCGGGTGCAATTAACTTTCTCAGCCTTTTCGTTTCAAGGCCTCCTGTTCCTAAGTACACACGGCGCACACCCGACCCAGGACGAGCCAAAAAGGCAGGGGCCCTGAGTCAGACTACAGGCAACCTCACTCAGCTCCTCTGCTGTTTGACCTTGTGCACGTTAACTTCTGCGTCTCAATTTCCCCATCTACAAAATGGGAACCAGAAGCTCCACACCCCATACTGTTCAGAGTCGACCGGCCGAGACGCGCTCCCCGGCTCGGGTGGGCGCTCCGCCCGTGGGCTCCCACCTGGACGCTGGGGAAGGCAGTCTTGAGCAGGTAGAACATCTTGCGGTTGGACAGCACGTCGCCGCTGGTCATCTTGTCATCGGCTCCCTCGCGCGTCTTCCCCTTGGACTTCTCGTGGAGGACGTTGCTCTCGCGGACTCGCCTCACCTCGTCGCCGCCGCGAACTGCGGCCAGCACTGACACAGCCAGCATCTCGCGCAAGTCCACTGTGCCCCCGTCGGCCGCGGCCGCAGGTCCCGCCGCGCCGCCGCCAGGCTCGCTGCTCAGGCCGAAGAGGCTGAAGCGGCCGGCCAGGAAACCCGAGTAGAGGTGGTACAGCACGCCGAGCCCCAGCAGGCAAAACACGGCCACCCCCAGTGGGGAAAGGCGGATGCCCATGGGGGCCATGGCGCGGGAGGCCGGGCGCTCCGGGCTGCGGCTCTCACAGGCCT
>NW_012114777.1:108260-156410 GCF_000951035.1 Colobus angolensis palliatus | reverse complement strand
CAGCGCGGTCTAGGCTCTTCCGCCGGCCTGCCAGTCCGACTTCCACGTTAGCCTACGGCCGTGAGGTGAAAGGGGAGCGTGGGTGTGTATCCGGGTTACGCGACGGGGCGGGGCGAGGGCGAGGGGCGGTGAGAGCTGGGCACCTCCCCTTGGGGCGGGGCGGGACGGGAGGCGCTGGACTGAGCTGCCTTCCTTGGTCTAGGTGGGAAGGTATTCCTGCAAGTGGCGAGCAGCAATCCACGCAGGAAAGTGTGCTGTGCTGAGTGCCTTGTGGATGTTTAAATTAAATATCCCATTGTACGACTATGGGTGGCTGTAATAAAGTCACAGTAACAGTCTAGTCTTCTCATCACTCAGATTATTGAGGAATGGAGGAAAACACAATAAACCATTTTAACAGATTGATTTGCAAGCTTTTTTAGCCAGCGGGAGTGTAGACAGCCTGTACCTTTAAGTCGCTTCTCCGCGCTCTTCCCGGCAGGACGGTGGACTGGGCGGTGAGGGGAAGAATTGTACTTGGCTCTTTATTCTGTTTGACATCTTTATCGTGCCCTAAATGCTTTTTTGTGTATAGAGTTTCCCTCCTCCACTTGCCAGAATAAACCATCCTCGAAGCAGCTGAAAACCATGCCTTGATCCCGGTTTTTCATAATGAGAGAAAACAAACCAGGGGCTTCTCTCATTTCCAAGGGTACTCGAGCCTGGCTGTCTTACCAGAACTTGAGGAGAAAAGGAATTGCTTGACAGAGTCCACTTAAAATAGAGGTTATCCGGAGATGGTCAATCTAGAACATGTAATCTTTGAGTCAGTGTAGGCTCTCTAAGAATCTGACAGAAATAACTACCTTCTACTATAACACCGATCTTAGCTAGAATGATAGTGAATACTTCATAAATATTCATAAGTTAATCTTTAATCTTAACAGTGAATATTAAGATTGTAACATTAAGTATCGTTCTTAAATGTAAAAATATCTATATAAAATCAGCTTAAACTGTAGCCTGTTTTACTGTTCATAGCAAAACAGCATTGGTTTTAAGTGGACTTTAGAATTAACCACCTGAAAAACTACAAGTATACCAAACTTCTAAACATCCATTGCTAAGCAAGTCATGTAGAGCCTGACCTTTACCGCTTACTTAGAGTTCAGGGCATCTGTAGAATTTGCATGTGATAATACAGATACAACAAAAGCACTGATTATTGATTGTTTGGTTTCCCTGCCAGCAATCTAAGTAGCTTAAAAATAATCACAGCACAAAATCAAGTACAAATACAAATCAATGAAAGAACAATCCCTAGAGTATTGACAGCACCAGAACTTAAAGAACTAGCATTACCTTTCTTGTCAGCTTTTGAGAGCAACTTTGCAATGAAGCAAAGCTGCTTTCAAATATCTGAAAGTGAATGTCACAGAGTAATTCTCAAAACCCATCCCAGAGATAAAGATAAAGATCAGGGTTGAAATATAAAGGTTTAAGTTAAATGGAACCACCCCAACCTAAACTATGAGAGCAACAGAAAGATGAGTTGGATAGTAGTCATGTCAATATTAAAAGCATCATTGGGAAGTCTAACTGAGGTTTCTCAAAATAAACGGAATGATATTTTCCAAGGATATTGGCGAATAATGTAGGGTCACATTCAGTGTGGCAGTATATACAGTATACCACTGAGGCAAATACTAAAAGCTCTGGAGCATTTCTACTGCAAAAAAGGAAATTAAGACTTGAGGGAGAAAATGTGAAGGTATGTGAAAAGAAGGAGTCACTTTAAAGATTGTAGCTCCAAGAGGCGTTCTAGCACTCAAGTGGTAATTGATCATAGAGAATCGGTATTAACAGATAACATGTAATCAACAAGAGAAGTTATGACAATAAGAAAACATTTGATTAATTACATGTGGTACAGTGATATCATAAAACCTTTATAGGAATTTGATTAAAAGAAACTTGTTTTTTTAGCATCAAGTTGTCAGAAGCTTCAAACAATGCATACATACAAATGAAAATTATATGGCTTTCATATATTAAGATTGTGGACAGTCTGTTTCTAAAACATAATCTACATGTATTCTTAAAATTGTTTTCCCCAAGATTTAGAAATAAACAATTAAATGTGTTAACTTTTTAAATTAAAGCAAAATAATTATGTAGGCTGATACAAGTGAGACAACTTGAATCTGCAACTAGAAACTATACCCAATGAAAAACGCTGCCTTAAAATAAAAGATAGACAAATGGATATATTTTTACTTGTTTTAGGTTCAATTGTTAAGATGACTAGTTTTTTTCTGTAATTCCCCACTTTAATTCAGTTTTCTCAGTTAACTGGCTCACACGAGTTCTGATTACATCAGGCAAAGGACCTCTTCTAAATGTCTGCATATTGCTACCTTTCCTGCAAATACCAGTTTTCCTTATAGTCTCCATGTGTACAGAATAAACAATATCAATTTATGAAACATTATTAGCATCTGAGATGTTAAGGACATTTTGGTTCCTTTCAATAACTCCTGACCTTCAAATTTACCCTGGAAAAACTTTTTCATAAAAATTAATCTTGGCTGGGTGCAGTGGCTCACCCACCTGCCTTTGGGAGGCCAAGGCGGGCGGATCACAAGGTCAGGAGTTCAAGACCAGCCTAGCCAACACGGTGAAACGCCGTGCCTACTAAATATACAAAAATTAGCTGGGCACAGTGGCACACACCTGTAATCCCAGATACTTGCGAGACTGAGGCAGGAGAATTGTTTGAACCCAGGAGGTGGAGGTTGCAGTGAGCCGAGATCACCCCATTACACCCAGTCTAGGCAATAGACCCGAGACTCTGTCTAAAAAAAAAAAAAAAAAAAAAAAAAAATTAATCTCTGCCAGTTAGTTTCCTTGTATTTTTTCCTTTAAATATGCATCGGAAGGGTACAATGTAATTAAAGAAAGGTTCAGCTTAGTTGAACCCTCATTAAAAGTGTTTTTACTACCTTTCTGAGAAAGAAAACAATGAACTGATGGCATTTTACATGTTTAAAATATAAAACTTCCAAGAAGATTATTATTTGCATATTCTTTCCTTAAGTGATTCTATCCTATAGAAACAATAATTCTGTTTTTTTAATAGATCCAGTGATACAATGTTTGCTTCTGCCATTAAAGTTCCATCTTTGGCAGATAATTGAAGTTCAGAAAAGTGGCTTTCATATATCAAGATTGTGGATAGTCTTTTTCTAAAACAGGATCTACATCTATTCTTAAAATTGTTTCCCCTAGATTTAGAAATAAACAATTAAATGTGTAACTTTTAAAATTAATGTAAAATAATTTTGTTAGCATTATAATATTGAATTCTTGTTGGAGACAGTTCTGTAGGTATAATCATACTTTGGTATCTGCAGGGTTTGGTTCCAAGACCCACACAGATACCAACATTTGAGATGCTGAAGTTCCTTATAAAAAATGATATAGTGTTTTCATATAGCCTACACATATCCTCTCATTTACTTTAAATCAACTCTAGATTAGTTATAATATCTAATACAATATAAATGGTATATAAATAGTTGTTATACTGTATTGCTTATTTGTATTATCTTTACCATGGCATTGTTATTTTTACTGGTATTTTTTTTCCAAATATTTTTGATCTTGTTGGTTGAATGCATGGATGTGGAACCCACAGATAGAGAGGGACCACTATATATACAATAGAAAAGTGGAAATAGTTGCAACCCTTTGAAATTATAATCACTCTGATCCATATGCACAACATAAAGCCAGGTAAGTAATTTGCATATCTTTATATCTTCTGACCTAACTCAGATCCTATGCATATAGCAAGAACTCAGTAAGTATTTATGAAACTGGACTTTTAAAAGCTACTTTTTAATGAAATGTTGTATATTTTGTAAAGTGTTTCTCAAAAAAAATGAATTTAACGAACACATTAAAGACCCAACATTCATTTTGCTTATTCGAAACATTTGTTTCACCAGCATACAAATCAGCCTAAATATATATATATATATATGTTTGCTTTGGCATCCTTAAGATATCAAATATTTCTTAACTTTTTTGTTTGTACTCTTCATTAAATCTTGCTGCTTACAAAGCATCAATTCAGTGAGTAATGTAAATTTTCCCACATTATATTTTATTCTCTAGGTGATCTGGACATATACATTTTGCTCACTACCTATCTAAAACCTGAGGTAAAATTATCATCTTAAAATTTCATTTATTAAAAAATATTATAGTCCTGGCACAATGGCTCATGCCTGTAATACCAACACTTTGGGAGGCCAAGGCAGGTAGATTGCCTGAGCTCAGGAGTTTGAGACCAGGCTGGCCAACATGGCAAAACCCCATCTGTACAAAAAATACAAAAGTTAGCCGGGCGTGGTGGTGCATGCCTATAGTCCCAGCTACTTGGGATGCTGAGCAGGAGGATTGCTTGACTCCAAGAGGTTGAGGCTGCAGTGAGCCCAGATCCCACCACTGCATTCCAGTCTGAGTGACAGAGCAAGACCCTGTCTCTAAAAAAATATATACATAAATATCTAAAATTTTCCCATCTGTAGAAAGTAGCATTTGAGTGCTATTCATCAATCATGATTAGAATATGTACTTTATGGAATTTTGTTCATAATTTATATTATATCAAATTCTCAACATAATGCATATTGCTATTACGTAGATTTAGACATAAGACAAATTGTGTCATCTAGAATGTAAGAACTCAATACAGCCATGATATCCTAGCAAGTGTTTCTCAAACTTTTTGAGAATTAAAATAAGTTTTACATTTAGACATAGCAAACAAAAGCTTCACTAAACAATACTTACCCTGATGTATGACATATTATTGTATATTTTTATACCCTTCAAACTGATTTGATGGTTCTGTAGCAGGACGAGTCACAGACAAAACTCCTCAGACACTGAGTTAAAGAAGGAAGAGGTTTATTCGGCCGGGAGCATCGGCAAGACTCCTGTCTCAAGAGCTGACTCCCCGAGTGAGCAATTCCTGTCCTTTTTAAGCGCTCACAACCATAATGGGGTGCACGTGAGAGGGTCATGATTGAGCAAGCAGGGGGTATGTGACCAGGGCTGCATGCACCGGTTGTCAGAGTGAAACAGACTGGAAAGTTTCACAATGTCAGTCTATAATCTATAGATAACATCAGTTGTTAGGTCAGGGGTCGAATTTTACCTACCAGGCTTAGGTCAGGCAGGCCCAGGCCTGGTTTCGGGTCTAGTTCCTTAGTTTTGGGTCTGGTTCCTAGGCGCCAGGCTACCTGCCTTTAGTTTTGCTTCTCTTTCCTTTTCTAAGTATAAAACAGTATAATACAATATTGGAGAGTCTGTCTCTCTTCTCTCAGTTCTTTCTTGTGTTTCTCAATGTCTTTCCTGGAAAGGGACTGACTTCCTTTTCAAGAATGTTATCTTTTCAAGGGTGTTTATACGGAAACAGCCTTGAAGGCACAGATGGTGTTTCCCTCTAGAGCAAAGGACAAGTTGGTTTTATTTACATTATAATGTAAATGATGGCTCACTCTGGGGCAAAGGTAGGGCAGGTTTATTGCTAATTATAAAAGATTTAGGGTTCCTCAACTCAGAGTTCCTTTCTTGGAATGCATCCAATGGTGTGTTCACAAGTTGAGACCCTCTTATTGTTACCCTGTGGAAATTGGGGCTTGAGGAACAAGTGCAAATGCTGACACTCTAAATGCCACAATTGCTTTGTCTTGAGCCTAGAATCTAGTGACTTCTGTCAGCATCCATGTGGCTAGCAGACTCAATTGTTAGCTGCAAGCAGAGTAAAATCTCAGAACCTTCACACTCTTGATAGTCACAATCCCCACATTTTAGAAAAAACTCCTGTAGTTTATATACAGAATTATAATTTTGTCCACATCGAGATTTCACTACACCCTCAAGTTAAAAAGAAAACTTGAAAATTAAAGGATAATCATATGAAAAGGGGCATTTTTTTAAAATTCAGACTTTTTCAGAGATGACTTAAAGAGTCTTTATAACTTCTTGTAACTTTTAAGCAAAGTTGAACTATAAATTTTTCCTTGTCGTGTTATTTCATATACTTAATGTTAGCACGCCCAGAAATTGACCTAAGAAGGATTAATAATAAAGCCAGTCTTTCTAATAGCAAAAAAAAATCTTTTTTGCTTTTATGAATTTGGAGAAAATCCTAATCATAATTCAATAAATAAAACAACCCAAATTAATTAAGTGGTAAAACCAACTTTCCCAATTTATTTCTTTATCTTAGTCCTAAACCAACTAGAAAATATATAGTTTTGCCACATCAACTTGCTAAAAGTTGTATTATGCTGTAAGGTCTTCCTGAATAACCGATTCTTTGCGTAGAACTAGCTGCTTACTCATCTGTCTTCATGTATAAGCCCCATTCAGATGGAGATACCTCCTGCCTGCCCCTGAGCTTTTCACAGTTGTAAAAGATGAGACACACCCATATTTCTCTGGGTGATGGGAGTTTGTGAACAAATATCTGTAGTAAAGAGGAGCCCAGGAAGGCAAGCAACTGTAGAGTCATTCTGTCTCTCAGTGCTTCTAAAACTGTCATGTTCAGCAGATCCTGAAGCTCTTTAAGAATGACTCATAGTCATGTAGAATACAAAAGCAATTCTAGTGACCTACTTTTTCTTTCTTTCTTTTTTTTCTTTTTTGAGATGGAATCTCCCTCTGTCACCCAGGCTGGAGTGCAGTGGCACCATCTCAGCTCACTACAACCTCTGCCTCCCAGATTCAAGCAATTCTCATGCCTCAGGCTCCCGAATAGCTGGAACTACAGGCATGCACCACCAGCCCAGCTAATTTTTGTATTTTTAGTAGAGATGGGCTTTCACCATATTGGTCAGGCTGGCCTCGAACTCCTGACCTCAAGTGATCCACCTGCCTTAGCCTCCCAAAGTACTGGGATTACAGGTGTGAGCCACCATGCTCAGCCTTTTTCTTCCATGTATCAGTGTTCACACCGGCATGAAGAGCTCCCTTTGGGTCATTCATACTAGTCATGTTTCACCCCAAGCTCCTTATCACTCTGTAGTTCTCACATACATTCACATAGGTGTCTTGCATCTGGCCAAATCATTTCAGCCAGAGTAGCAAGGTTATTTTTATTTGACATCCACACACATGGGAAAAGCCATAGCAAACCTGAAGAAGTGTAATAGCCTGATGGTACTTTCCTTTGCAGAGGACTGTAGCAGATATGGCCACTGTTAACCTTCTAACAAAGTTCCTCAAGAAATAACGTTATTATACCTCATGACAAAGTTACAAACACCTGCTGAGTGCACATCAAATCAGAAAATTTTAGAGGTTAGAGCACTAGAGCAATAATTTAGCTCAATCTCTTGATTGTATAGGTGAGTAAACTGAGTTCCCTGAAGGCTAGGGCAAATTGAGAAATGTGGTCTCCCAGTTCCCATTTAGCATGATTTCCAGCAAATGCCCAGATATGGATGATACAAATCTCCTTGGGAACACAGGAAATGTGTTAGCCCCTCAAATGCAGAGCCCGAGTTTTCAGCACCTGCTGTGGTGACTGCTCCATAGTGGGTGCAGGGTGTTCTTTCTCATTCTTTCTTTTCTCATTTTTTAAAATTTCTTTGAACCACTTTTGACTTCCATATGATTTGATTCAGATTGCATTTTTACTTTTCTTCACTTCTTGAGTGCTTTTGATTGATACAACTTAATTTTAAATATTCTCCTATTTCTCCTTTATGAGTCACTTATTACTATGAACAACCCTGACAAATTCTCAAGTTTTATACGCCTCATATTTTTCAAGGCTGGTTTTAGATATCACAATCTTTGAGAAGCCTGCTTGACCACAAGACCATTTTGTGTTTTGCTTTTGTTTTTGTGTGTGGTAAATACAAATTTTATTCTGTATAAAATATAATAAAAACATTCCTGTATTCTAAAGGTCTTAAAACTCCAATCAGTGTAACATTTTTGATATTTAAATAAACAAAATACTTATTTCAAATTAAAATATGGTACATACTCTGTTTCTTTTAACTTTTTAGTTTTAGGGGTACATGTACATGTTTGTTACATGGGAATATTGTGTATTGCTGAGATTTGGTGTATGAATGATACTGTCACCTAGGTAGTGAGCACAGTACCTGATAGGTAGTTTTTCAACCCGCGCCCCCCAACCCCTTTAATTGTCCCCAGTGTCTATTGTTCCCATCTTTGTGTCCATGTGTATTCAATGGTTAACTCAAAACTTACAAGTGAGAACGTGCAGTGTTTGGTTTTCTGTTCCTGCATTAACCCATTTAGGGTGATGGCCTCTAGCTCCACTCATGTTGCTACAAATGAGTGTTATCTCATTCTTTTATATGACTCATTCTTTTTACGACTGTGTAGTATTCCACATTGCATATGTACCACATTTTCTTTATCCGTTCCACCACTGATGGGCATCTAGGTTGATTCATGTTTTTGTAATTGTGAATAGTGCTACAATGAACAAAGGAGTGTATGTGTACTTTTGGTGGTACAGTTTTCTTTTGGGTACATACCCAGTAATGGGGTTGCAGGGTCAAATAGTAGTTCTGTTTTAAGTTCTTTGAGAAATCTCCAAATTAAAGTGACTAATTTACTTTCCTGCCAACAGTGTGTCAGCATTCCATTTTCTCTGCAACCTGGCCAGTGTGTGTTATTTTTTGACTTTTTAATAATAGCCATTCTAACTGGTGTGAGATGGTATCTCATTTTGATTTGCATTTCTCTAATGATTAGTGATGTTGAGCACTTCTTCATACCTTTGTTGGCCACACGTATGTCTTCTTTTGAAAAGTGTCTATTCATGTCCTTTGCTCATTTTTTAATGGGGCTGCTTGCTTTTTGCTTGTTGAATTGTTTAAATTCCTTGTAGATTCTAGATATTAGATCTTTGTTGGCTGCATAGTTTGATAATATTTCTTCCATTCTGTAGGTTGTCTGTATACTCTGTTGATAGTTTCTTCTGCTGTGCACAAGCTCTTTAGTTTAATTACATTCCTCTTCTCAGTTTTCGTTTTTGTTGCAACTGCTTTTGGTGACTGCTCATGAATTCTTTGCCAAGGCCAATGTCCAGAATGGTATTTCCTAGGTATTCTTCTAGGATTTTTACAGTGTAAGGAATTCATTTAAGTTTTTAATCCATCTTGAGTTGAGTTTTTTTTTTTTTTTTTTTTGAGGCAGAATCTCACTCTTGTTGCCCAGGTTGGAGTGCAATGGTGCGATCTTGGCTTACTGCAACCTCCTCCAAGGTTCAAGCAATTCTCCTGCCTCAGCCTCCCAAGTAGCTGGGATTATAGGCACCTACCACCATGCCTGGCTAATTTTTGTATTTTTTTTAGTAGAGACAGGGTTTTACCCTGTTGGCCAGGCTGGTCTCGAACTGCTGACCGCAGGTGATCCACCCACCTAAGCCTCCCAAAGTGCTTGGATTATAGGCATGAGCCATGGCACCCTGCCACGTTGAGTTTTATATATAGTAAAAGGTAGGGGTTCAGATTCAATCTGCTAGCCAGTTATCCCAACACCATTGTTGGGAATAGGCCCCCAAATCTGGCCATAAACTGGCCCCAAACTGGCCATAAACAAAATCTCTGCAGCACTGTGACATGTTCATGATGGCCATGATGCCCACACTGAAGGTTGTGGGTTTACTGGAATGAGGGCAAAGAACCCCTGGCCCACCCAGGGCAAAAGACCTCTTAAAGGCGTTCCTAAGCCACAAACAATAGCATGAGCGATCTTTGCCTTAAGGACACATTCCTGCTGCAGATAACTAGCCAGAAGGCATCCCTTTGTTTCTGCCCATCCCTTTGTTTCCTGTAAGGAATACTTTTAGTTAATCTATAGTCTATAGAAATAATGCTTATCACTGGCTTGTTGTCAATAAATATGTGGGTAAATCTCTGTCCGGGCTCTCAGCTCTGAAGGTTGTGAGTCCCCTGATTTCCCACTCTACATGCTATATTTCTGTGTGTGTGTCTAATTCTTCTAGTGCCGCTGGGTTAGGGTCTCCCTGACCGAGCTGGCCTCGGCACCATTTATTGAATAGGGATTCCTTTCCCCATTGTTTGTCATTGTCAGCTTTGTTGAAGATCAGATAGTTGCAGATATATAGCTTTATTTCTGGGTTCTATATCCTGTTCCATTTGTCTATGTATCTGTTTTTGTACCAGTACCAAACTGTTTTGGTTACTGTAGCCTTGCAGTGTAGTTTGAAGTCAGGCAGCATGATGTCTCCAGGTTTGTTCTTTTTGCTTAGGATCGCTCTGTCTGTTCAGACTCTTTTCTGGTTCCATGTGAATTTTAGAGTAGTTTTTTCTAGTTCTGTGATAAATTATGTTTATGGTTTAATAGGAAGTGCATTGAATCTATAGATTGCTTTGGACATTATAGCCATTTTAACAATATTGATTCTTCTATCCATGAGCATGGAATGGTGGGATGTTTTTCTATTTGTTTTTGTCATCTCTGATTTCTTTCAGCAGTGCCTTGTAATTCTCATTGTAGAGTTCTTTCACCTTTTTGGTTAGCTGTATTCCTAGATACTTTGTTCTTTTTGTGGCTATTGTAAGTGGTGTTCTTAATTTGTCTGTCAGCTCTCTCATTACTGGTGTATAGAAATGCCACTGATTTGTGTATGTTGATTTTGTATCCTAAATCTTTACTGAAGTTATCTGTCAGTTCAAGGAGCTTTTTGGTGGAGTGCTTAGGGATTTCTAAGTATAGACTCATATTGTCTGTGAAGAAAGATGATTTGACTTCCTCTCTTTCTATTTAGATACCTTTTGTTTCTTTCTCTTACCAGATTGCTCTGGCTAGGACTTCCAGAACTATGCTGAGTAAGAGTGGTGAAAGTGGACATCTTTGTCTTGTCCCGGTTCTCAGGGATAATACTTCCATTTTTTGCTCATCAGTTACAATCTTGGTGGTAGGTTTGGATCTTATTATTTTGAGGTATATTCCTTTGATGCCTAATTTGTTGAAAATTTTTAAGATGAAATGATGTTGAATTTTATCAAAAGCCTTTTCTTCTTCTACTGAAATGGTCATGTGGTTTTTGTCTTAATTCTGTTTATGTGGTGATCACATTTATTGACTTGTTATTTTGAACCAACTTTCCATTTTAGGAATAAACCCTGCTTGATCATGTTGAATTAGCTTTTTGATGTGCTGCTGGATTCAGTTTGCTAGTATTTTGTTAAGGAATTTTGTGTCTGTGTTCATCAGGGATATTGCCTGGACATTTTCTCTTTTCATTGTGTCTCTGTACAACTTTGGTATCAGAATGATGCTGGTTTCATAAAATGCATTAGAGAAGAGTCCTTCCTCCTTGATTTTTGAAACAATTTTAATAAAACTGTTCTTTATTTCTCTCAAAGGTTTGACTGGTGTAAATTGGGTATAGTTTACTGACTTTGTTTCTGGCTCAGCTTGACACTCCTAGGCTGCACTCTATAACCCTGGGGGCTGGCACCAGTCCTGTGGTTTTATTCTCTGGCCCCTCAAAGTCAAGCACCAACTGTGCTAGGGGTGCCGAGGTGCTCTCTGGCTGCTAGTAAAAGCACTCCACTGGGGGGCCACCAGCTAAAGCACTCCTTTGGAGACAGCAGAGGCTGCTGGTGGTGCACTCCTTGGGGTGGTAAGGACTGCTAGCAAGGGCACTCTGTCAGGAGGCTGTTGGCAAAGGTGCTCCAGTAGAGTGGTAGGGGCAATCAGTAAAAGCACTACAGTAGTGGTCTTTGGCAGAACACCAGCAGAACAGTGGAGGCTGTGCTATGTACTCATTCCGTTGTAAGCAGCCAGGCAGGGACCCTAGGAGGGGCCAGTAAACAGGGGGTATGTAGCCCCAATTTGCCCTAGTTCCAGGGGGAAGACAGCCCTGATCTTTCTCGGTCTGGCAGTTACCAAAGGCCTGAGCCACCCAGAGGAGTATGGAGAGCCTTGGGGAATGGGTGTCTATGGCTGTGTTCCTTTGCAGCTGTCTCTGCACCAAACTTCCTAGGCTGTGTGCAGACTCAAGCTCTGTCTCTGTTGACTGTCTGGGCAGGTCCCTCTGTCAACTCAAATGTCCATGGGTATTGTCAGATTTCCTGCAGCTGGGATCCCAAAGGTCCATGGTGAGAGTGAGCCACACTGCAGTTATTTCACTTGCCCTTTCCTTAGAAGCTGTTTAGGGGTCCAGGTGCCATGGCTCACACCTCTAATCCCAGCACTTTGGGAGGCTGAGGTGGGTGTATCACTTGAGATCAGGAGTTCTAGACTGGCCTGACCAACATGGTGAAACCCTGTCTCTACTAAAAATACAAAATTCGCCAAGCATGGTGGTACACACCTGTAATCCCAGCTACTTGGGAGGCTGAGACAGGAGAATTGCTTGAACCCGGGAGGCAGAGGTTGCAGTGAGCCAAGATCACACCATTGCACTCCAGCCTGTGCGACAAGAGCAAAACTCCATCTGAAAAGAAAAAGGAAAACGAAAAGGAAAAAGAAAAAAAGAAAGTGTTTAGGGCCAGGAATGAGTCCTAGTGCTTGGGCAACCCTGTGCAGAGTTCCGAGCTTCCTTCTCCTTCAGCCCCAGTGTCTCTATCACCTTTCCATCCACTTTCAGTGCATTCTCTCAGAATATCTCAGCCTGTTTTTTGTGTGTGCTCCCATAGTAAATAGTGTTGCTGCTCTCATTGCATGCATCACTTATCATCTTTGCCTGATTACCTGGCTGTCTCCCCTACTTGGATGTAAGCCTGTGGGTGAGATTCACAGCGTATTCTGGTTTAGTGTCTCAGAATTGTGCTTGACACATGCTCAACAAATGGTTTTTAATGCATTTTTATTCATCTCACCATATTTATGCTACCATTGTCCATCCTCTAGATTCATTGCTCGAGCCTCATTCACTCATTATTCCTTATCTTTTCCTATTTCCACAGGTTAATAACATAATAATCTTTCAGAAACAAAACTTCATCAAAATCTAGCCAAAGGGTAATAGAAAAATAAGTAGGAGGTGGAGTTTACTACATTTAATTGCATCTGTGCATCTCTTTCTCTTTAAGCACAAACTGTGTTTTCAGCCTCTAAGGAGATGCCAATTCGCATGACATATCTTTGGAAACATGGAGCCAGTATATCTTTGATATACATGGAGCAAATCAACAAAGATAATGAGTCCAGCTGGTGACTCTGGAAGTGGGCAGAAGGTAGGCAGATTTTAATGATTTCCAGTTCTTCTGGATGCCAATTAGGAAATGACCAACAACGTGCAATCACTGTAGATTAAGAACAAGATGCCATAGGGAACATTTACATTACCAAGCTGTTTTTTAGACTGTCAACATTCCTCTTCATATTTCAGATAGGAAACAAGTTTCCCAGGGACAAGGCCAGGAGAAGGGGATTGACTGCAAGGGCCTCTGAAGGGACATCTAGAGTGGCAGGAGTGTTCTACATCATGATTCTGGGGTAGCTATCTGACTCTATACACTTATCAAAAATTATCAGGTTGAGCACTTAAAATCGGTGCACTTTTGTATATAATTGAAACCTTGAGAAACCTGATTTTTTAGAAGAAAGAAAAAGTAAAAAAATAAAAAAAAAAGAAAGAGGGAGGGAAAAAAGGGGATCAAGTCAAGAAACAGAATGCTATGGTTCACCTGTTTGTCTTCTTCAAAACTCACGTTGAAGTTTAATCCCCATAGTGGTAGTTTTGAGTGGTGAAGCCTTTAAGGGGAGAATGAATTAATCCACTTATGAATTAATTAATTAATAGATTAATGGGCTATCATGAGAGTGGGGCTGGTGGCTTTGTAAGAAGAGGAAGAAAGACCTGAGCTAGCATGCTCATCCTCCTTACCATGTGATGCTCTGCTCCCCCTCAAGACTCTGCAGCGTGTCCCCACCAGCAAGAAGGCTGTTACCAGATGCGGCCCCTCAACCTTGGATTTTCCAGCTGGCAAAACTGTAATAAATAAATTTTGTTCCTTATAAATTATTCTGTTTCAATGTTCTGTTATAAGCAACAGAAATCTAAGTTAGAAAATTGGTACTGAGAAATGTGGTGTTGATGATAATGAATACTTCAAAACATGGAAGCAGCTTTGGAACCAGATAATGGGGTGAGACTGGAAGAATTTGGGAAAGCAGGCTAGAAAAAGCCTATATTTCTGTAAATAGAACATTAAAGATGGTTCTGGAGAAATCCTTAGAAGGCAAGAAGACTAGGGAAAGTTTGGAATTCCTTAGAGATTGGTTAAGTGGTCACACCAGAATGCAGATAGAAATATGGTCAGTAAAGGCCATTCTAATGAAATCTCAGATGGAATTGGGATATCTACATTTATCTATATATGTGTGTGTGTGTGTGTATATATATATAATATATATGTGTATGTGTATGTGTGTGCACCTCTGTGTGTGTGTACACAGAAGGGATAAGCTCATGGGTTATGGATCTAGAATAGATCTTGATAGATAGATAGATAGATAGATATACAGATATATAGTCCATTTTGAAGCTGTTTCTTCAAAATGCAAAAGATCACTCAAGCCACTACCACTCATCGCTTTTTAATTACATGTGCACCATGACAGCCATGGCTCAAAGATTTGGGTTATAGCTTCATGAGATTAGTTCTTGCTATAGACTATATCTTTACTTTTACTTCTTGTTACCAGGCTCTTAGGTTATTAATGAGTTACTTTTCTTAAAAAAAAGAAAGCCAGATAAGAGGCTTATGTATAGAAATCTAAGACTCATGGAAATTATGTGGTCTAATTCCATTGATGCTTATTAAATATTTATAATTTCATATATAATAAAAACAAGTATATGATGAAAAATACATTATCTTAAAACAACAAATACTAAATAGAAAAAGGAAGAAAACTATTTAGCTAGTTATAAATCATGCTATCATTTTTTGAGCATTTACTTCATATCTAGACCTTGAATAAGAACTTAAGAAAAATTGTCTCATTTAATAAAATCTTTGTAGCTTTTAATAAAAGTGTGACTTCTAACATTTCTGAATTACTGAAGTATTTAATCTTGCTTTTTTCAGCTTTGAACTCTTATACGTAACAGCTTGATTGGGTTGAAAATTATTTTCTCTTAAAATTCTTTCCATTTTATTTATTTTTTTTGAGATAGAGTCTCACTTTGTCATTCAGGCTGGAGTAGAGTGGCATGATCATAGCTCACTATAGCCTGAACCTCCTGGGTTCAAGTGATCCTCCCACCTCAGCCTGCCAAGTAGTTGGGACCATAAGCACAAGCCATCATACCTGGCTAATTTTTAAATTTTTTGTACAGATGGGGGTCTTGCCATGTTGCCCAGGCTGGACTTGAACTCCTGGATGCAATCTTCCTACCTTGGCCTCCCAAAGTGCTGGCATTATAGGTGTGAGCTACCACATCCAGCCTAAAGTCTTAATTATTTATGAGTTGTTACAAACTAGAGTCACTTTGTATTACTCAGGTGGCTTCTGTTAATTTGTATTAATTTTTTGTAATACATTTGATTGTATATATTTAAGGTATACAATGTGATGCTGTGGACTACATGTAGATGGTAAAACCGTTATTATAGTGGAGTAGATTATCATCTCACATAGTCACCCTTTGTTTGTGTGGCAAGAACAGTTAAAATCTACTCATTTAGTATGAAACCTAAAACTGTGTAGTTTTATTACCTAAAGCCTTTAAGTCATACATTAGATCTCTAGACTTGTTCATCCTCCATATCTGTTCCTTTGTATCCTCTGACCTGCATCTCCTCTAATCTGCATCAATCTGAGCTCTTCCCTAGGTAAGCCAGACCCCACTCAGTCCTGCTCTATTTGTGGAGCAACACTGTCTTTTATTCAATGTATGTGTTATTACTATGCTTATATAGATGCTGCATGGATATAGGACAGAGTCAAATTACAGAAATCTAGATAGAAACAAATTTAGTACTCTTTTGTTGAAGATGTACTCATCCTTTGGGAAAGTTCCTACTAGACAATGTGATTGTTATACCTTAGCTTACATTTGAAAGCATATTAACATATAATTTAACCTTCCATGCAATAGAATATACAGATTACATTTTAACCAAAAAATATGACTCATAAGCCAAATTTGTCACTAAAATTCACTGCTAAATAGCTGGTTTAACCTAGAGGAAAACAATAGGAAATGTGTAGGAAAAAGGTAATTCCAGGATATTCTGAGCACAGAGGCAAGCAGAAAATAAACATTCTGGTTTGATACAATAATGTGATCACAAGTGAATAACATTGAATGTGGCTTTTGTTTTATAACAAGATTTTTAAAAATAAGTGAATAACAATTCAAATAAGATTTAGAGTGTCTGCATTTCCTTCCCAGTAAACTCTAAATGGAGGAGGATGAATAAGAGTCTAAAACAGAGGCTATTAAGAAAAGACCCTCTGGCTCTAAGGGTTTGCCAAAAAAGGAAAAAAAAGGAAAGACAGAAAGTTGAGAGGAAGATGGATAGAGTAACTTTTACAAAACAGTTTTTTTCACTTCTATGTGTTAGGCATATGGCTGACATCCTTCCTATTGAATGTTGCTATTGAAACATTTGCTGGAGCTTGGGCCTGCATTTTAATTAGGAAAACACACTACACTCTGAGGCCGAGAGGATCACTTGCTATTTGTTAGCCAACAGTATAGTTTCCAGAAAATGTCTTAACCTATCCAGTCAAATTGACACAATCCACATTGTGTTAATCCAGTTGTGGATTGTGTCAATTCTATTGGCTAGGTGAACTATTAAAGTTAACAGACATACTTTTATAAAACAAACAGAACTGTCAATTTAGAAAATATAACATATGTAACTAGATTCCTAAAATGGAGCACTTTAAAATGTTTGAATCAGAATACCACAATACCAAAGAAATTCTCCGCAACTTGAAAGAGTACCTGCTAGATTTTTTTTTTTTTTTTTTTTTTTGAGACAGTCTTGCTCTGTCACCCAGGCTGGAGTGCAGTGGCGTGATCTCGGTTTACTGCAAGCTCCGCCTCCCGGGTTCACGCCACTCACCTGCCTCAGCCTCCTGAGTAGCTGGAACTACAGGCATACGCCACCACACCCGGCTAATATTTTTTTGTATTTTTAGTAGAGACAGCGTTTCACCATGTTAACCAGGATGGTCTCGATCTCCTGACCTCATGATCCACCCACCTCGGCCTCCCAAAGTGCTGGGATTCCAGGTGTGAACCACTGTGCCCGGCCTAGAACTTTTTATTCAAGCGTGGTCCACAGACCCAACAGCACCAGCATCACTTGGGAGCCGGTAAGAAATGCAGACCTTCTAAATTAGAATTTGTACTTTAGGTGATTCTTATCCCTAGAGTTTGAGAGGCACTAGCTTAGAATACTTGGTCTACTACCAGCAAGTGAAAGGTACGAAGGGAAAAAGAAGCCCTTTTCTGACAATACTTTTCTCCTTTTAAACCAGTAATCTCTTCGGAATGGGAACGTTTCTTATTTACCTTTGTAATACTTATAACTAATAGTATCTGGTCTGTAACAAGCAATCAAATATTTGTTAATAGCTGAATTTGCTAATAATCCATTTTTTAAACTCTCTTTAGTACAGGCAAGCTTAGAGAGATGCCGATAGAGAGGTTAATTCACCAGACTGGTATTTTTTAATGGCAGCTCTAAGCAAATGAATATAGGTATATAATTCTATGTGGAAGACATTTTTCCTCAGTAGTTTGAAGACCCTCTCAAAGCTGTGAAGTCAGCCCTATGTAAAAGTATAATATTTTGTCCTTTATAAGTAAGCTGTCTTTTCGCTCTGGTTTCTTTAATATTTTTCTTCTTTGTTGTCCTGTAGTTTCATCATATTCTAAATGTGGATTTTTTTCTTTCTTTTTTTCTTTAATCTTACTTTCTTTTTTATTTTATTTTTATTTTAGGTTTGGAGCTACATGTACAGGGTTGTTATATAGGTAAACTCATGTCACAGGAGTTTGTTTTACAGATTATTTTATCATCCAGGTACTAAGCCTAGTACCCAATAGTTTTTTTTTTTTTCTGCTCCTCTCCCTCCTCCCACCCTCCACCCTTAAGATGGGTCCAGTGTCTGTTGTTCTCTCCTTTGTGCCCATGCGTTTCTCATTATGTAGCTCCTGCTGACAAGATAGAACATATGATACTTGGTTTTCTGTTCCTGCGTTAGTTTGCTGAAGATAATGGCCTCCAGCTCTATCTATGTTCCCACAAAAGACATGATCTCATTCTTTTTATGACTGCCTAGTATTCCATGGTGTGTAAGTATCACCAAATGTGGATTATTTGCATCTTGTTTAAAACTGTGTTTCTTGAATCTAAGGATTATCTTCCAGTAATGTTTGAAAATTATTTATTTGACATTCTATCTTGAAATACATCTGTTTTCTCAATGATTTACAGCCTCTTCTTCTGAGACTCTAGTTATACATATACATGATAGATCTTATCTCTACCCTGTCTCTACCTTTCTATAATAGTTTCATTCTAATAAATCTTGGGTTATTTTGGATAATTCCATCAATTTATAGCCCAATCTGCGATTAATAAATCCATTTATTTTTTAATTTTACTAGCTATATGTTTTATTACTAGCATTCTATTCTTTTTTCCCCTTTTTATACTTTGTTAAGTTGACTTTAAAAACTATCTCATAAGAATAAAATATTGCTTAGGTCTTGAATATTTCTGTTATTTTAAATTATTTTCAACATAGGTTTTTAAAATCATCTTTTTAGTTTGTTTCTATAATTACACACCCTTGGTGTGGTAAGTCTGCTGACTCTTGCTCATGGTGACTGTTGTCTGAAGTGTTTAATAATATTTTATCTTAAGTGTATCTTCAGTAGAGATTTGTCTATTAGATTCTCAAGTACTCTGGACTATAGGGGGAGTTTTGCATTCACTTCTGCCAAGATTCTTCAGGGGTGTTGTTACAGGATCTTCGAGGTGTCATTTTACTGGCTAGAAATCTTTGTGACCAGTGGTGCCTTTGCCCAAGTTTTGCTTAAGCCCCCTGGGCTTGTTTTGCCCACTCGGCCTGTCAGGCTGCGCTTGGCTTACACTACTGGCCTGTGTCCCACACCTGCCAAGGGTGAGTCAGGCATGGAGTGGTGATGGGTGTGTGAGCAAGCATGGACTCTGGCCACTGTACAGTCAGACATGCCAGCTGCTGCAGCGGGGCAGGGAGCTCCAGGTGCTAGCATGGGCTCGGGCTCTCTTCAAGGATGCAGCC
This sequence comes from Colobus angolensis palliatus, assembly GCF_000951035.1. NCBI lineage: Eukaryota > Metazoa > Chordata > Mammalia > Primates > Cercopithecidae > Colobus > Colobus angolensis. The sequence continues at coordinate 137,093 of NW_012114777.1, read as the reverse complement.
AGACCAGGCACACTGGAAGCAGCTTCCATGACTGGCACCAGGAACATGGTGGCACCCGGAAGCTTGGGGATGCTAGGAACCATAGGGCCCCAAAGATGGAGTCACAGCCCTTGCTTGGGGACCCCCCAGGTCTGGGGTCCCTGAAGGACCACAGCTCTTCTCTCCTTCTCTTCACCTGCAACATGGTGAGCAAGGAGCATGTTTCAGCCCTGTTTGTGTTGCAGCTCTTTTAGTCCTGCCATTTGACAGGTCCCAAGTTCTTGTTTTGCACCTAGGAAGAATGAGGTATGCAGCCAAGTGGAGGGTGAGCAAGACAAAGAGGAGCTTTATTGAGCAATGGAGCAGCTCAGCCTCCCACAGTGGGGCAGCTCCTTTCCGCAGACAGGGTATCCTGATGAGTGTTCAGCTCCTAGCAGAGAGGAGACCTTGGAGTGGGAAGATCCTCTCCACAGGCAGGTCATCCAGTCATCTCTGCAGCTCTCAGCACAGAGGATGCCCTGGAGTTGGTAGCTCCTCTCTGCAGCTGGTCATCCTGATGTCTGCCCAACTCTGGCTGAGCTGGGTCTTCTCTGGGCCTCAGAGGGAAGGAAGTGCACACTGATTGGCCCATGGACGGTCACGGGCAGGCCTGGAAAAGGCACCACGTATCCCCACTCCGGTCTATGTCACTGGCAGCCCAGTCCCCAGCTTTCAGGCCCTCTCTGGCCTGAAGGTGGAGCCTCACTGGGGACCTGCCCCCTTCTACCCAGGAACCTGTCTATCTCCTGCTGCTGGTCATGGTGCCGAGGCCATAGGTGCCAAGGGGTGCCTGCAGGCCAGTGTGGGCTGCCCTCAGCCCCTCCTCGGCTTCCCTCCTATGCTCATCGGTGCCCAAAATCTGAAGGGGGCCAAGGCGGCAGGGACTGGCATGTCAGCTCTGCCCTGAGCATGTACACACCCCATGGGGCTGTCACAGTGCCCAAGCTCAGCCCTGACTTTGCTCTGACATCAGAACAGCTGCTGACAGCGGGGAGAAGCCAGGTAGTGGGAACAGGCATTTCTGAGCCTGCAAGGGCAGGGGATCCTTCCCGAGCTCCCAAGAGTGCAGGGATGCCTGGGTCTGCAGCCACAATTTGGGCAGCAGCAGCTATGCCTGGGGCAATGGGGATCCTGCCTGCTCTGTGGAGCAGGAGGCCTGGGTCTGCAGCTGAGGTTTGGGCAGCTGCAGCAGTCCTGCCAGCTATTTGGAGTGGGAGGCCTGGGTCGACAGCTGTGTTTGGGTTGGCTGCGGCTGCACCCTGGGAGCTTCTGCTCCACCAGCTTGGAAGGGGTGGGGCTCCCACTTGTTGCCAGCTCCACAGAGTGTGCAGCCCCAGCTGTGCCTCCTTGCTGCAGCTGGCATGATGGCAGTGGCCGCTCCAGATGGCTGCTGCCGCCGTCAGTATCACTAATAAAGGAATATTTTTTTGGTTGATTTCTCAGCTTGGAATTTCTCACATCATGCAGAGGGTATGGATACTCATTTCTGGAATTTTTTCAAGGTAACTTTTTTCTACCCTAACTCAGAAAAAAAAACATTTCCCTGAGTTTAGTGAACTGTTTTTCTCAGCCATCAAAGTGCATCCCTCAATGAGAGGGCGCTTCTGTGCATGTAAATATCAATGCCCAGCCATTTTCTAGTCTAATAATCTTCCACCCGTCTCTGCATAATTAGCTTCTGTACTAACTGCTCATATTCTTTCTTCATAGTACTAACTTCTTTCTTTATTGCCTTAAGCATATTGATAATTATTTATTAGGATTGATCAGAATTCTGCTTTGTGTATTATATATAGTTCAGTATGTTGTCTTTCTTTTATAGTATTTGTGTCCCTCTGGTGTTTGGTAGCTCACAAACTCATATTCTGATACATCAGAATGTGATGTATCAGCTACTATGTCTGGAAAAGTTTCTTGAGGAAGGACAGGAGACCAAACCCCAGTCTGGATCCCTTCCACTGAGATTAAAGAGAGAGGAGGGGATCAGAGCCAGGGCAAAGAGCCCCACACACCGCAGAACCACTCTTTGCATTTCTGATTTGCAATCACTCCACTGACAACACATAAGGAAGACGGATGGAGAGAAGACAATCTCCTGGGTTTTGATTCACCCTCCCTGGGGATTTGAAAAGAGAGCTTAGAGGAGAGAATGCCTGATGTGGCTCACCTCTGATCTCAGGCTTTGCACTGCCCTGATATTACTCTATGAACACCAGTAATCTGGGGCTTTTGTCTTTAATTTCTGTTCTGAGTGCAGGAAGTGGTGCTTGCCCCTAGACAGCTCAGGAAGAGACCAGACTATAGCTTAAAGCCTTTCTCTAAGCTTTCCTCTCACTGCTGTCACCAAGGTACAGACTGTGAGACTGAGGCCATCCTTCACCGAAGATGTAGCTGCCCATCCACTCACAAGTCCAGACTGATCTCAGCCTTTTTTTTTTTCAATTTCTCAAATCCTCTTCTTTTTCCTTTCTATTGTTTCTTTAGGTTTGATTTTCAAATAGAGAACTAACAGTTCATACTGATTTTAATATCTTGATAGAGATATATAATCTGGCATATTGATCTTCCTTTCTGGGTATTTCCTTTAACTCCTACTATCTCTCAGATATGCATTAAAGATCATTGTTACATTTTATTCAACACTGAGGGGGCTTTACAATATAAGGGTTTGGGAGTTGGCATACTCAGAAATTGTTGAAACCAGAAATCACTTTGATCTTTTCAAATCTGTGAAACACATATCCTTATACATTTGAATTGACTACTTTTCTTTCACCCTTTGCCAAGTTTTCCATGAGATAGTTTTTAAAATCAACTTAATATTGCTTGCATCATATGAGCTTCATGATAAACTCTATGATCATTAAAATAAACAGGAATGTGGCAAAGAAAAAATTAAGAACCTCTGTCTCAACATGAAGCCATAAAGCAGGGTTTTGTTTTGTTTTGTTTCTAATGAGGTAGTGATATAATTATGGTTAAGAATGTGGGCTTTAAAGTCAGAAATTCAAGTTGGAGCACATGAAGGCTCACTCAGTTTTAAACTACATAAACTTCAGTTGGGTTCTTAATCCCTCTAAGCTTTAGTTTGTGCATTTGTAAAAGTGGCTAATAATAATAGCTACCACATGCATTGATGCGAGACTTAAATTCTATAATGAGCACTTAATACAGAGATGATCATACAGCAGGTACCTAATTAAAAGCTGTCATTATTTTTATTATGTCTATTTTGTTTTCTGACTTAGGAATTTTTGCGAAAGATGAATTAAGGTGTTAGACAACTCCTCTTTTTGTTTTTCCCTGTAAAGCCACATCTACTCCCATGTCCTGCATTTATATTTATATTTGAAAAGTGGCAAACTCCCTAGCCTGGCAGATACCCAAGTATTATTTCAATGTAAACCCTCAGCTGCCTCTTTCAGTTTTACTGGTCTTCCCTATTATTTGCAGTTTCTGCAAAGTATGGTAATTTATATGAACCAGAAAGACTTTAGAGGCATTTAAATATATTGTATTTGTTTAGTCTGATAATGATTTGGAATGAAGATACCTATTTTCCAGGTTTAGCGATACTCTACCGCTCTCATGGGTTTTATATTAGGATCACAAGAAGTAACATATGTTAAAGTGCACTGAAATTAGACTATATGAGTATCATAACATCTACATAAAATAATGTTATAAAATAGATAAAACTATGTCTGCATAATTTTGCTATTAAATATATGTTTAAATACATTAAGGATTTAAAACAAAAATTTATATATTACTGACTGGGGATAAGTTTGGAGAATTTATCTTGTTTCATAATTGCTTGAGTTTCTATTGATGCTTTTGTATTTTGCTTTTGTAGATTGTATTAACATCATTTGAAAAATCTTTGGATCATTGATTTAGATTTTTAAGATAGGGTTTAGGAGCCATTTATTCTGGCCAAGATTGAATAACAGGGACTAATTCACACACCTGCCTAAGCAACAAAAAAGCTGGACAAAATATATAAAAACAATACTTTTCAGACATTCAACAACAGGAAGCTCATGACCCTGACTCCCAAAAAAAAGGGAAGGAAGCAAGGTAAGGCTTGCAGTCATCTCTGTTTTCTGCTGCAGGCATTTAGTGAATTTTGGCATAGGAAGGAGTGAAGCAGGAACAGGGCCATATGAGGGAAAGTCCAGTGAGATCCAGAAGCCGCAAAATTTAGAGAGATGCTTGCTGCCAGGGCCATGCAGGCACAGAGTTAGCCCAGAGGAAGAAGAATATGGAGTCTTCCCTGAGCTGGGGAAGGTTAGGTGACAGGAATTCAAAAGAAAGAGTCCGTAGTAAAAGGGATGATGTAGAAAAACAGTCCCCAGATAACTGCATTGAGTCCCCTGGACTTTCTGACTGACCACTAAGTTCTGCAGGTATAGAGTGACCCCGAATGAATGAGAAAGGAAACATTATACAGGGCAGAACATTACTGTAGATAACACAGGGCTGGTTGTGGATACTGAGTTCTAGCCAACCAGCTAAAGCAACCATGCTGAACAACCAGAACATTCAGTAGAGACCCAAGAACTGTCATTACTTAAGAGGAGAACCAAAGTAGTTTCAGAGTAAAGGCTAATCCAAACTCATCCTAACAAACCTTAAAAACAAGTTTCAAAAGGGTCAAGTTGTTCTGCAACTAAATTAATTGCCTACAAGAAGAAAATGTGACAATTTTTAAAGGAAGTTAACAAAACTAGACAAACAACATTATATTAACAATAATAAGCACCCAATTAAAATTAGTAGAGAGGTGAAGAAGCAGAAAAATGTCATATACAGAGGAGAAAAATCAGTTAATAGAATCAGACCAAGAATGACATAGATGACAGAATTAGCAATCTAAAGGAAACATTAAAATAATTAAGAAAGGAATAAAATTTTGACTGAATTTAAGAGGATTGAAATTAAACAGGCAATGTTTTCTGACTATACCAGATTCAAATTAAAATCAGTAACCAAAAGATACATAGAATATATCCAAACACTAGAATGTTACACACACACACACACACACACACACACACACGCTTCTTAATAACACATGGGTCAAATAATCACAAGAAACATTAAAAAATATTTCAAACTGAATGATAAGAAAGCACAATATGTCAAATCATGTGAGACATAAGTAGAGCAGAGCATAAAGCAAAATTTATAGCTTTAAATTACTGTTAGAAAAAAGACTAACATTAATAATCTAAGCTTCTGACTTCATAAACTAGAAAAAAAGAACACCAATTTGAATTTTAAAATAAGTAAAAGAAGGAACTAATAAATATAGAAGCTAAAATCAATACAATTTTAAAATTGAAATAATGTAATTCTATAAACTCCTTCAGAAAATATAATTTGACACTTTCAAACTCATTTTATGAATCCGTCATGACTCTGATAGCAAAATCAGACAAAGGCATTGCAAGAAAAGAAAATTATGAACAGTACCACTGATGAACATGGACAAAATAGTCTTTAACAAAGTGGTCATGGAGAATCCTGTAATATGTATAGATGATTATATACTATAACTAAGTGGAATTTGTGAAAGAAGTGAGAGGTTGTTATAACATTGGAAAATCAAGCAATATAATTTATGTATTAATGAAATATAAAGAAAATAATATGATTGTTTCAATATAGGAAGAAAATGCATTTGGTGAAATTAATTTCCTACTTATGTCACAAACTGTCAAAAACCCAAGCAACTTCAAATTAACGAAGACTATATGTGAAAAATCTACAGCTGATATAATATTTCTTGGTAGGCTGATGCAGGCAGATCACTTGAGGCCAGGAATTTGAGACCAGCCTAGCCAAAATAGCAAAACCCCATCTCTGAATTAAGAAAATTAAAAAAAAAAAAAAACTTCTTGGTAAAATATAATAATTTTTCCTCTAAAATTGGGAACAAAACAAGAATGTGTACTAAACACTTCTAATAAATATTGTCCTAGGGTTCTTGGCCAGTTAAATATGGCAAAGAGAATCGATAAAAGACTTATAGATTAAAAGGAAAGAAAAAAAAGGTATTGGCAGATGATGTGATTATATATTAGAAAATTCTCTACTCGTCTGACAAAGGGCTAATATCCAGAATCTACAAAGAACTCAAACAAATATACAAGAAAAAAACAAACAACCCCATCAAAAAGTGGGCAAAGGATATGAACAGACATTTCTCAAAAGAAGACATTCATACAGCCAACAGACACATGAAAAAATGCTCATCATCACTCGCCATCAGAGGAATGCAAATCAAAACCACAATGAGATACCATCTCACACCAGTTAGAATGGCCATCATTAAAAAATCAGGAAACAACAAGTGTTGGAGAGGATGTGGAGAAATAGGAACACTTTTACACTGTTGGTGGGATTGTAAACTAGTTCAACCATTTTGGAAAACAGTATGGCGATTCCTCAAGGATCTAGAACTAGATATACCATATGACCCAGCCATCCCACTACTGGGTATATACCCAAAGGATTATAAATTATTCTACTACAAAGACACATGCACACGTATGTTTATTGCGGCACTATTCACAATAGCAAAGACTTGGAAGCAACCCAAATGTCCATCTGTGACAGACTGGATTAAGAAAATGTGGCACATATACACCATGGAATACTATGCAGCCATAAAAAAGGATGAGTTTGCGTCCTTTGTAGGGACATGGATGCAGCTGGAAACCATCATTCTTAGCAAACTATCACAAGAAGAGAAAACCAAACACCGCATGTTCTCACTCATAGGTGGGAACTGAACAATGAGATCACTTGGACTTGGGAAGGGGAACATCACACACTGGGGCTTATCATGGGGAGGGGGGAGGGGGGAGGGATTGCATTGGGGAGGTATACCTGATATAAATGATGAATTGATGAGTGCTGACGAGTTGATGGGTGCAGCACACCAACATGGCACAAGTATACATATGTAACAAACCTGCACGTTATGCACATGTACCCTAGAACTTAAAGTATAATAAAAATAAAAAAAATAAAAAAAATTTAAAAAAAAGAATCTACAAAACAACAACTATCTAATTAATGAATTTAACACCTTTACAGAAACATCAATATACAGAAAAATTAATTGTATGCCTATATACTAGAAATGATTGGGAAATAATTTAAGAAATAACATATTCTCAATAACTTCAAAAATCAACATAAATTTGCATAAACTTAACAAAATATGGTCAAGATATGTATGCTAAAATCTACAAAATATTTCTTTTTTCTTTTTTCTTTTTTTTTGAGGCAGTCTCACTCTTGTCACCAAGGCTGAAGTGCAGTGGTGCATCTCAGCTCGCTGCAACCTCCATCTCTCCGGTTCAAGTGATTCTCCTGCCTCGGCCTCCTAAGTAGCTGAGACTACAGGCACGTGCCACCATGCCTGGCTAATTTTTGAATTTTTAGTAGAGGCAGGATTTCACCATGTTGGCCAAGCTGGTCTTGAACTCCTGGCCTCAGGTGATCTGCCCACCTCGGCCTCCCAAAATGCTGGAATTACAGGCGTGAGCCACTGCGCCCAGCCAAAGTATTCCTAAAAAAATTATGAAAGATCTAAATAAATGGAGAGATATACCATGCTCATTGATTGGAAGTCTTGGCATTGTTCTAATGTCAATGTTTTCTAAATTGATCTACAGATTCAGTGCAATCTCAAACTCTCAATGGAATATTTTCATAGAAATTGACAAGCTGATTTTAAAATTTATGTAGAAAATGCAAAGAAACTAACAAAACTAAAAGAATTTTGAAAAAAGCAGAAAGCACTTAGTAACAAACTTTGAGGACTGTGACTGCCTGACTTCAAGACTTCTTATATGGCTACAATAATCAGGTCACTGTGATATGGGCATTATAGTAAACATATAGGCCAATGAATCAGAATAAATAATTTTTAAGTTGATCTATTTTGCCAATCAAATTTTTACAAAATTGCCAAAATAATTTAATGGGGCAAAATAGTCTTTCAACAAATGGTGCTAAAACAGCTGAATTGTACGGAATGCCATACAAAGAAATAAATTTGATATAAATCATAGTCTTACACACAAAAACTAAAACTAGAAAATTCCTGGAATAAATTTGCACAATCTTATGATATGCAATGATTTCTTATGACACAATAAACACAAACCATAAAACGAATAAATTGATAAATTTTATCAAAACTAAAACCTGCTCTGCAAAACAGAATGTTAAAAAACAGAAAAGCAAGCCACACACCTAGAGAAGCAACTATTAATATTTGAAATATATATATATCTGACAAAGGTCTTATATTCAGAATATATAAAAAAAACTCCAATAATTCAATTCAATTCAGATTACAAACCAATTTTTAAAAAAACATATAAAATATTTGAGTAGCGATTTTACAAAAGAAGAGAATGCCCAATAAGCTCATGAAAAGATGTTTAACAGAATTAGTCATTAGAGAAATGCAAATTCAAACTACCTTGAGACACTGTCTGACTCGCTACAGGCTCTCTAGACTGGGCAATATTAAAAAGAAATAGAAAATGATAATACTAAGTGTTGGAAAAGATGTGGAGCAACTGGGACTCATGCACTGCTGGTAGAAGAATAAAATGTTATAACCACCTTGGACAAGAGTTTGGCAGATTCTTAGAAAGTTAAATATATACTTACCAGTAATTTCACTCCTAGATATTTGCCCCAAATAAGTAAAAACTTATGGTGACATCGAAAGACATGGGCACAAACATTTATAGCCATTTTGTTCATAATAACTAGTAACTGAAAATAATACAAATATCCATTAACTTGTGAATGGGTAAAAATTATGGTACATTTACACAATGTACCACTACTCAGAAATAAAAAGAAATGACATCACAATGTGAATGAGTCTCAAAAACATTATACTGAGCAAAAAACCAGAAACAATAGATTGTATAGTGTATAATTTCATTTATATGGCATTATAGAACAGGCAATAGTAATCCGTGATGGTAGAAATCAGATCAGTGATTGCTTAGATCTGAGAGTAGAGGGTTATTGTCTGCAAAGGGGCATAAAAGGAACTTTTGGAGTTGTAGAAATGTACTACATGTTGATTAAGATTCTATGAGTATATATATTTTATTTTAAAAAACCATTGAACTGTAAACCTAAAATAATCACATTTTATTGCATGTAAACTATATCTCATATTTTATTTAAAACAAAAATAGATGCTGTTTTCCATGTTTAAAAATATTTAATCAAGACAAGCAAACAAATCTGATTAGAGCCCAGTAAGTGGAGAAAACATGGTCACACGTTTTCTTTATATTCGATGCACTGATGTCCTCAGCATAAAGACTGTAAGTTTATTTAGTAATTCTTAAGCATTATTTAAGGTCACATGGTTAATTTTTAAAGCTTCACATGACAACACTAAACAATAAACTAGTTTAAAAGTTGTCATCTGCATTGTGGATTTAATACAACAATGTGTGCTCATCATGACAAGCCAAACAATAGAGAAATGTATACATATATAAATAGTCCCTAACTCTCCTGTATGTGTGTTCAACCCTCCCTCCCCATTCCCAAATTTTAGAAAAGCAACAGAAGCAATTTTCTTTGTATTCTGCCATACCCTCTCCCTATTATGTCAACACATACAAACACCCATTTATATTAAGAAAGGGAGACCTGAGCTAGCATGTGAGCACATGCAATGTAATTATTATTTAAAATTAAAAGTTTAAGTTAGTATTAACAGATTCAACTTACAATTTTTTAAAGTTGCATAGTTTTCCAGAGACTGCTTGTACCATAATATATTCAGCCATCTCCATGTTGATGAACAGTCAGATTTTCTTTTCTATTTTTTCCTTTTGTTTATAAAAATAAAGTCATATTCTCTATTTCATATACATGTATAATATATACATATGAGCATATGAATATATCATATACATAGTCTCTATAACTTGTTTTGCATTGAACATATTTTGAACATATGTTTAAGTTAATACCAACAGATTTAACTTACAATTTTTTACAGTTGCATAGTTTTCCAGAGATTGGTTTTACCACAACATATTCAACCATCTCCATGTTGATGAACGTTCAGATTTTCTTTTCTAATTTTGCTAATACTAAGGATGCTCAGACTGCCAAGTTTATAATTTTTGCTCAACAAATATTTATGAATCCAGGAATGAATGCTGGAATAAATATCTTTATTCTGAAATCCATAAGGAAAAGAGCATATCAGAAAACACTCTTTATCTCCTCCACTTCATTCTATTTGTGACTTTCACTTAACCTTGTCATTAGGCATTTAACAGTGAAAACAGAGATTTTCAATTTTTAAAAAATTCAGCACCAAATCATCCGCAACATGCCAAAATTTGAAATGGAAGAAAGTGAAGTTGTCCCAGCTGAAATGGAGTGAAAGGGTGAGGCTCCACTCCAGCAACCCAGGGACATCTTGTAAAGTTCTGCAGAGGAGGTTTTGAAGTCCAGTGATCTACAACTCAGTTAATTTATCCCACTCTCCCATTACTATTTCTGAAGTCAATGCCTGCACTTGAAAGAATTCTAATGGTGTTTTAATGGCTGTGAGGTTGTTTTTTTCCGTGAAAATGCTCCTAGTAAATTCACAAAGATCTAAGCCAGAGTTTTGGTTCTGTTTCTTATGCAATGTTTCTACTAATTGCTAAAATGAGCAGATGTGATGTATAAGCACCATGAGTACCATGTAAATATTTACATTTGAGTCAGAACTTAGAAAGAAAATCATAATGCTGTACCTTGCTCTTCACTATACATAATTTTGGAAAATGTGATGAAGACAGTGTTCAGTTTGAGTTAGTGCAGGAGATGCTATAAGGATGTATTGTGCTTCATATAGAACAAAAATTGCTGGCCTGTTAGTATGTAAAGACAAAAATTACTTGTCTGTGCTTGTATGATATAAACATAAAACCATATTTAAAATAGCTTTTTTTATTTTTAATGTTTTCATCTGATAAAATAGCTTTCCAGTAGAAATTTCATTCAGTTTCAACTGGATGAACATCTAGATGTTTTCTTTACCCAGGTATGTATATTTCCTGATTCCGTTTCAGTATGTATTTTCAGGGAAAACCACTTAATAAAGTATTGAAGAAATATTTGCTGTTCAGCCATATAACAATGATGTCCTCATTACCACCATTAGGAGGCTCTCGGACCTAGCTCTGCAAAAGCTAGGAAAATTGAGTAAAATAGACATGATCCCTATTCTCCTAGAAGTTTATAATCAGACTCTATACATACATATTGTCAATTATCTAGATTTGCCAAATACAACAGTCTCCTGACAGCACCACAGCTCTGGCCGTATTACATCACCCAATGTAATTATTATTTAAAATAAAAAAGTTTATATAATGCAGGGATTTTATACCCTCAAAACCACCCTTTTCTCTTCCACAGTGTTAAAGGGATTACACTATTTTCATTCATTCAACAAAGATATAATACTTGTTGCTATGTGCCAACACTGTTTTCGTGATGGGGATATGGCAAGAGAGTTTACACTCTGGTAAGCAAGTACCTATCATATATGCACAACAAATTAATATAATATTAGGTAGTGATTTATTATATTGTCAAGGTGAGATAAGTGACATGAAAATATAGCATTTAATATAATGTCATTTAATATTAATATAATTTAATATATTAGATTTAATACAATGTCATTTAAATGTGTCAGGTAGACACATTAATATTTAATCGCACAAAAAAAAATACAGCAGAATAGGGAAATAGAAATTGATGTGGGAGTGGCAGTGAGAGACGCTCTGTCACCCAGGCTGGAGTGCAGTGGCATGATCTCGGCTCACTGCAGCCTCCACCTCCTGGGTTCAAGTGATTCTCGTGCCTCAGCCTCCTGAGTAGCTGGGACTACAGGAGCGTGCCACCTCACCCGGCTAATTTTTGCATTTTTAGTAGAGATGGGGTTTCACCATGTTGGCCAGGATGGTCTCGATCTCCTGACCTTGGGATCCTCCCACCTTGGCCTCCCAAAGTGCTGGGATTACAGGCGTGAGCCACTGTGCCTGGCGGGAGATGCTCTTTTAAATAGGATGATCCTTGAAGACTCCCGCACACAGTATCTGAATATAAATGTGAATTAAGTGGGAGTAAGTTATGTGAGGGTCTGCTGGAAGTACATTTTTCTTGGTAAAATGAACAGCAACTGAGTAAATGTTGAGAATACAGGTATGTCAAGAACAGTCAAGAGACTTGGTGTCTGGAACCAAATGCTTAAAAGGAAGCACATAGGAGACAGGTTCAGAGTCAGGCAGGGGCCACATCATGCAGGTCTTACACAGGGCAGGCATGATTTGGAATTTTATTATGAGTGAAACAGGAAGTCATGTGGACGCTATACTATAGTAGGCAAGAATGGAAACAAAACCAGCTAGGAGGCCAGTGCATAATCAAAGCTAAAGGGGATGGTGGTAGGCAGCAATGGAAGTGAGAAAAAGTAAACAGGTTGGGATACATTTTGAAAACAGAGATGACAGAACTTGCTAATAGATTAGCTGCAGAGAGTGAGGGAAAGGAAAGAATGAATACTAAGTTTCTAACCTGTACAACTGGATGAATAGAGATGCCCTTTACTGAGATGGAAAAGACTGGGGAAGGAGCTGATTGTGAAGGTTGCTAGGATTAGATGTCCCCTTCAAAACTCATGTTGAAATTTAATCCCCAATGTGGCAATATTGAGAGTGGGGGGCCTTTAGGAGGTGATTCAGTCATAAGGGCTCATTTATGGATGAATGAATGAATGGCTCAATGGTTATCATGAGAATGGGACTGCTTGTTTTATAGGAAGAGTAAGAGAGACCTGAGCTAGCATGTGGACCCATGCAGTCCCCTCACCATGTGATCCCTGCACCGCCTCAGGACACTGCAGAGAGTTCCCACCAACAATAAGTCCCTCACTAGATGTGGTCCCTCAACCTTAGACTTCTCAGTCTCCATAACTGTAAAAAAAAAAAAAAAAAAATTCCAGTCCTTTCTTTATAAATTACCCAGTTTCAGTTCTGTTGTAAGTGACAGAAAATGAACTAAGACACAGGGACAATCAATAGCTGTACTTAGGATTGTAAGTTGCCCGTCAGAAGATATGTCAGGTGGGCAGGTAGACATACAAGTCTGAAAACTGGTGAGGAGGTCAGAGTATTTAAATCTATGAAAATTTGAAGAGAAACACAGACCTCTGGTAGAGAAAAAAGAACAGCCGGAGCCCCAGGATGCTTCTACATTGAAAGGATCAGGAGCTGCCAGCGTGTAGGAGCCAAATTAGGCACAGTGCCCTGGAAGCCGAGGGAAGGAATTGTTTCCAGATAAAGAGATTGTTCGGCTGTATCAAAAACTACATTTTGGGTAAATGAAAAAAAATGACATTGTTGCTAAATTTGTCAAGGTAAACAGTGATAATGAGAATGGTGAAGTGAAATGGTGGGTTGGAAACCCTGACAAGAATGCGCTGAGGATAAAGTAAGAGGTGAAGAAGGAGCAGCTAGCGGAACCAGCTGTTCCAAGATGTTTGGCTAGATCAATGGACTCCAAAAAGTGTGATTCTTGGAGGGTTATTAAGAGTTAAGGATGGTTTTCTTTTGTTTTGCTTTATTAAGAAGTGAGGACTGCAGAACTCTCAGCATGAAATGACTCCATTCAAACGTTTGCACTAAGAGACAACCCAACTCTAGCATGGCTCCTAGTGGCATAAGGCCCTGTCTCCTGGGTGCTCCCTCCCCCTCCCCATTAAAATGCCTGCTTTTCTTATTTTCTTAAAAGGGGTTACAACTGAGAATCCTTCCTTTTCTCTGTAAGGTATATATATGTCTCCCATAATTCAGGAGTGTCTTTCTCAAAGACAACAGCGCCCCTCAGGAAGAATGGAGCCTCTGTCTCCCAGTGTTTGTGGAGGACAGAATCCTAACTTCGATAATTGCCAGGTAGAATGCACAGCTGGCCCAAATGCACTTCCACTGATCAACCTCTTGTAATTTTTTACTTCCCTGACTCTACTGAACATCTTCTCACCCCATCCCTACTCCCTTCACAACACCCAGTCACCTCTGCACAAGCTGGAATCGAGCTCAGCCCTTTGCCCTATTGTCAGCAATTACTGAAGAAGATCTGTTTTCACTGTTTTGACTAATGTCTGACCTTGTTTATCTTTGACAGTAGGGAGAGATTGCAGCATATGGGCAGGTGGACGGCATCACTCCAACAGAGAGAAGAATGATGGTATAGGAGAGAGACTAAGGTAATTTGGGGACTCGAGACCTTGAGTAGGCAAGGGTCCCTGTATACAGCATGAGATTGGCAGTCCATCAGCTGCATGAGGAACGCAGTCTAGGGCTTAGGGTCCCAGTAGGATAGTAGCGTTAATGGCAAGAAACCTGAAAATTTTCTCAGGAATGCTTCTAGATTTTAAGTGAGGTAAGGGGCCAGGCCATAAACTGAGAGTGACGAAGAGAAGGAAGCTTTTACAAGTTTGAGGAAAAGAGAACATTGTGAAATAGTTGTCTTAGAAAGTGGGAAAGCAAATTGGCAAAGGAAATGCTTTGTTCTCTATCACTGCAACCGCTATCAAAGCCCCAGGACAATAAGACTCACAAGTGAGATGATTGAGTTTTCTCCCTTTATACATAAAGTGTTGTGGCTGCCTAGCCAACAGCCTTTCTCTGGCTCAGCCTTTCTTCCTTTTTAGACCTAAGCTTGCCTCCCACTACTGGTGCTGAAATTCCAGAAACTTGCTTTCCTACTAGTCTTTCTTTCAACTAAGTCTTTGCTTATTATCTTTTTTGGCCAAGGAGACCGGAAAAGAAATCCATTCTCTGGGGTGGGACTCTTCTTGGAATTATTTTCTTCATTGATGAGAGGGAGATGCTCTAGGAGAAGTGCCTGCTCCTGTCTTGTGGCCTTTGAATTCTGCGACATGGGGTGTGGGGTGTGGCTGTGACAGCCACCTCACAAGGGTGAGTGGAAGCAGAGACTGTGCAGACTCAGTGGATCCAGAGATCTGCACTGTGAACCTGCTGACACCTCTGCCCTGGAATTGTGTTACTTTAGTTTTATTGACCTTTAACCACTTTTAACTCAGTGTTCTTTTACTTGAAACCAAAGCATCCAAGCAGATACAAAACGTGGTTATAGGTAGATAAATTAGGAAATTAGGCCACAACCAGTGATATTCAGAACATATAATAGACCAACATCACAATTATATTGTTCTTTTAAATGTTGAGACAGAGTAAGGCAAATGGTTTAAATACTTCGAATTCTTCTACATTATATAAATAGAAAATCTAATTTACTATATTGAATTGTTAGTATTCCACCTTTAAATTTCATAGTGTATCACACAAGGTCTAATATTAACATACCCTAAATTCACTTAAGTTATACATGCATGCATTCTATAGCTGAAAGTAATAATTTGAATAGAGGAGAGATATATGTGTGAAATACTCTTACTTATAATTGTTTTAAGAAAGAAATTAGTATTGAAATTATGATTGCCAGAGATCACTAAGCTTAAGATCTAAAGTTAGAGGACCATAGCCTATGATATTGAGCTGCTATTAAAGAACAATTGCATTTTTCCATAATTCTTTCCTGTTTCTCTGCTGTGAATAAATTATAGTTATCAAAATATAAGGATCTCTGTGGATTTCACAGAAGATCAGTACTTCTCTAAGCCTATATGCCTTCAATTTGAGATTAACTACTTGTGGGGATTGTGGGAGTGAGTGGGGGTAAAGAAACTCAAAACAACAATAACAGCAAAAAGCCCTGGACTACTGTGGTTTCCTAGCACTCTTGGCTACTGCCCCCTAGCTCTTCTGAGTTTCTGATTGGGTAGAGCATTATAATTATGTACATATTGCAATCTTCGGAATGCCCTTTACAGTCTTGTAAAAGAAGATTTGTTAACTACATTTAAGGGTAAACACCTTTTGAAAAAGGAGCACTTCCTTTCTTTAAAGTGTTGTAGAACCCCTATCAATCTCAAAACAAATTACCTGCAGAGGTAGAGAAGAAAACAGTCCCCTTTATGGTAAACTGCTTTTCTTCAATGAGTTAGAATGCCTCAGCTATTGAAAGCTTTATACCTTTATTTGTTGGAAACATGGCAGAAATAACTCATATACATTCTATTTGTATAAACTGCTGTTTCTATTGCTACAAGTGTTTTAGCTGATGTTTTATGTATTTGATCTTTATGTAGTGTCCCATTAATGCCAAAAAGAATTGCATAGACAGAATGAGATCACCTCCATGAGTTTTCTAAGGAACAGATTTAGCATGGAAATACTTGCCAAGAATAATCCACAGCAAGCTCTGGGAAATCAGTATTGGAATTAAAAGTCACAGCCAGTTCAGCCTCTTATTTTTTTGCATTTGTAGTCCCCTAGATTAAATTATGGAGAATGTGAATCGTTGAAAGAAGAATTCATGTCAGAATTGTGTTTTCATAATACTCTCTGGGATGTACATTTGTTTACTTGGGCTAGTTTGCAACAATGTAAAGTTTTAAAGGTTAAATTGAGAAAATTCAGAACTAGGACAACCTGTGATTCTGTGTTTTATTCCCTGAGACTTCAATATTTTATAAGAATAAAATTTAGAGGAGGCAGAATCACAGTAAACAATTAAATTTTTTCTTACTGCATCTCAATAAGACCACTGGCAACCCAAACACATAAACATCCAGGTGAAGAAAATGTCTGACTTTTTACAGATCTATCAACACATTTCAAATTATACAGCATCTATATTTTTAAACAAATTTCATTTCTTAGAATTTATAATCCTCAGGAACTAGGTCCAAATATTTTGCTACATTAGTATTCCTATTAATAACCAAAAATAGGAAGTGGGGAGAATTATGTAAATTGTTAATAAAAGAAAATTTGGCTAAAGAAGAAAGTAGTAAAACTGTACATTGAAATACAGAGTATTAAAACTTATTGAACAGGTCGGGCACGGTGGCTCATGCCTTAATCCCAGCACTTTGGGAGGCCAAGGCAGGTGGATCACTTGAGGTCAGGAGCTCAAGACCAGCCCAGCCAACATGGTGAAGACCCGTCTCTACTGAAAATACAGAAATTAATCGGGTGTGGTGGCAGGTACCTGTAATCCCAGCTACTTAGGAGCCTGAGGCAGGAGAATCACTTGAACCTGGGAGGTGGAGGTTGCAGTGAGTGGAAACTGAGCCACAGCACTGCAGCCTGGGTGATAGGGTGAGACTCTGTTCAAGAAAAAAAAAAAAAAAAAAATATTGAACAAAAGCTTAAATGACATGGAAATATTTGCAATACGTATGCAAGCATGTGACAAAACACTATATAAAATACTATGTGCACTTGTGTATTGTTGGAGTAATGGCTGTCTCTCCCACCTGGGAAAAAACTTCGTTTTGTTCATTATGTCCAGTACAATGCCTGGCACATCATAATCAATGAGTAAATATTTGTTTATATATAGTATATATTTCCCTCCGCTCGTAATGAGATTACTGAGATTTCTGATTAATGAGATACATAAGATTGTTTTCTTATTTTTTATGTTTTTCTAAAATTTTCCACAATGAGTATGCATATCTTTTATAAATACCAAGCTACAATGCAGGTTTGCCATCTGTGTATTTCACATAGTTCCTTTTTCTGCCATCATTTAGAACAACATATGTCACTAATTCAGATGACTTTAACTACCAACCTGAAATATAAAAAAGGTCAACAAAGGAAAGATGAAGTAGAAAAATGATGCAGAGCAAATCTGCTGCTGAGGCATCCCCTGGAAGTTTCTGCCTTGATACTTATGTTGGCAGAGGTGAACTTTTTAAAAATGTAAATTGAATTTTTATTTCCTCAGAAAGCTCTTGGACAAGATCTTCATGTTTATATTTGTCCACTACTGCCTTCTCTCTGCTTTGTTTTGATCTTTAAAGTCAACTTTATTGATGAATTGCACTCATTTTAAATGCACAGTGTAGTTTGACAACTGTATAATGTACACCTGTGTAACTACAGCCAGACTCGAGATTTAAGACACGTCACCCCCAAAAATCCTCCTATGACCCTTTCCATTCAACCTCTTTCTCTACTATGGCCACCAATCATTTTCTGATCAGCTTTCAGTACTTATAGATTCATTTTGCCTGTCCTAATATGTAAAAAGACTCATACTTTAAAAAAGCATGTACTTTTTTAAATTCTGACTTTTTTAGCTTAATTAATTTTTGAAATTTATCTATACTTTTGCATATATTGACAGTTCATTGCATTTTATTGCTACGTAGTATTCCATTGTGAAGATACCCAATAGTTTCTGTGATAAATTCCCACTTGATGGATTTTTGAGTTGTTTTCAGTTTGTAGCTATTATAAATAACATCTGTATAAATATTTAAAAACAAATTTTGTGTGGGTATGTGTTTATTTCTTTTTGTATAAATATAAATATCTAAGAGACCGCTTGTTCAGCTGTATGATATATTTAATTTTATAAGAAAAGACCAAAACATTTTCCAGTGTGCTTGTAACGCAGACATTCTCTCCAATAACATGAGAGTTCTAGTTGCCTTAAATTCTTGCCAACACTTGATATTGCCTTTTCAATTCTAGCAATCCTAATGGGTGTGTTCTGGTATTTCACTGTGGTTTTAATTTGCATCCATTAAGATAGTCATATTTTCCCTTTATTCTGCTAATATGGCGAATTACACTAGTTAATTTTCAAATGTTAAACCAACTTTATATTTGTGGGATACGTTCCGTTTCTTAACGATTTTTTAACCTTTTAATATATTGCTGGATTCATTTTGTTAAAGATTTTCACATTTTGTTAAAGATTTTCGTATGTTTAGGCTGTAGTGTCTTTATCTACATGATAAATCTGTCCTTATTAAATGAGTAGGGATAGGTTTTTCTTTTACTTAAAGCAGTTTGTGTAGGATTAGTAACATTGACAGGTGAAGCTATCTGGGCCTGTGCTGTTCTTTGTAGTGGCTATAAGGTTATTCAGATGTTCTATTTCTTCTTTTCTGAATTTGGGCAATATATGTCTTTAGGTAATTTCATTTCAAAAAAAAAAAAAGATAATTTCATTTCATCCAAGTGATTGAATGTACAAAACAGCATAAAATTGCTCATAATACCTCTTTTAACCTTGTAATATTTGCAAGATCTGTTGTGATATCTCCTTTTAGATTTCTGATATTACTAATTTATGTCTTCTCTTTTTTGCACTACTGGTCTATAATTTATCAATGTTATTGATCTTTTAAAAGAACCAACTTCTTGTTTCATTAGTGTTCTTTATTTTGTATTCCTATTTCTTGCTTTCTTTTTTTCGGATTTATATTGCTCTTCATTTGCTAACTTTCTTGGGTCATTGATTTTAGATCTTTTGTGTTTTATAATGTAATCATTTAAAACTTTTAATTTTCTGTCTCAGTACTATCACATAAATTTCTCTGTGTATTTTTTCTTTTTATTTAGTTGGAAATATTTCTTTTTCCATTTTTTTTTTTTTTTTTTCTTTTTTCTGAGACAGAGTCTCGCTCTGTCCGCCTGGCTGGAGTGCAGTGGCGCGATCTCGGCTCACTGCAAGCTCCGCCTCCTGGGTTCACGCCATTCTCCTGCCTCAGCCTCCTGAGTAGCTGGGACTACAGGCGCCCGCCACTGCGCCCGGCTAATTTTTTGTATTTTTAGTAGAGACGGGGTTTCACCGTGGTCTCGATCTCCTGACCTTGTGATCCGCCCGCCTCGGCCTCCCAAAGTGCTGGAATTACAGGCGTGAGCCACTGCGCCCGGCCCTGTTTACTTTTTAACCCATGTGTTAATGAGAGAAGTACCATTTAATTCCCAAATACTTGGAGATTTTCCAGATTTTTAAGAATTTATTTCTAGTTTAATTTTGTTGTGTTCTGAGTACATGTTCTGCATGATTCCACACTTTTGAAATCCATAGATTGTTTTAGTTATTTTTATGGCCTAGCAAATGGTCTATCTTGGTTAACAGTCTAAGTGCACTGAAAAATATGATATTATTTGCCTTATTGGGTGGAGCATTCTATAAATGTCAACTAAGTCTAGCTCATTAATATTATTATTCAAATATTTTACGTATTTCCTCATTTTTTGTCTACTTATTCTAACAGTGACAGAGAGGGGGTGTCAAAATCTTCATCTACTCATAAATTTGTCTTTTTTTAAGTTCTTTCAGTTTTTATTCCATGCATATTAATGGTCTTTAATTAGGTGCATACAAATTTAGGATTGTTAGGTCTTCTTAAGGAATTAACTTTTTACCATTATAAAATGGTCCTTCTTTACATATGGCTAATATTTCTTGTCCTGAGTTCCACTTTGTATAATAGGAATATAATCCCTCCAGTTTTCTTGTAATAAATATTTACATGGTATATATATTCTTCTGAGGTAAGGCTCCTCACACTTGAGGGCATTAGCTGCGGGGGTCTTCCCACAGACCTTGACCCAAACGATGGATGAATAAAACATACACTGACACACAGATACTCTGTTTTGCCAGTTCAGCTGAATGTCCGACTGCCTGCACACCAAGAGAGGCTTGTCATTGCGGCTGGCCCTGAGCAGCTCACACTCCAGGCATTAATTTCGTATACAATTAACAACAGAATCTCTGAGTCAACATACTTGTGGATAATTAACACGGTTAAGAGAGTAGTTCTACGAATGATTAAAGCTCAGGTACTGTGGTCTGAAGTAAATACCATTAGGGGGCAATATGCTTAATCGACCTCCTCCCGAGAGGGCTATCTGGCTCAAAGGTTAGTTAATGGAGGTCCAGTAAACAGACTTAACTGGGGAAGCCTCTATTGTCCCTAGTATTTACACTATGAACTAATGCTCTAAGGTAAGAACCAGTTGTCTTCAGCTTGTTCAATTATTACAAGCTATGTAACCTTTCGGCCTTCCAAAAGGTTTGTGACTATTCCCTATAACTTTCCCTAATATTTCCCTTTAATATTACTGCCACCATTCTGATTGAATCCCAACATTCTTCTATCATTATTTCAAATTGCACTGTTTTTTAAGGTGCATTTCTTGCAGATAGCATATACAGTTGAGCCTTGAACAATGTTGGTTTGAACTACATAGGTACATGGAGTTTCTTCAATAAATATATTGGAAAATTTTTTGAAGATTTTTGACAATTTGAGAAAACTCACTAGTGAAATACATAGCCTAGAAATATTTTAAAACTTAAGAAAAAGTTAGGTACATCATGAGTGACTAAAATATATGTAAATATTAGCCTATTGTATCATTTACTACCACAAAGTATACACATATCTATAATAAAAATTTAAATTTATCAAAACTTACACAAACACAGACCATACATGGCGCCATTTGCAGTCAAAAGAAATGTAAACAATTTAAAGATTCAGCATTAAATCATAACTGTATAAAATTAACTGTAGTTCATACTGTAATAATTTCCTAGCCACCTGCTATTGCTGTTGTGGAGAGCTCAAGTGTTGCACATCTCTGCTTAAAATGCCATGTGATGCAATCAACTCCACCTGAGCAACTTATCTCTCTAGTAAAGAGCATATCACAATAAAAAATGGTCTTTCACAGTCCTTGTGCATTTTTTAAATCATGTTTTGTGCAATATCTTAAACCTTTAGTAACATCATGGGACCCACACAAAGTTCCACCAGTGATGCTGGCAGTGCTCCTAAGAAAAGTCATGACATTACAAGAAGAAGTTGATTGCTTGATAGGTACTGTAGATTGAAGTCTGCAGCTGTGGTTGCCACCAGTGGTTGCTACCAGTTCAGACAGACGATTCATCTTGTAAACAGACCATAGAGCTTACAGTATCTAAATACAGTAGAGTACTCTTACTTATGACTTTCTTTTTCTTTTCTCTAGCTGACTTTATTTTAAGAAAACAGTATATAACACATATAACATACAAAATATGTGTTAATTGACTACGTTATCTAGAAGGCTTTGGTCAACAGTAAGATATTAGTAGTTAAGTCTTTGCGGAGTGAAAAGTTATATTTGGATTTTTTACAGTGTAAGAGTTGGTGGCCCTGACCCCTACATTGTTCATCTGTAGTTAGGTTTCGCTTTTTTATTCCATCTAGAAATCTCTGTCTGCTAATTAGAGTGTTTAGACCACTTTTATTCAAAGGAATTATCAATGATCAATTATTCAATGACTGGTTCCAAGACCATCTTGCCATTTGTTTCCTATTGATCCCATCTGTTTTGTTCCATCCTACCTGATTTCTTGGATTCGGTACTTTTTAATTTTTAGTATTTGATCTCTACTTTGGCTTATTAGCTATGACTTGTTATATTTTCCATTGTTTACTCTTGAGTTTACAATATACCTCTTCAAATTATTATCATCTACCTTCAAATGATATTATATCAGTTTCTGTATACTGTAAGCAATTTACACAAATAGTGGTTCCTTTCCCTCTTCTCACTCTTTGTGCTATTGTTGCTATACATGTTGCTTCAACATATGTTAGAAACCCTTCATTACACTGTTGTTAATTTTTTCTTCAAGTCAATAAGATCTTTTTTTTAATTTAAAGGAAAATATTCTTGTGTGTCTACCCATCTTTCAGCTATTTTAAACACTCTTCATTCCTTTGTGTAGATTCAAGTTTTCATTTGGTATAGCTTTCTTGAGTCCAAAAAGTTCCGGACATCTCTTACAGGCAGGTCTTCTGGTAAAACAAAACAAAACAAAACAAAACAAAAAAAACAGTCTCTCACCTTTTGTTTATCCAAAAAGTGTTTTTATTTCACTATCATTTCATAGGATATTTTCACTGAATATAGAATTCTAGGCTGCAGTTATTTTACTTTCAGTTATTTAAAGCTGGTTTCATAGTTTCCTGGCTACAATGTTTCTGATATGAAGTTCTGAGTTTATTCTTATATTTGTTCCTCTGTATATAATGTCGATATTATCTGTCTGCTTTTAACATTTATTCTTTATTTTTCTTTTTCAGCAATTTGATGATTATGATGCACCAGGGGTTCGTTTTCTTTGTGTTTTTCATGCTCGAGCTTCTTGGATGTGTGGATTTCTGATTTCTAACAAACCTGAAAAATTTTGTGACTGTTTTGTCTTCTTTTTTTTTTTCTGTTACTCTCCCTTCTTTTGAGGCTCTAACTGCACAGATATTAGAACATTTGCTCTTATACTAAAGTTCAATAAGTCTCTATTCTTTTTTTTGTTTTTCCCAGTCTTTTCTTTTTTCTATTTTTAGGCAGTTTCTATTGTCTATAATCAAGTTAATTGATTTTCTTCTGCAGTGTCTTCTGTGAATTTTATGTTGAACATTGACTTTTTCATATCTAAGCATTCCATTTATTTGTTTTTTTATCTTCCGTTTCTCCTCATTGTGTTGATTTATTTAAATTCTTAAGCATATTCTTAATAACTATTTAAAGTTCTGATCTGATCATTCCATTATTTCTGTCATTTTGAGGTCTCTTTCTCTTGATTCATTTCTCTCCTGGTCACATTTTCCTCCTTCACATGCCTAGTACTTTTCATTGGGTGCTAGGTGTTGTTAGTATTACATTATTTAGTGTTTGAATTCAGGTATTTGTTATTTTAGCAGTATTGACTTTGTTTGACGTGGCAGGCAACTTTTGCATCAACTTAATCCTTTGGAAGCTTGTTTTGAAGATTTTCAGGGGTAGTCTGGTAGTCTTTAATCTAGAGCTATTTGAGCTCTACCACAAAACCTAACCCTTTCAGACTGTCTGTTGAATGCCTTGGATATTTAAGTCTCTTCATTCTAAATGGCTGTAGTTTTAAGGTCTACCAGTCCTTAGTGAGCTGCTTTTGTCTAACTTTGTGGATGTTGTCTATGTATGCACAGCCTAGAATTCAACAACAGAATCAAGAGATGCCATGAAGATTTCTTTGTTTCTTTGTACTCCCTCTGTCCTGCAAATTTTAATGTCCTCAGAAGCCTGGGACTCTAATCTGTATCTTCTCAACACACTTAAAACTCCACGGCCTCCCCGAATTCTCCCTTCCTGCACTACTTTCTAGAAAGTGTCCCAAGGCAGAAAGCCAAGGTAATAAATGACTCACTTCATTTCATTCCCTCAGGCATCAGAGTCCTTGTCAGGCTTCTGAGCCCAAGTCAAGCCATCACATCCCCTGTAACTTGCACATATACACCCAGATGGCCTGAAGTAACTGAAGAATCACAAAAGAAGTGCAAATACCCTGCCCCGCCTTAACTGATGACATTCCACCACAAAAGAAGTGAAAATGGCCGGTCCTTGCCTTAAGCGATGACATTACCTTGTGAAATTCCTTTTCCTGCCTCATCCTGGCTCAAAAAGCTCCCCACCCCTTTCCACTGAGCACCTTGTAACCCCCACTCCTGCCTGCTAGAGAACAACCCTCCTTTGACTGTAATTTTCCTTTACCTACCCAAATCCTATAAAACGGCCCCGCCTTTAACTCCCTTTGCTGACTAAATCTTATAAAACGGCCCCACCTCTATCTCCCTTCACTGACTCTCTTTTCGGACTCAGCCCGCCTGCACCCAGGTGATTAAAAAGCTTTATTGCTCACACAAAATCTGTTTGGTGGTCTCTTCACATGGGTGCGCATGACAGTCCTGTGTTGCATGTTGTCCAATGTCTGAACACTGTTGTTTCATGTATTTTGTCAAATTTTCAAATTGTTATGAAGAGAGGGCAAGCCCAATACTGTAACGGTAAACTGAGGGTGGAGCCGAACCGGGAACGAAGACACGAAGACGCTCAAGTAGTACCTCTTTTCTGGGACCTCCTGGAGCTCGCTGGCCTCAGGGCTGCTACCAAGGCCTGGGTTTGGAGTTGTACCTTCTGTTTTAGCCTGGCCTGTCGTTGGGCCTCAGCTGCTTCCTCCTTGGAGTTGTAGACCTTGAAGGCCAGTTTGACTAAATCCTGGATGGGAGTTTGAGGGCCATCCTCTGCCTTTTTAAACTTTTTTTGGATATCAGGGGCTGACTGAGAAATGAAATGTGAGGCCAAGACAGTCCCCCCTGCGGGGGAGGCAGGGTCAAGGCGGGTGTACTGAATAACTGACTCTGTCAGTCGGTTAAGAAAAACGGCCGGATTTTCATCTGCGCCTTGGACTACCTCCTTTAATTTGTTAAAGTTGACTGATTTGTTAGAGGTTGCCTGCAAGCCGGCAAGAAGGCACTGGACTGTCATATCTCGGTGGCAGCAGCCTGCCTGACCAACCTGCTAGTCCTAGTTGGGCTTGGCTGAGGGCACCGCCTCAGTGCCAACTGGCATGGCATGGTCAGTTAAATGAACCTGGTCAGCGTGCTGCCTGGCTGCCGCTAGGATATGCTCCCGTTCCTCAGGGGACAGTGTTGAGGTCATAACGACATGAGAATCATGCTAAGTGAGATCATATGCCTGGCATAGACACCTAAACTCTTTGATATAACGAGTAGGATTGGCCGAAAAGGAGCCTGCATGGTCCTCAACCTTAGACAAGGTGCCATGAAAGGTGCAATGAAAACGGCACATGGACCCAGACTACTCCTTCGGCACCTGCCACCTCTCGTAAGGGACACAGGAGGTCGGTCCTGGACCGAGTATGGGCTGAGACAGGTGAGGAAGGGGAGGAGGTGGAGGTAGGGGAGACAGAATCTGTGGGGTTTGGTAAGGGCACAGGAGGAGGGGAAGGGTGGGGAGGCGTTGACAAGGATGGGGATAATGGTGGGTCAGGGTAAGGAGGAGGTTGGGCAGGAGACTGGAAGGGTGGCCGGGATAGGGTGTCAGGAGGCTCAGAAAAAGAGGAGGAATCATCCCTCTCCTTGCCCGAGGGAAGAGACTTTGCGAGCAGAACTTGAGCTAATGAGCACTGGGTGCAGAGATCTGGGCGAGAACGCAAGTCCCAAAAGGCCTGAACATAGGGTATCTCAGACCATTTGCCTGGTCTCTTGCAGAAGTTGGTCAGATCTGTGAGAATGTTAAAGTCCAGTGTGCCTTCTGCAGGCTACTGAGACTAATTATCCAATTTATACTGCGGTCATGCTACTGTACAGAAGAAAATGAGCCGCTTTTGTTTTAGGTCTTGGCTGAGACCTAAAGTCTGGAAATCAGCCAAGAGGCACTTCAGAGGGGATTTTCAGTCTGGTTTGGACTGGGTAGTTCCCATGGTCTTAAGGCAGGCAGTCCGGAGGCAATGGGAGCGTCCTCTCACTGCCATGTGGAGTGCGGGGTATGGTGGCTTCCGGGGAGGTTGGACATCTCCTAGTCCCCGGTGCCGAGGTCACTGTTGACCGGAGAGAGCCCCTGACACAGCCGTGCGTTTCGGACAGGGACTCCTGGAGGGAGCATTCAGGACGGGGGTAAAACTTACCTAGCAGTGATCGAATTGAGTCTAAATTTGGTGAGACGGCTCCAGGCTTGAGGAGGGGGTCCTGGCTCGGGGAGAGGAGAGCCTGCCCGACCTAGCAGGGGTCCAGGGAGGGATCTCCTCCCAGGTTTTGGCATCAAATGTAAAGGTAAACTGAGGCTGGAGCCGAACTGGGAACGAAGACACAAGGCAAATGGCAATGAGAATAGCTTTTATTAGGGCTTGTGGGTGAGGTTCCTCGGTCCAAAGGTGTGGGCCGAGGAAGTCGTGCTGAGGGAGGAGGGTAGGGCCTTCTTATAGCCTGAGAGGTAGGGAAGCTGGTTGTGCAAACAGGGCCTGGGGGGTCTTGAAACTACTAGGGCAGGAGTTGAGTAAGGGTCATGAGGAAGGGGTCTTTGGAAACTGTCAACTGAAACTGCTGTTTATGAACTTGTGGAATGCAGGTGAGCTGCAGTTCATGGGGGAGTGTGACTGCCCAGCCGGAACTCTGATGCATGTAAGTCTGTGGGTGTGTACAAGGGTGAAGGCCTGCTACGCCGGGTAATGCCACCATGTTGGGTCTAGATTCCTGCGTAACAAATACCATTTATTCTGCCATAGTTGAAGAAGTTTAGTCTGTACTTTGCTGCAATTTTGACTTTTGTTTTTCCAAGACAGACCTGCAAGGAGGCAGCCCTGACATAATTTGGCAGTGGACTGTTGATGAAAAAAGTCAAACTCTGTAAAATATTTGAAGAGATCTATTCTAAGTCAAATATGAGTGACCATGACCCTAAACACAGCCTTCAGGAGGTCCTGAGCACGTGTGCCCAAGGTGGTAGGGGGTAAAGCTTGGTTTTATCCAATTTAGGGAGGCATGAGACATCAATCAAATACATTTAAGAAATACATTGGGGTCAGGCGCAGTGGTTTATGTCTGTAATTCCAGCACTTTGGGAGGCCAGGGCAGGTGGATCACTTGAGGTCAGGAGTTTGAGACCAGCGTGGCCAAATTGGTGAAACCCCATCTCTACTAAAACTACAAAAATTAGCCACGTGTGGTGGTGCATGCCTATAATCCCAGCTACTCAGCAGATTGAGGCAGAACTGCTTGAACCTGGAAGGCGGAGGTTGCAGTGAGCCAAGATCATGCCACTGCACTCCAGCCTGGGTGACTGAGTGAGACCCCGTCTCAAAAATAAAAAAACAAAGAAAGAAAGAAATACATTGGTTTGGTCCAGAAAGGAAGGACAACTCAAAGTGGGGGTAGGGTGGGGTGGATTTCCAGGCTATAGGTAAATTTAACATTTTCTGAGTGACAGCTGGTTGAGTTTGTCTAAAGACCTGGGATCCACAGAAAGGAAATGTTCAGGTTAAGATGAAAGATTATGGAGACCAAGGTTCTTTTGAAGTCTTAACAGTGACTGCCCTTAGAGACAATAGTTGACAAATTGTTTCCTATTCAGACCTTTTAAAGATGGTAGACTCTTAGTTAATCTCTTGAGGACTGGGTGGGCCTAGAAGTAAAAGGTCTAGCTATGTTAATAGAGATTCTTTACAGCTGCAAATTTTCCCCCACAAAGGACAGCTGTGCAGGGCCATTTCAAAATATGGCAAAGAAACATGTTTTGGGGTAAAATATTTTGACTTTCTTCTTTGTCACATAATGTTATACCACAGTCAGATTGGAGAATAAGTCATGACATATAGGTTTAAATAAAACCTCCTTGATGAGAATTTATGGTTTGTAGGGCATGACTCCCCAGACCCCTTAGATGGGAATTTGGGCAAGATAGAAAAAAAAAAACAAAAACAGAACTTAGTCCTCAAGATGATCACATTGATTCACTTTACTAAGGGAATGAGAAAGAGTAGTAAGAGAAGCCCAGCAAAGGCCTTGGAGCGGCCACAAGAGGCAATACAATGAACAGAAACTGGGGTGAGACCAATTATAAAAGTGATCAGAAGTGGACTGAGATAAATCATATAGCCTGCTGGATATAAAATACTTCAGGAGTAAATGCTCAGTGCCACGAAGTAAAACCAGTACCCAGGCAAAAGTTTAATTCTCTCAGCAAGGCAATTTACTTCTTCAGAAAGGTGCCACTTGCGTCAATCAAGACCACAAGAGCACAGGGAACAAAGGAGATTGGGGTTTTTAAATCCTTAATGCAATCCCTACCTCTGTGTCCTTCCCTCATGGGCTGGGGTCAGACCGTACAATCTGAGCTGACCTGATTGGCTACTTGCACATATTTTTCTTTTCTTTTTTTTTTTTTTTAATTAAGGAAAAAAAATTTTTTTTTTTATTATTATACTTTAAGTTCTAGGGTACATGTGCATAAC